>NC_062222.1:125509604-125840769 GCF_902686445.1 Sciurus carolinensis
GACAAATAAAATACTTTGGGGGAGTTTTAAGCAGTACATGTCTGATACAAACCCATAGACTTGCATATTTCAAAGTATTTGATGTTTCAGAGCATTGTGACTCACAGAGAAGTTGGCTAACATCAGGACAGAGTGAAAAATTCTATTGTGTAATATGTATAGTTAAAATTAGCATACCTAGTTAGTCAACGTTTTCCTTCATCAGAAATACAGGTAGGTGATGATTTTCAGTAAAGTAATCTTTAAAGATCAGATACTGTCTTCTCTCTTTGGAGTGAACCATGTGTTCTTTGGCAGGAGGTAAAGGGAAAGGATGAAGAATGTTTCCAGGTCTCTTATATTCTGACATTTACCACTGGCTTTTTCTGATGCACCATTAGATATTAAGGTGGAATAAGACACATTAGAACAGGACATAAAACACAAATTTCTGGCACATGAAAAATGAATAGAAAGCTATTTTTAATGCCCCAATGAATAAAACGTATTCCAACACCATGTGGGATCCACGTGGTTTGTCTGTTTAAATGTGATTTTATTTTTATATATTCCTTCCTGTCATATCATTGGAGAGGGAAAGCAACATTATTTTCATTTTACATACAGAGAGTTAGAAGTGGGGAGATTCTCTAATGGTCTCTTAAGATAAAAGTAGAAGCATCAAAATATAAGGAAGATTCAAAATCACTCAAGTGTATTTTGAATAAGTTAATGTTTCAAATCATGTTTTAGGAATTCAGACAAAAGCATTGATCTGTCAATCTTAAAATCATAATATAAAGTTCCACTTGTGTCTAACTTGTTTTAGCAATGGTTAGAAATCACATAACTTTAATAGTTTTATTTTTCATTGAATACTCTAGCTTTCACATTCTTGTGCTCTCTCTCTCATGTCTATAGCTCTAATTATTGGTTATTTTAAATTCTTCAATAGTCTACTTAGTACTTCTAGTATTAAAGTTCTATTAATTTTTTAAGCAAACCAAAGTAAAAATATAATATATTTCCTCACTGTAAATTAGAAGACAATGCAAGAGGGTAAAACCTATACTTTGTCTCTAGTTTCTAAATAGCCTTTTAAAATGAAAATATTCAACAATTTCCTATGAAAAAATTTTCCCAATAAATTTTAAAACATAGAATAAGCAAATATCTAAACTATGTTTCCAAATGGTCCTTTTTGAGCCTTCACAGACTCTTAATATTTCCATAGTTAAAAAAGGTACTTATGTAATAGCAATTATGTTAATTGTTTTGTTATCAGTACACCAAATACATTAATTTCCAAGAAAAACAATGAATCATCAAAATTCAACATACAAAGTAATACTGAAAGCTCTTCCAGAAATAGTTGAAATACTTCTTCCTATCACTCCTGATATGAAAATAATTTTTAAAATTCATACTTTGGAATGCTTTAAATAACTATGAATGTTGAGCCATATCTAAATATAGACTTAATCAGTTTACTATAGCAATACATGCATGCCCATGTTTATAGCAGCACTATTCACAATATAGCCAAGTATGGATTCAGCCTAGGTGTTCAAAAACAGATGAATGAATAAAAAATATTCAGTATATACATGCATATAGCATAATATATTTTATATATATATATATAATGTAGTTTCTTCAGCCATAAAAAAGAAAAAAATTATATCATTTGCAGGAAAATACATGGATCTGAAGATCCTCATGTTGAGCAAAAGAAGCCAGACTCAAAGAGAATGATCTGTATATTTTCTTTCATGTGCGAAGTCAGAATGAGAGAGAGAGAAAAAAAACTATCATCCCATTATTGATTCTTGGTTTTACTTCTTGAACTTTAGGAGTCTTGTTAAGGAAGTCAGTTCCTAAGCCAACATGATAAAGATTTGGGCCTACTTTTTCTCCTAGTAGGCACAGAGTCTCTGATCTAATTCCTAGGTCCTGGATCCACTTTGAATTGAGTTTTGTGCAGGGGGATAGACAGAGGTTTAATTTCATTTGGATACATATGAATTTTCAGTTTTCCTACCACCATTTGTTGAAGAGGCTATCTTTTCTCTGATGTGTGTTTTGGCATCTTTGTCTAGTATGAGATAACTGTATTTATGTGGGTTCGTCTCTGTGTCTTCTAATCTGTACCTGGATCTACATGTCTATTTTGGTGCCACTACCATGCCAATTTTGTTACTACTGCTCTGTAGTATAGTTTATTGTCTGGTATTATGATGCTTCCTGCTTCACTTTTCTTGCTAAGAATTGCTTTGGCTATTCTGGGTCTTTTATTTTTCCAAATGAATTTCATAATTGCCTTTTGTGGTTGTATGAAGAATGTCATTGGGATTTTAATAGTAATTGCATTAAATCTGTATAACACTTTTGGTAGTAAGAGCATTTTGACAATATTAATTCTGCTTATCCAGGACCATGGGACAGCTTTCCATCTTCTAAGGTCTTCTTCAATTTCTTTCTTTAGTGTTCTGTAGTTTTCACTGTAGAAGTCTTTCACCTCTTTTGTTAGATTGATTCCCAAGTATTTTATTTTATTTATTTTGAGGCTATTGTGAATGAGTTAGTTTTCCTAATTTCTCTTTCAGTAGATTCACCACAATGTATAGGAACATGTTTGATTTATGGGTGTTGATTTTTATATCCTACTACTTTGCTGAATTCATTTATTAGTTCTTGAAATTTTCTGGTGGAAAATTTTGGATCTTCTAAATACAGTATCATGTTGTTGGCAAACAGTGATATTTTTAGTTCTTTTCCTATTCGTATCCCTTTAATTTCTTTACTACACACATCTCAGATACAGCACTAATCTTCAGGATATATAAAGAACTCCAAAACTTAACACACATACAAAAAACAAATAGCCCAATCAACAAACGGGCTAAGCAACTGAACAGACACTTCACAGAAGAAGAAATACAGTCAGTCAACAAATATGTGAAAATATGTTCAACATCTCTTGTAATTACAGAAGTGCAAATCAAAACTATCCTAAGATTTCATCTCACACCAGTCAGCATGGCAATTATTAAGAATACAAGCAATAAGAAGTGATGGTGAGGATGTGGGGAAAAAGCTACACTCATACATTGCTGGTGGGAGTGCAGATTGGTGCAACCACTCTGGAAAACAGTATGGAGATTCCTAAGAAAACTTGGAATGGAACCACCATTTGACCCAGCTATCTCACTACTGGGTTTATACATGAAGGACTTAAAATAAGCATACTTCAGTGACACAGCCACATCAATATTTATAGCAGCTCAATTCACAATAGCTAAACTATGGAACCAACCTAGATGCCCTTCAACAGATGAATGGATAAAGAAAATGTGGTATAATATATACACAATGAAATATTACTCAGCCTTAAAGACGAATGAAATTATGACATTTGCAGGTAAATGGATGGAGTTGGAGATTATTATGCTAAGTGAAATAAGCTAAACCCAAAAATCCAAAGGCCAAATGTTTTTGCTGATAAATGGATGCTGGTCCATAATGGCAGGGGGTGGGGTGTATGGAAGAATGGAGTAACTTCGAATTAGGCAGAGGGGAGTGAGGGCAGGGAAGGGGGTGTGGTGGTGGGAAGGATGGTGAAATACAACAGACATTATTACCCTATACACGTGTATGATTACATGATCGATATGACTCTGCACCATATACAGCCAGAGAAATGAGAAGTTAGGCTCCATTTGTATACAATGTGTCAAAATGCATACTACTCTCATTATAACTAATTAAAACAAATTGAAAATAAATTGGTTAAAATTAAAATTAAAAAAAGAATATCATGAAAATAGAAAGGAGATCAGTAAGATAGAGGAAAGAGATCCAGAATGGGAAGAGGGGAGGAAAAGGGGGTCTTACTGGGGAACAAAATTGATCAAATCACATTATTTATATGTACCTGTGTGAATGTTATAACTGAGTCCACCATTACATTACATATACCAATTATGAACCAATAATATTTTTAAGAAGTACAGACTTAAATCAACAGTGTATTTAGTGTCAATAAACTAGTGCAATATTAGTCATCAGTACCATTTAGGAAATAGGTATATTTCTTAAGTTCCTCAGAAAGAAAATTATGGTGAATTAAGAAGCCAGACAGACTGATCTAGGCACTTCAGTGCTCCAAGTGTGACTGTGTGTATAGAGGCTTGAGGAAATCCCAGCCTATGAAAATTCCCACTTCTATTTTTTAAAATATTTTTTAGTTGTCAATGGACCTTTATTTCACTTATTTATATGTGGTGCTGAGAATCGAACCCAGTGCCTTGCACATGCCAGGCAAGTGTTCGACTGTTGAGCTACAACCTCAGCCCCCCACTTCTTTTTGACCATTATGTCTCCTTCAGATTCACTCTTGATACCTTCTCATTGGAGAAGCTCTGTTGATTCCTGTAACACCCCTTCATGTTCTTCTTTCTCCTTAAATATTCTGTGAGTAAAGAGGTTGAAAACCTCCACGGATCCTCCCATTATTGTTATTGCAAAGTAGTGATTTGTATATTTATTTATTTATTTATTTTACCTCTCATAAATCACTTTTTCTTTACATATTTGTTCTTTTTAGCTGTATATGGCATTAGGATTCACTTTGACATACTTATAGAAGCATGGGATTAATTTGCTTTAATTCACTTCCCAGTATTACCCCTCTCCCTTTCCTCCTCCCTCCCCCTATTCCCTTCGTTCCACTGTACTGATCTTTTTGCTATTTACATTTAGCTATTGATTTTTTTTATATATTTATTTATTTTTTTTAATTGTATACAAATGGGATACATGTTGTTTCTCTATTTGTACATAGAGTCAAGGCATACCATTTGTGTAATCATACGTTTACATAGGGCAATGATGTTTATTTTTTTTCCCTTCCCCCCCACCCCTCCTACCCCTCTTTTCCCTCTATACAGTCCTTCTTTCCTTCATTCTTACCGCTCTCCTTATCCCTAACCCTAAACCTAACCCTAAACCTAATGCTAACCCCTCCCACCCCCCATTATATGTCCTCATCCGCTTATCAGCGAGATCATTCGTCCTTTAGTTTTTTGAGATTGGCTTATCTCACTTAGCATGATATTCTCCAATTTCATCCATTTGCCTACAAATGCCATAATTTTATCATTCTTCATTGCGGAGTAATATTCCATTGTATAAATATGCCACAGTTTCTTTATCCATTCATCAACTGAAGGGCATCTAGGTTGGTTCCACAATCTGGCTATGGTGAATTGAGCAGCAATGAACATTGATGTGGCTGTATCTCTGTAGTATGCTGATTTTAAGTCCTTTGGGTATAGGCCAAGGAGTGGGATAGCTGGGTCAAATGGTGTTTCCATTCCAAGCTTTCTGAGGAATCTCCACACTGCTTATTGATTTTTATAATTAGTGTCTTGTGGATATTCCTGATGGTGAGATTTACTGGGGTCTATTCACATGTGTACATGACGGTTCCATTCTGCTGTTCTTCCCTTCTCCCCCCCCCTTCTCTCTCCTGCTCCATCTCCTTCTTCTAGTCCACTAATTTTTCTTCTATTTTGATGGAATCCCCCCAACTTTTCCCTTTCGCTCTTCTTTCTCTTCTTCACCCCTTATTTTGAACTAGCTTCCACAAATTAGAGAAAACATCCAACCTTTGTCTTTCTGAGTCTAGCTTATTTCACTTATGCTATTCTCCAGTTCCATCCATTTACCAGCAAATTCCATAATTTAATTCTTCTTTATGACTGAGTAAAACTCCCATTGTGTGCATATGCCACATTTTAAAAAATCCATTACCGGTTGAAGGATACCTTAGTTGCTCCCATAGCTTGGCTATTGTGAATTGTGCTAACGACACACATTGATGTGGCTGTATCCTTATAGTATGCTGATTTTAGATCTTTTGGATATATACCAAAGGGTGAGATAGCTTGATCACATGGTGGTTCCATTCCTCGGTTTTTGAGGAATGTCCATACTGCTTTCCAGAGTGTTTGCACTAATTTGCAGTCCCACCAACAAGGTATGAGAGTACCTTTTCCACCACATCCTCACCAACATTTCTTGTTATTTGTATTGTGGATAATTGCCAGAGTAAAATGAAATTTCAATGTGCTTTTGATTAGCATTTTCCTAATTGTTAGAGTTGTTGCAAAATTTTCCAAATATTTGTTGACCCTTTGTATTTCTTCTTTTGAGAAGTGTTTATTTCCTTTGCCTATTTATTGATTGTGTTATTTTGTTTTGTTTTGTTTTGTTTTTGGTGTTAAGTTTTTTGACTTCTTTATATATTCTGGATATTAATGCCCTATCTGAGGAGCAGTGGCAAAGATTTTCTTCCATTCAGTGGGATCTCTCTTCATGCTCTTTATTGTCTCCTTTGCTGTGCAGAAGCTTTTTAATTTGATGACATCCCATTTATTGATTTTTTTTCATTTTATTTGTGGTGTTTTAGGGGTCTTGCTAAGGAAGTTGGTTCCTATGCCAACATGTTGGTGTGTTGGGCCTATATTTTCTTCTAGCATTTGCAGAGGTTCAGGTCTAATTCCTAGGTCGTTGATCCATTTTGAGTTGACATTTTTTGCAGGGAGAGAGAGAGAGAGAGAAAGTTCATTCTTCTACATATGGATTTCCAGATTTCCCAGCACCATTTGTTGAAAAGGCTATCTTTTATTCAATGAATGTTTTTGGCAACTCTGTCTAGTATCAGATATTTGTATTTATGTGGGTTCATGTCTATGTCATCTATTCTATTCGATTGGTCTTCATGTCTGCTTTGGTGTCAGACCATACTGCTTTTGTGACTGTAGCTCTGTAGTATGATTCTGGGTCTGGTATTGTGAGTCCTCCAACATTGCTCTTTTTGCTCAGGATTGCTTTGGCTATTCTGTTTCTCTGATTTTTCCAAATGAATTTTAGAATTGTTTTTTCCAGGTCTTGAGGAATGTCATTGGTATTTTATGGAAATTGTAGTACTGTGTCTTGATTTGAAAGTGCTTTAGTATGTGAGGTAAGGGGGGCTTTTCAGGTTTTACTCTTTTTCTGAAATGTTGGTTGTTAACCTAGCAATGATTCACCCTTCTCTAGTCCCCATTTCTGCAGAAGAGGTTACTGTTCATCTTTGGCAGCAGATTTTAACCTATTTCCTTCTGAGGACATATGACATCACATTCTCTTATGAGACTTTCTTACCTATTACCTTCATCTGTTTCTCCCCAAATCGAGAAAGGATTTTGGAATTTGAACGAAAGCACTGCATATCAGGGAAACCTTACACAGACTTTTAAACATGGGGTTTTGAAATAAAGCTACTTCACCTGTCAAAACACAGGATACAACCCACATATGAACACTGTAGAGCCCAGTGGCAGCCTCTGGCTTTTTATCTCGTAACAATGGCCACATCTGCTTGATCCCTTCTCCCTTGCACACCAGATGCATGAATCCCTCCTGTCTGTCCTGGCTCCTCACAGACTGTTTCCTCCCCCATACAAGGAAAATTGTTGGACTTTGAGAAAGTTTTGCCAAAGATTTAGGGGTATTCGTTAATAACCCAGGGAGGTCAGAATCTTACGGATACTGTGTGAGTAACAGGAAAGGGGAGTTGAAGTTTGTCCACAGAATGGCCTTCCCAAGCACATTTCTCTGTTCTGCAAGCTGCTTTCATTAGCAAGACTTACCAGGGTCATGATTGTCCCTGTGTATCAGACTCCAGGATTCTGCATCTAACGTCTATGTTTCTTTTGTTCTGGGAAAATGTTAAACATAAACCAGATCCCAAACTATAATTTATAAGATAAGTTCATCTACATTATTCCACCTGATACAACAAAGAGAAGCTGGGTATAGATTAGATATTTCTGAACATCATCTATTTCGGTAGAGTTGCCTATTTGTTCTCTGTATATATGGTTAATAATGTGAATAGCTGGTCTTGAATTTAGGATTGTAATATTATGCATCTGAAATTTAGTTGTTTGGACAATAAATAAGCAGAGGGGCCTTTCGATGCAGCTATTTATTTTAAATGATGCACATTTTCTTTCATCTTTTCTTAATTTGCAGCATTGAAATTGTAAGGTCCATGTTTTTAAAAGCTGCCAGATTAATTTTGCATAGTAAGGAAAGAGAGCACTGAATGGTTGGTCTTGAATACTAATTTCTGGCTTTCCTGGGCTCAAGATTTACTGGAAATCCTAGATACAATTTCAAACAGTTTCCCCAAACTTCCCCTACTTCTGCGGCTTCACTCTTTCTTCTTCGCTGTCCATCACTTAAGAAATGGTGGTTCCTTAGAACTTACTTCCCAATTCAGGGCTGATGGGATCCATCCGTGTGATGGGTAAGCACACAATGGAAAGTGATCTTATCCTTCCTGCAAAGCAGACGATCTGTACTGCCAAGTAAAACCAGAAGAAACTAAGCTTGAGGCTGAGCTATGTTGTTAACAATACCCAGCTTCCCTTCAACTGCTTGCCTCCAGAGATAGGCTGCTTTAAGTGGGCAAACCACTGAGAAAATTCTTATCTGACAACTGTCTTCCAAGAAGGGTCAAAGGAATTAACCCATAGTTAAGGAGGCAAGGGTGTGCTTAAGTGCTTTAAGCACACAGACAGTTGTGCACAGAGATTTGAGCAGCTGGTTTCCATCTCTAATGGAGAATGAGAGAGAGGAAATGGAACAATGTTACGGTAGAAGAAAGAGGTCTCCACAACAGTTATTAGCATCCACTGTGGCTTGGGGCTTTGCATATTTTGCCTCATTTAGGCCACTTGACATCTTTAGGGAACTCTTGAGAAACTGAGGTTAGAGAGTCACAACATTTCATCCAAAGTTGCAAAAATAGTAGAACTTGCATTTGAGTAGAATTTTATAGAATCAAAGTCCTTTCCACTACGGCAGTGACTTTTATATTTTATGAGAGAAAAGGGAACTTAGAACCCTTGGAAAATCTTATGAAATCTGTGGGCCTATTCCTGGAAAAATATACATGTACACACTCCCAAGATCATACCCATTTTTTTTAATCTAGTCCCTGAAGTACTAAACCCTAATAAATGCCCTGCATCAAGGAATAAGAGCAAAACCCAAGCCTGGCTACAGTATGAAAACAAGACCCTGGAGATGAGACACTGATGTCTAAAAGATGATGAAGACATAAGTCCCTTTCAGTTATCTGACTCCACACATATTCCTTAACTCTTTTCTTTAATGGGCATTCCTTTATTTTTTCACTTGTGGAAAATGTATTTAATTTTAAAAGATTTCTTTATAACATCTTTTTAAATGGATCCAAATTCATAATAAAAGTAGAAAATCCTTGAAAATATGCTGCTTAGGTAAGAAATACTTAGTTTTAAATAACACATTAATAGAAACGCAGGGTTCTAGAAAGAGTAGTCTTCAAGCACATTGAATTACTGAAGCAGAAACCAATTTATCATTTTAATAGCAGATAATTTAATAACAGGGTTGGGTGCAGAGCTCTCTGAATTAATGAACGGGAGAGGGGCGAGGAGAATGGCAGAAACCGACATGATTGGTAGCAGGACAGAGCCGTGGTGGAACCAGCCCTATGGAATCACCCCAAGGAGGCTCCAGTTCATGTGTGAATTGTCAAGGTGGCATCCTTTTTTTTTTTTTAAATCTAAATTTTAAAATGTTGTTATTGTGCATATGATGAAAGTTTGGGTTAGGGTACCTAGACAAAAGCAATCATGTCTCAAAGTATGTAACAGAGACAAAGGCAATTGTGAGCCCAGGAGAATGTGAGCAGCCTGGGGAGTCAGAGAGCACCAAGGAGTAGGGGTACCTGGTAAGTCAACGGGCTGGAATGCAGCAGAGCACACGGGAGAGAACTGAGAAATTAGCAAGCCGAGAAATTTTAAAGACCTTTTCTCTACAAAATAAAATCTAAAAAGCCGGACGAGGCAGTGCACATCTGTAATCCCAGTGACTCTAGAGGCTGAGGCGGGAGGGTGGCAAGTTCAAGGCCAGTCTCAGCAACTTAGTGAGGCCCTAAGCAACTTAGTAAGACCCTGTCTCAAAATTAAAAAATCAAATTCAATTAGAAAATGATAAAAAGGACTGGCTATGTAGCTCAGTAGCAAAGTGCCCCTAGATTCAATCCCTGGTACCAAATAAAATATATATATATATATACATACACACACACACACAAAGAAGCACTATATTATTAAAATAGCAAGGTCAATAGCAAGCATGTATCCCGCTGATTCTGACATGGTCTATCCACATCTACAATGTTGCTAATTCTAAAAGAATACTGGGATGTGGTCACAATGTTCTGCATTTGTTGCTGATGAACTCTAACACAAGTGGGTTTGATTCCAGAGCCAGGCAACAAGGATTTTCACCCAGGAGGAGAGCTATTGCAACTGCAATCAAATCTACAAGACACTACAGCTTGAAATGCTTAAGTTGATATTTTTCTTCCTAAAGCAACATTTAGGGGAACAAGAGAATAAAAAAGAAAACAAGATAACATTTTCAGCTGTGCCTTCAACAAATCCTCCCTGGGTGAGGCTCTTATCTTCCCCTGTTGCCACAATACCAGTGGATGACAGAGGTTCACTCTTATTTTCCTCTTCAAGCTTCCCATTCTATGACTGGCCTTCTAAATCTAGAAAAATAAGTGTGTCTTGGAATCTCTTTATAAAATGGCAGTGTCCCAGGAGAATGTTTCTTCCCTTCCCCTTCCACACTAGTGTCTATAAACCTAACAGTAATCCTTGCCTGGAGACCCTCATCTCCAGGGATAGTATCCTCCACACACATTAATACACACCTGTTCCAGCATGTGTTTAGCTGGCTTTCCTTTTCTCCTTTAAATTCTAATGATACTGTTACTGCCAAACCAACAGACTCCTCAATCCGTAATTTCACATTCTGAGTCTTTTGTCTACCTGAAATCTCTGTCTTTGCCTCCAAGTTCTCTTACCTCACTGAGTTCTTCAGCTCAATCTTACACCTTGTTCCTCTTCTCCAGGGAAATGGTTAAATGATAGGGCTGCTCAGGAGTTAGTAAGACTTGAGTTATTATGAAATATTCCACAATAACTACTAAAATAAACACTTCTGGAACCTAAGATTGCATGATATATAGTAAGGGTTCAACACATAGTTGCTAATCATTATTATAAAGTCATTCATGGTCAAGCTCTGATTACAGTTTTAGAGATTTTTTGTTGTTGTTTTGCATTTTTTTTTATTTGTTTGTTTTTAGATTTGCACGTCTCTGCCAACAGCTGATGACTTGATGCCCCAGCTATGGTTCAATAAACCTGTGATGAATGAATGAATGAATGATGTTCTCCAGTGCCTTGAGCTAAAAGTTATCTGCTTAGGCCAAAATGCATTTAAAGTTTATGAGAAAATGTATCATTTCCATGACTTGTCCCCTAAAGCACCAATCTTTTGAACTTTCAGTCCTTAAGGTTCTGTCCTCTTGAAATATTTTAAGCCTGCTCCAAGAAAGTAACTATTTCTCATGTGGAAAGAAATTAAATCCAATCTGTTTGTGTCTGCACTCAGTAAAATGTATGTCAAAGTATCAGTAGCATTTTCAGAAAAGACAAAAGTGAATCCTTTGTGCCCTACCCAACACTTCATCTTTTAGTAAAAGACTTTCTAATCACCGAAGCTGTGTGTGCACGCATGAATAATGTGAGCAGTATCCTCTGAAAATGTCACTGCATTCCCTGATATGTTGCTGTAAAGAACTTGGAGATTTCCCAGACATAACATGACCTATGAGAAACAAAATCCTTTTCAATTCATGTGACTTATTCTTGTTACTTTTAAGCTACCAGAGCAAGGAAAAGTAGACTTTTTCTATTTCAATATACTATTCGCAAAAGTTTCACTTCCATTTATTTTCCTTAGTTGTCTCTCTCATCTGAAAAGACCTCAATCCATAACAGATCTAAACACTACCTATAAAAATATCAAGTCGAAATGAAGCTTCAGCTATCATTTCCACCAAAAGGAAAATTCCATGGGGCGAGCTGGCAATATAGCAACCCTCCCTGTCTTTCTTCCTTACTCTTAGGATAAAGCTCACACTGAACAAGAAAGGGCTGCTTCCTGTCTATGCCCTCTCCAACTCATCCCCTGTGTCACAGAGCAACTTTATAAATGCAAATGTGGTCAGCTGGTTCCTGCTGTACGGAGCTCCCACAGTATGCAAAGTTTTCTCCATTTCACACCATAGCCTCAACCATGTCCCCCTTCCAAACTGGAAGAATTGCCCCTCTCCACTCACCCTCTGTCCCCCACTTGGCAGGTGCCTTAGTCCTCACCACCCTCCTCCAACATCCTTTCTCCACTGAGGAAGAGCTGCTGATTCATCAAGACTCACCCAATGCAGTTTGCCTTTGCTCAACCTTTTACTCTGATCCCCATAACATTTGCATTTTTCTTCTTCTGATTAAATCACTTATTTTCATGTTATGTAATTATATTCTTGTTTTATTAAAATGATTTTTTAAAAATATGTGCTGGAAAAAAAATATATGCTGGGTTCTCTGACTACAACAAATTAAACCAAGGACATAATTATTACATAGAGAATGTTTTTCTTTATGGACCTACCCAGTGGGAATAAAATGGCTATCGAGTAAAGTTCTGGGCTGTTGTATAGTAAATGGAATGTCTGGTAATCTACGAGGAAATTATCAAAGTCTGATTTGTGCAGCTTGAAAGTTACTCTCTTGAAGGCAAACTTAAGGGAAGCGGCATCCTTAATTCAAAAAGACAAAGAGGGTACTGAGAATGGGCATGTATCTGCATTGTGTGTGGGGTGTGTGTGTGTGTGTGTGTGTGTGTGTGTGTTTGCACCTGGTGGTGGGAACAGGCAGAGAGAGAGGAAGAGAGAGAGAGAGGGTTTAGATGAGGGAATTTGTTCCTTAGTTACCACCACAGTTATTCAGTTATTACTTTGCAGCAAATCTATGTTGGAAGCATGCAAGCTGACCTAGATGAACCGTTAGCTGTATTAAAAAGGTATATTTGAAGCAAACTTAGGCAAAAGATGGAAAATTCTTTGTCAGTGGTATAAAAAGCAGATATAAGAAAGCAGGTGCCAGAGGATGAGATGCAAATCTGTAAAAACTACCACCACCACCACAACCAAAGGCATTGGTGAATCACATAAAATCCATGTCCAAAAAAACAGGATCTCAACTCTGACCACAGGTTTTCACCAGCTCCAGAATGAGGGAGCATTTAAAATCAGTGTTAAAATTACATTGTCCATTAGTTAACAGTTTGCCATTCATGGAGATTCTTTTTTTCCACATTCAGTTAGTTTTAATTTATTCTATTGAAACCCTGGGTAAAAAGTCTAGGTAACATAAATGTATTTGAATTGGGAGTTATGGGTGTAAATTTAATTGCAGTAAAGGTCTTGTGCTCAGAGTGGACAGAGAAGCTAAAACATTTTGCAGAGATCTGCTTCTGTTTGACTGTGCTAACTTCATCACTGGTGAGTACGTTAAAAATTGTGCCCAGAAACACTCCCAAATAATAGGATATAATCATATATGCTTCACTGTATACCCCTAGAAATAAAAGCTATCCCGATATCAGCATGCACACCATTTTACAATAAATTTACAAATAAATTTCATATCAAATAATAACTACAAAAGAAAATTCTAGAACTTTAAAATCATTAAGATTCTGCACTGGCATGAGAAAATGGCAACTTTCAATTCAGAGGTAACTTTGTTCTAAGAATGCCATTAAACAGACGAGATCCTCTCAGCAAGTTTGGAACTGTGTTTTTTAGTGTTAGTTTTGTTTCCTATTGCCCCATACATCAGCATTTTTCCAGCTGTATATATCAACTGCAGCTCACCGTATACTATGCTATTTACAGATTCGCAGCAGTCCACATCTGTAGAAAGGTTTCAGAAATTGATTTAAAGTCTGCAACATAAGCATATCCAACCCTGATAGTACACAAGACCATACATCTTCCTGGGGAGACTGACATGTGATCCCTGCTCTGATTGGTGATAATGCATCCCTGCCAAACCCAGATGCATCTTTAACTCCAGGGAGATGCAACCTAATGATGGATTGGCAGAACACAATCGAGCTAACATTTGTATTTGGAAACTCTACAGTGTAGGGGTGACGATACTTTTTTTTTTTTTCCATTTCCCCTACCATGTTTCTTCAAGTATATCAAGATGTTCTGCCAGGATGACAAGCATATGATCAAATTTAATGGTATATAAAGAGATGGCAGACTGCTTTCCAAAGCAAAATTTTACCATTGGTAGTTTCAACAATTAATTGCACTTCTGGCAATCCCACTAAAAATCAAATTAAATGGTGGAACCATTTCATTAGAAGGTTTTGGCAAAAAATAAGCCTAATAGATGTAAAGCTTTATATAATTAAAAATGGCAATTGAACTACTTCTGGGTGCTTTTAAGTCGTAGGTTATAACTTTATGATGTGTTTCTCTCCCACTACAGGGTGACTTCCTCAAAGTCAGGTGCTGAACTCTATCTATAGTTCCTAGTAGAGCCCACAACACAAGGTTGGCACTTGAGACACATTATTAAACTCAGGTTGAATTCAGACATTAGTTCATTGTGATCTCTGGTGTCCAGGTGAGAATGCAAGCTTTCTCATAAAGACTCCTATGGGTGGCATTGTGCCCCCCCATTCACATGTTAAACTTCTGACTTCAGGCACTTTCAAAAATGGCCCTGATTTGGAAATAGAGTCTTCAAAAATTAGAATAATCACGTTAAATAACTTTCAAGTTAAAATATGGTCATTAGGATGGACCCTGATCTAATATAATTGGTGTTTTTATGAAAGGGGTAAACTGGACACAGAGACAGATGCCACAGCAAGCATGCCATTATGAAGATTAAAGCAGAAATCAGAATGTCTCCTCTTTATGCCAAGGGACACCAAAGGCCACCAGCAAACCACAAGCAACCAGGAGAGGGGCAGAGGCAATTCTCCTTGTAGACTCTCTAAAGGAACCCACACTACCAGCATCTTGATCTTGGACTTCCAGTTTCTATCCCTTAGATCAGTGAATTTCTGTGGCTTAAGCTATTCAGTGTGTCATTCTTTGTTTTGGTGGTCCTAGCAATCTAATAGAATGACTTGGAACAAGTTATTTTATGTGTCTGAGCCTTGTCTTTAAGATAGACATAATACATTAATTATGTCTACAACTTAGCGAATGCACAATAAACACAAGCCTTAAGCATGACCAAGAAAAAATAATCCATCCAGCAAATATTAAGCATGTGTGATATGCAAAGCCCTCCTCCAGTTTCTGGTAAAATAGCTGTTGAAAGGAAACCAACAAGAGTGAATTAGGTAAAAAGTATAGTCCCAGAGATGATCAGAAAGTATGGAGAAAAACAAAAAAAGGAAGAGAAATATGAAATAAGGGGTTGAGGAATGAAATTTTATACAGGCTTATTTTCACTGATCACATCTGGAAAAAGTGTTATAAATAAAAAGGGAATAGGTCACACAGGGGAAATATTCCAGATAAATAGTATGTGCAAAGGCCCTGTGTTGGAATAATTTCTGACAAATTGTGATAACAGGAAGAAAGCAAGTGTTGCTGAGCAGAGTGAATGAATAACAGCATTAAATAACCTCAGAGATGAGGTCAGAGAGAATGTAGAAACAAGATAAGGTGGGAGCTGGTGTCAGAGCTACTGGACTGCTTGGAGGACATGGCAAGATTATGAGCAAAGTGAGTGACTTGACTTACCTTATGTTTTAAGCAGGATCACTCTGGCTGCTGTTTGGAGAACCATAAGAAATGAAGTAAAAGACGAGAGAGACTAGTTAAGAGGTTATCCCCAAAACCAGATGCATGTCGTGTAGCTTGGATCAGGTAATGGTGAGAGGTGGTAAGATTGTGGTAAGACTGGGTGTGTTTTGAAGGTAGAACTGATAGGATTTGCTTCAGGATTGATATGGGGTGTGAGACAAAGAGGGGAGTCAGGGTGACTCCTCATTTTTTGACCTGTGCCAGTAGGAGACTTCATTTACAAGAAGGAAAATCTACAAGAGAGGCCAGTTTTAGGGACTGAATAGGAGCACAGTTTGGTACATGTTAAGATGGAAATTCTGCCTGGGTGACATCCAAATGGAGATGGAGGGCAGGCAGTGGAGTATGAGTCTGGGTTATAGAAAGCAGGTCCTGGCTAGGGATATAAATTTGGAAGTCATTATAGATCTGAATTTGAGAGGCTGCATGAGATCACTAAGTGAATAAGACAAAAATGCTAACATTTAATCGTTGCTCACTACATTCCAGGCAATTTTCTAAATGTTTTACATATGTGATCTCATTAATCCTGATAAGTATAAGGTGAGTCGACCATTTGCATTTCTCATACCATCTCATTTTTAGACTTCACCCAGTTTTACAAAGGAGGCTGTGTTTTCTCAATTCAAGTATTGGTGATCATGACCATGCAGGCAACAAAATTATTTTGCATTTAAACCAGGGGCCTCCCAACTTTTTCTGTAAAGGACCTTACAATAAATATTTTAGACTTTATAGGCATACAGTCTCCATAGCAACCACTCTACTCTTGAAACTTGAAAGCATCCATAAACTCCACATAAGCAAAAGGGTGTGGCTATGTTCCAATGAAACCATATTTGCAAAGCCAGGTAAAACAGGATTTTGCACGTAAGCTGTAGTTTACAGACCCCCAGTCGAAGTAAGTGGTTTGATTTAATTTGCTATTCCATGTTAATAAAATTAGAAAACATTCAGAAAAGAATGACAATGTTTTCCAGTTAGCAAGCCACTCTCAATATTGAAGTAGATGCTATCAGACTTCATATTGCAGTGGGATCAAAAGCATCCCAGATTCCAGAAAATCACGTAAACTGTGACCTGGTAGACCTCACCTGGAAGGGTCATCCACAGAGAAAAGATCTAAGGATGGAAATATGGGGGAAAAGGGGATCTTGTTATGTGTACTGAAGCACTGTTTGTCTAACAATAACACAGTTTTACTTGGAGTATATGTTTAAAGAGGGACTCTGATATTGGGGAAGTCAGGGGCATTTTGAGTAGAGGGATCATTTTATTTCTTTGATTCTTAATTCTTTACTTTAAAAAATGGTTATTCCTACTAATCTCCCTAAGTGAAACCTTATAATATCTGCATGTTTATCTTTCAAACTCTTATTATAATCAACAAGACCCTGGGCTAACAAGAAGCCCAAGTACAACTCCGTGAGTTAAATTCTGTAAGAAGCAGGGCACGCGGACTGACACCCAGTAGATGCCCACCAACATCTGCTCCCTCACTCATTGCAAATAAACTCCTTCCCTACTCTCAACTCTCCAGTTTTTGCCACAATCTAGATCTTTATTAATTCCTACTTGACTTGCTACTCTGCAGTATATACTTTTCTTCCTTTTCCACTCTTAGCCTTTCTAGAAATACCCATCAAATCACATCTTTCTACACAAAATATTCATTGGTAGAGTTTTTTGGGGGCTTGGGGGTGCTGGGGATTGAACTCAGGGGCACTTGACCACTGAGCCACATCCCCAGCCCTATTTTGTATTTTATTTAGAGATGGGGTCTCACTGAGTAGCTAGGCACCTCACCTTTGCTGAGGATGACTTTGAACTGGCGATCCTTCTGTCTCAGCCTCCCAAGCCACTGGGATTCATAGGTGCACCACCATGCCCAGCTCCCATTGGTAGACATTGAATGACAATAAAATTAAGCTTTAGCCTGACCTTATCAGCATGCCACAACACATTTTTACCTGTGTTTAAGCCTATGGCTTTATTTGGAATGCTCTGATCCAGTTATTCAACACCTTATTATTCTTCAACAGAAAGTGCCTAGGCTAATTTCCAATATTTTATTAATGTTTATCTCTATGAAATTTCCTTCACCCTGAACTGCATTAAATGAAAAAGCATGTTTATTTTTCTCCCAAATCAGTTCAATGTGGCCTTCCTCCACTATACCATTCACAGTAACCTAAAAAACAAAAAACAAAAAACAAAAAAAAACTTAGTAATAAATTTAACCAAGCAGGTTAAACTACAGAGCACTGAAGAAAGGAACTAAAGATCTCAGAAAACGGAAAGATCTTCCATGTTTTAAATAGGCAGAGTTGTCAAAAAGTTCACATATCAAAAGTGTGACACAGATTCCATTCAATCCTCATCAAAATACCAAGGGCCTTTTTCAAATGGCTAGAAAAATCTATCCTGAAATTAATTTGGAAGAACACAAGACTCAAAATAGTCAATGTAATCCTGAGCAAGAAGAGTCACGCTGGAGCCATCACAATACCTGATCTCAAATTAGACTGCAGAGCTGTAGTAACAAAGCTTGCATGGTCTGGGCATCAAAATAATCACAAATACCAAAGGAATAGAATAGAAGATACAGAGACAAATCCACATAGGTACAGTCATTTGATACTCAAAAAAGGTTACAACAATATATGTTGGAGAAGATATAACCCTTCTTAATAAATGGTGCTGAGACATCCATATGTAGACAAATGAAACTAGATCCCTATCACTTACCATGTACAAGTCAAGTCAAAGTGGATCAAAGACCTAGAATTAGAACAGAAACTTTGCAACTGTTAGAAGCAAATATAGGGGTTGCACTCCATCACACTGCACAGACATGGACTTCCTTAACAAGATCCCTGAAGCTCAAAAAGTTAAGAATTAATAAGTGGGAAACCATCAGATTAAAAAGTTTCTGCACAGCGAAGGAATGATTAAAAGTCTGAAGAGAAAGTCAACAGAATGGGAAAAAATCTTCTTCAACTTTTCCTCTGATAGGGGTTTAATGAAATATATAAAACCTAAAAAACTTAACTAAACCAAACAAACAAACAAATAATAAATGGGCAAAAGAACTAAACCGTCATTTCTCAAAAGAAGAAACACAAGGGCTAAAAGTATATTTAAGAAAATGTTTAACATCCCCTGAAAATCAGGGAAATGGAAATCAAAACTACAGCAAGATTCCAGTTGCATCAGTTAGAAAGGCAATCATCAATAATACAAATAATAATAAGTGCTGGTGAAGATGTGGGGAGAAAAGTACACTTATACATTGTTGGTGGAACTGGAAATTAGTACAACCCCTTGGTAAAGCAGAATGGAGATTCCTCAAAAAATGAGGAACAGAAGAACTATGTGATCCAACTATCCCATTTACTGGTATTTATCCAAAAGGATTAAAATCAGCTTACTGTGGTAATATAGGCACATCAATGTTTATAGCAGTACCACTCACAATAGCCAAGTTATGGAAGCAACCTAGTGCCCATTAGCAGATAAATGAATAGAGAAAAATGTATGTATACACAGTAGAGTGTATATATTTCTTCATCCATAAAGAAAAATAAAGTTTTTCTGGCATTTTCTGGTAGATGGATGTAACTGGAGAACATCACACTAAGTGAAATAAGCCAGACTCAGAGAGTCAAGGGTCAGATGCTTTTGTTCATATGTGGAAGCTCGAGCAAAATGAGGGACAGGAAGCTGGGTGGGGGCAGAACTCACAAAAATACAGGGAAGAGCCTAGGAATAGAAAAGGGAGATTGAGGGGAGGGAGCAAGGATGGGAAGAGAGGGGAAAAGCAGACTGAATGTGACAAATCATACTACGTATCTATGTGAATACAACACAGTGAATCCCACCTTTATGTGTATCTAAAAAGCACCCATTAAAAAGTAAATAAATAAATTGAAGGGAGGCCAGCAGAGCAGAAGATGAAAAAAGGTGGGAGGGAGTGAGGAGAGTGGAAGCAGTGGGGACTGAAATGGAGCAAATTATATTCCATGCAGTATAATTATGTCAAAATGAACCCCACTGTTATATATGAGCCAATAAAAGCATTTTAAAGAAATCCAGTTCTAAAAAACACCTCCTTCCAGAAGAGCCAATCTCCCCCATTTCCCCATCCTCCTTGCCCCTGTTCCTGGGTGTGTCCCTGCCTACAATGCGTCATTCTTTTCTTAGGGTCAATATGGGCCTTCCCCAGGTGGCCACACCCTGGAGCTCAGGAAGCCTGCTATTCACATGGATGTTTCCCCAAGTCCAACACAGGGGGCCTTATCCACAGACAGTCTAGAAGTCTTCTACTTCGATTTACCCTTTAGATGAGTATTTGCTGTTCTGAATCCTAAGTGAGCTTAAGAAAATGCTGATCGGAAACCATCTATTAATATGATGATTTTTTGGTCAGAATTAGTCATTTGAGGAACTTTACCCTCTAAACACACATATCACTCATAGTAATAGGTATCACTTAAAGATGAGTGCCAATCACTTAAAATCTACCACGGTAAGCAGAGCATCTTTGAGTTAATTAGAAAGAGCCAGATAAATGACAGATAAATTACAAAAGCACATCTTCTGCCAGTAGAGGAAAGCTGGAGTGGAAACCCCTCACCAGTGGGTGTCCTTGTTTTGAGGTTAACTTGCCCAACCCTAGCAAATGGCCCCACATCACAGCTTAAGAGGTCAATTTCAAATTGAATCCTAAAACTAAACCATGGACTTGGGACACGAGAGCCAAAAATAACTTCACATATTTAGAAGAAGAAAATAACATTTATTATTATTATTATTTAATAATAGTAATATTATTATTATCATCATCATCATTGTGTGTATATGTATGGGGGGAGGCAGGGGTGCTGGGAATCAAACACAGGGCCTTATGCCAGGTGAGCACTCTAACTCTGAGCCACATTCCCAGCTTATACTTTATTGTCATGTGAAAAGATTATGTAACATGACTCTACATTAAGTGAAAGAAAGGAATCTAAATAAACCAATCTCTGGGACTATTGCATGTATTTGATCAACTTTATTTAAGATAAATATTATGTCATATTTTAACAGCATGGTGTTATAGGGCTTAATTGCTTTCCTTGTCTAACATGTTTTTGTGTGTTTCACGAACAGAGAGAAAATTGAAAGATCCACTTCTATGGAGCCACTGGATAGTTCCCCGGACAGAAATGCCTGCAGTATCTCGCTCTAACCATCTTAAGGGAAGAGTGTGCAAAAGCCTTCCCAGGAGCCTCTGGGCCCTTGATCTGGCTCATCCTGCTGTGAGATTCAGAAGCTGACTAAATGAAGCACAGTGTCCACATGCACAGAGAACCTCTGAAGATGTCTTTCTGCCAGCATTCCTTTGGAACCATACTTTAACTCTCAGATATTAATAGTATAGTTGATAACACTAGGCAATGTCCCCTCCATTTTAGGAAAGAGGAGAGGAGACGGGAGATGTGATGTTGCAATGGAGGAAAATAGTTTATTTTTATGATTTTTTAAAAATTCAAATGACTCTTCTTAAGCATATTCTACCCAGTGAAAACTGCAAATTATAGCACAAACACTTAAGCAAGTAAGCACTTTAATTAAGCACAGAACACACCCCTCACATTTCTGTTTGTGAGATTTTTTTCTGCAATTAAAGTAATGAATCTATTCAAGAAAATCGGAGATTTTTTTAAAGAGTTCTCCTAATTGTATAATTTTTTCCAGCTTGTAAAAGGCACGATAAGAGCTGTAGAGATTTTCCAAAACATTCCCTTTATATCACGTTGTGAGAAATACTTTGAAGGTTGCATTTATGTACTTGGAACAGAATACTCAGGGTCCAGGAACAACACCCATTAACTCTGAAATTAAGTAAGTCATTTTCTTCACACCTCTGGTGGCCGAGTTGAAAAAAAAAATAAATAAAAAAGGCAAACAGTCTACAGCAGTGAATGAAGGCTCTGGAGTCCTTTCATAACGTTCGAGTTGACTGGGGTCCTCATGGAGGGGCCTTACCTCATTCCCACACATTTTCTGACCTATTTTGTCTGTCTTTTCTCAGAAGGATTTTACTTGTTCCACTGTGGAATAAGCAGCAAACTAATTATCTTGTTCAAATCCCTTTGTAACGTCCCTAATCCTATTAGTTATAAGAATGTCTGAATGCTGATTGCAAACTTTTTTTTTCCTTTCTTTTTAAAGAGAGAGAGAAAAAGAGGTCCAGTGGTTTGGTCCTGGGGAAGAGGGGGGCCACTGTTGTGGGGGAACTCTAGCCAGTGCACCAGACTGAGGCAAAGTATTCTGGCCATCCCAATCCCAGGCCACCTAGCAAACAGAGGAAACTCTGTCTTGTGTTCATTCACTGATTCATCCATTCACATTCCCTGCGTGCTGTGTGTGTGTGTGTGTGTGTGTGTGTCTTTCTCTGTCTCTCTCTGTCTCTCTCTGTCTCTCTCTCTCTCCTTCTCCTTCTTCCTCTCTCTCACTCACACACACACACACACACACAGACACACACTGTGAGTGGTGTGTATTCCTATCAATTTCAGTGCCTTATAAAAGTCACGTTCTCAACACTCCTGCTCACAGTAGAGCATGGTTGAACCCTGGCCCCAGCTAGGAGCTCAACTTCACTTTCCTCCTTTTATCAGCAACATTTTAATGAAGAGGGTGACGCCATTCCAAGAAGTCAAAGAAGCCATACGAGGTAGAGGAAATGAACAAATGTTACTACAGACCTCTACCAGCCCTTGCAGTCTTAACTTCTTTTCTTCAAAGAACTCTCACAAGTCTTGTTAAAGGACTCTCTCTCCCTCTGTAGAAGACGCCAAGACCATTGCCTCCTGCTGTCTATTACTGAGGGAACTTTAATCACTTTTCCTTTTTTGTTCCCACTGGGGAAGGAGCCAGACTGCAGCAAAAGGCCTGCCATCAGAGCCGATGTTAAAGAGCATGAAATTTAACTGACTTCCATAAAAGATGTGTTCTGCCTTCCTCTCCTGCTCTCTCCGTGCGGGCTGCTCCAGGGATGGCTGCTTGGTCTTAGAAAAAAACAAGTATTTGCTTTAAACATGGAGGCAGGATGCTACCTCCCTCCTGACCCCAGTCTTCTTCACTACAAAGATGTCTATGTTCTTGGCATACGAGGTCAATTGTTTTTTGGTTTGTTTGTTTGTTTGTTTTACATTAGTGTCTCCTCTCACATTATTTTTATTTTCCTGGTGACATGAGAAAGCATTATTTTAGAAATTATCCCAATCTCTTCTTTAATATATTTCTGGAGTCTGAGGAAACAACGATATAAACAACAAGGAAGTGCGGATTCATTGGCAAGTAAATCAGGCCTCCAAGGTAACATAGCTCAAGTGCTAAGTGATTATCTTCTGATCCACCACCATCTTTAGGAACCCACAGAGACTAAGACATAGGAGGTTGGCTCTCTCCTGGACAGACTGCTGGGAAACAGGAAAGTCAGCGTGTGCTGGTGCGTGGTGCGGATGTCAATGTCTAGGCTGCCATGAAGGTAAGGATGTACCCCTTAGCAAAAATCCACAGATTGCTGCTCTAAGGAAATTAGAGACCTAAAGCATGCTGTATTTATTAGCAGCAGTTGGCCTGGTGGTGAGCAAGTTTCATGATATTTACGTATTCTGTTTTTTGATGCAGAAAGGATCCTACATAATTTAAATGCACTTGATACAACAGGATGCATACGTAAATAGATAAATTACTTAAAGTTTAAGGGTTCTAAATTCACAGATCCCCTGTCCCAAGTGAGAGGTAAACTTAGTCCTGTGTTCCTGGCAAAGAGGAAAGATGTCCCATCTTTGATATTAAAAACATACTAGCTATCCAGGAAAAATAAACTGTTTTCCTGATGCTGCAAAGAGAGAAAATCTGCCTGAACTGTCACATGATGAGACAAAGCATAATGTCCTCAACAACTCTTCTACATAAATAGAAGAGTGTCACAGCAGAGTCTTACAATATTCCTCAAGAAAGTCAAGGGTATAAGAGCAAGTGATGATACTGGGATCAAAATCCCACAGGAGAGAATCAGCACACAACTCTCCAAAGGTCTAGCTTGCAGACATTATCTAAATCTCAACAAACAAGCATATGCCAATAACAGACATGAAAGAAACAAGAAAGAGCTTTGAGAAAATGTAATCTGAAACAGGAGTTCTTACACCACACTTCCTCATGTGCTTAGTCTGTGTCTGCATTATGATATTGTCAACTTCATAAATATAGGATTATCATTTAGATTAGGACCCACCTTTTCAACCTTTTTTAAAAATTAGGGTTGCAGATGAGACTCCATGGAGACACACTAAAAAAGAATTTCTGCCTTGATTATGAAATAAGCTGAGAAACTCCCACCAAGGATAAAACTTAAAAGTGAAATGAAATTACTTTCTTTCCATTGCTAAAAACACCTCTGTATGCCTGGTTCATGCTCACAAACTGCATATATTCAGAGGCAGCTTTATCCTCATGTAGTAGCTTCAAAAGAGAGTAAAAATCAAAATATTTCTCTGGGCCCTAGAGGGTCTGACAGCTCCTAACAAACCACAGCAAATGGCCTTGTTTCCTAAGACACAGAGATCTGTGATGTGAGCTTGTATGGAAAGCAGCCTGGATTCACAGGCCAGAGCTCTCAGGCTGCAGCCCTGGTGAGCCACGACTGATACCAACAACTGCAGTGGCAAGGGTGAAAGAGGAGTCGAAGTGGGTACAGCACAGGTGCTGCTCCAGCAGGTCAGCAATCCCCACCTCAAGTCAGCACTGCACACATGCCTTTCAGAAGCAGAGCTGGGAGCTCTTGCTTAATGGCAAAAAGAAAAAATAAAATAAAAATAAACTTGCATAATGTTGCAGAAGTGAGGCCAGGAACCAGATGTCTAAATGTCTAGTTACTAGATGGAGGGTGCATTTTCCCTTATGACCACTTTGGGGCACTCAAATGCCTCGAAAATGGTCATCTGAGTAAATTTTAAGAGATCTTCAGTATGAGGACTGCCAACAGTATTTAATAAACATATCCCTGCACACCTCCCTAACGAGCATCAGCACGACTCAAGTAACAACTCACTTCTCTTAGTTAAGAATCACCATAATATTTTCAAAACATGTTTTAAGGAGAAGAAAAGCAAGAAAACGATTCAAATGCAGACAGCATTTTCCTTTTGATAGGTAAGAAGCTGTACCATGGAAAAAGACGGGAGGGGGCACTTGTGGCATGATGGCAGAGTTCACCCTCATGACTGGCAGGTATGCCGGTTATTTTGTACATCTATGTATGACATTCATTCTGTATGTGTATTTCACAAAACATGAATTACTTCTGATTTTACATTCCCCAATAGGAACTTTAAAAATCAACATCGACAATGAATTTGAATCCAAGAATTTCTAAATGTAGAGGAAATAAGGCAGTCTTGAGAGTCAAACAGGTTGAAATCTACTTTCCTTTCTGTTTGTGAGCCCCCATCTGAGTTATTTCATTTTTCCGGCTTCTGTTTTCCTTTTACTATGAAAGGGTAGAAAATACTGAGTTCTGGGAGCTGTTGTGTGGAGCAGATGAGATGAAGGTCCCTGGCTGGGTGTGGGGGATGGAGCAGGGCCACAGTGCTTTTCCTGCTTACTCCATTCCCACTTCAGCTCCTTCAAGTTAGCCATTCAGGTCAGAAGTCTTAGAAGTTAATGGAAACATGGTTAAGGGTGGTAAAACACATGCTTGAGAAAAGCGATTTTAGATAACATTCTATTTGTGGTCATAGGGAAAAAGACTTGGGGAGAAAAAGTAATGAATTACTGATCATATCAAATCATTACTGGTAAATGTTTAGGGATTATTGTGCTTTCAGTTAGAAGGTCTCACTTAAAAAGAAGAATGCAAACTCATAGCTTTCCCCATGTGGCTTCCCTTTACTTGTTAAGACACCGGCAATACTGGGACCAAACTAATATTCTACAAGAACATTAGCTGTAATTAAATAACTTTGGACACAAAATGCCATGCTTAAGAGCACCTCATGTAGAAAGTGTTTAAAACAGCAGTCACACACTTTCAACTTCAGAATCTGTGATGATACACCCTTCACAAAATACCTTTTGCATCTCTGGATGTATGGACCCACTAAGAAAGAATACAATGTTTCCCTATGACTAAAACCAGATACAAGTATGCTTGCGATGTGTTTATAATGAAAATATGCTGAGTGTTCATAATGAAAGTACTATGTCAACAGTCTTTTTCTAAAGGCACACCCTCTGTGGAGTTAGCATGGTTTAGGGAAAATTGAGATGTCCTAGAACCAAAGCTGTTGGCTCGGGCTGAATCATTGCCAGTGACAGCTGTTGGACTCTCAGGGGAAAATGTGTTGCCTTTGAACCTGCTTCTTTGCCTTTCAGTAGAGGATGACAGCATGTTTTCTCCTGGTCCCACAGATTTCTGAAGATCGAATGAGATAAAATAAACTCACATCTCAAGCAAAGGGCAGCTACCTATTCCTCAATGTTGCAAAGTGCTTGATTATAGCACAGACCAGAGGGTAGTGGTTAAGGATCAAGATTTTGGAGGTGTCTTCTTGGGCTCCATTCACAACTCCAAAACTTAGGAGACTGACCAAGTAACCTGCCTCTCTGTTACTGTTAACATCTCTAGCAAAAATAATTCAATCTTTCACAGATGGTTGCTCTGAGGTTTAAATGAAATAATATGTCTAACCAATACTATGATCTTTATTATTTACATTTGTATTATCATTATTAAACACCAAGCGATCTTTTTATTCCACTTCAGTGGTTTTTCAGCCAAGTCTCATTTCCTGTTCTCTTGGCCCCCAGCTCTTCTTTCTTCAGTTAAGACTCCCCCTCTCTCTTTTCCTCTTTAATAAATTTCCAAAACTAAAAGCTAC
The DNA here is from genome assembly GCF_902686445.1 of Sciurus carolinensis. Classification (NCBI taxonomy): domain Eukaryota; kingdom Metazoa; phylum Chordata; class Mammalia; order Rodentia; family Sciuridae; genus Sciurus; species Sciurus carolinensis. Next base: position 125,536,386 of record NC_062222.1, read on the forward strand.
TCTCTATATCTATCCCTTACAATTTTAGTTATCACCCACATACAAATGATCCTTCCTGTCAAATTCTGGAGTCGTTTACATTCAAACTATATTACATTGTGAATTTTTCTAGGTCATCTCTGATCGGATAGCACACTGCCAACTCAAGTGAAATACGATTATTTTGCAAAACCATTTTTCTTCTACCATCTTCCCTTATACCAAACTCCCTATTTTCTAAAGAATCTGATTTCCCTGATTCCACATTCATTTTTCTTTTATAGCTTCAGCTCCATCTTTGTAGATATTCTATAAATCTGCCCCTTCACTTCTGCCTCCCACACAGAGAAGGTTTCAGCCAAACGTGTGTACATCTGCCAGCGGCTCTGTTGATATGCTTTCCTTCCCTACCACCTCTGCACTCCAGCTTAGAGCTCCTTCCTCCAACTGTGGCCAGGCCATAGTCAGCTGCCATGGGCTAGGTACCACACTAGGCATGGAGGGTGCAAAGATAAAGGCATCAACATTCCTACCCTGGGGATTCTCAGAGGCCAGAGAGCAACACTGAATAAAATACTCATTCACACATTAGGGAGACAGAGAAAATGGCAGGTTTCCAGAGAACCCAAGGTGACAGCAAAGTCCAAATTGAGGGGTCAGGTATACTGCAGGAGAGTCCTGAAGAACCCCTAAGGTATGGAAAGTGGCAGGCAGAAGAAGGTCCATAAGAATGTAAGTGGTTCTATGAGCTGGAAATAAACTGATGTTCTTCATCCACATATTGAACTTCCAGGGAAAGTGTTGCTTGATTTCTAATTTAAAGTGTGCGCATAAAATCTCTTGTCTTTTTTGAGGTTTCTAAGACTTTAAAGCTATCCTAGGGACTTAATTGAATATACAAGAATAAATTTATTTCTATTTGTTGAGGGTAACTTTTTCTCACAAACTGATTCAAGGACAGAAATATTTCAAAAAAATGTTCTGAAGAAAATGTATGACAAGTTACAATTGAATCTAATTGAAATGCAATTTCTATAAATGGGATCTTTGATCTCTCTACTGGATATGTACCACAGACATCTGTAGGTTCTTTCCAGAAACTACTTCATTTATATTAATAACTGTCATTAGAAACTTGGGAGGTATTTGTAAAACGGAATCAAATATAGAAATTTGTTGAAAACTCAGAAAAATTAACCATGGTATTAAAAAATTAATGCTTTAATGACAATTTATAAAACTTATGTATGATGTGTCAAAGTGCATTCTACTGTCTTATATTATTAATTAGAACAAATTAAAAAACTACCAAACATGTCAAAAACAGAACAAAACATAAACTGTTGTGATGAAATTAAAAATCCCTTACCCTAGGGAAAGGCAGAGATGTTCTTTTCTATAAAAAAATAATTTGTTGAAAACATAAAATTTGTCCAGTCTGCCAACATTGAAAGACAAAATCATCTATGGATTACTTTAACTGAAACAAAATTTTATGGAGCCCTTATAACAAATTTCATAGAAAATAAGCAAACATAATCCTAGGGGAAAGACCAGGGTATTCATGAAGTCAATATGCCTTTTCCAACCCCAGAAGTAATTAGAATGAATAACCAGGAGTAGTATGTGCTCATTATTAAGACTTACATATCTGTTGTTAGTAATGCTTCATTCACTATTACTTTAAAACCTGCACTTTGTGGGATTGGGGCAAAGGAGTACTGATGGATACACAAATAACCACTAAGGGGTACCCTATAGGTAAAAAGAAAGGCACCCAGAAGACAAATCTCTGACAGCAGGAGGGTCCCGTACAGAATCCTAACTGAAGCTGCTGTGGCATACATGAAAATGTAAACACCCAAAAGGGGCAGGTGCACATTAAATATTTCTTAGTGACATGTGCTTCATCAAAACAAATTCAACTAGAAAATAGAGTCCTACAGATCATATTAGATTTCTGTACTTTGTTAGAAAATTCAAAGTATTTTAGTTCATGTGGCCAATAAATCTGAAATGATATGTGGAGTAAGAAATTCCACTAAACATTGTTATTAATTTTTGGATATTTTGAACATTGAAATCCACCATATAAGACTGCACTAATAAAGTGCACATATCTTCATGCCAGAGAAGATATGCCATTAATGATGTGAAAATATGAGCTGAAAGGTGGTTATCAGTTTAGAGATGGACAGGAACCCAATTTTAAAAGCATTGTTTGTGAAGGAATGGTTACTATAACATTTGAGAAAATCCACATACATGAAATTTTACTCTATAAGATGATATAAAATGTCTGCTGTTTCTGAAGTTATGAAAAATTTCATGGGCTTTTTGAATCTTTTAACTCCGAGACCAACTTATCTGAAGTTATTTTTCAAAAATGTTGTCTACTAAAATTTTATTCTGAAATTCCATAGATATCATGGTGGGTAAGTAATGTAATTCAGAAGGAAGAACAGTCAGAAAACAATGAAACATTGTCATTTTCACAAAGTGAAGGTGCTCTGAAATTGGCAAGCAGATAAAAAGTGTTTTATGGTCAGTTTGTACTCACTTGATTCAATTTCACGTTCTGGAAAAGCAGCAGTTGTGGGTGGACAGTGTGCCAATCAGAACATAGTTTCATACATCTTACTTGTACACCTACTCTGAGTGACTTCACAATCAACAAATGGCTTCGATTATGTATTAATGTACTAATTCTGTGAAGCAATATGAAATATTACCTTTGCAACAATCAATCTCAAGGAGTAATGTAATAAAGGGAGAGAATAATATTGCCAAGGGACATTTGGACCATATCAGCGGTGTATCAAGTCAACCCCATGAACCAAGATTATATTCAGGTAAGAAAAAACATGCCAGGCAAAGGGATACTGAAAGCTCAAACATCTGCATGAACCCACAATCACTGCTTGTTAGTAGTATAAATACATAGGCATACAAAGATAAGTTTACAAAGATAAGTTTAATGTATAGCATTTTTATTTGCATTGCATTTATAAGTTACAACCTCACTATTTCATTCACTTATTCAGTAAAGAAATAATAACAGTCCTTTAAATGTCAATCACAGTAGTAAAAGCTTTAGAGAGAGAAGTCTCATTACAAATTGCCAGGAGTGGGGCTGGGATTGTGGCTCACTGGTGGAGCACTTGCCTAGCATGTATGAGGCACTGGGTTTGAGTCTCAGTACTACATACAAATAAATAAATAATGGTTCATCAACAACTAATAAAAAAAAAATATATATATATATATATTTTTTTTTAATTGCCAGCAGTGCAAATGACATTCAGACATCTTGGGGCAAGTGAGAATTCGATCACCCATCCATTCGTAATCAGGAGAAAGCTCTCACCGTCCACCTTGAAATACAATTAAAATTCTAAATGACAAATTCACATGAACAGGTTACACATTTCATTTCTCCAATTTGGACTACATCACATTAACATAATAAATAACAATACCTTCTTCACAGGTTCTTTACTTTAGTAAACATTCAAAAGTGTTGCAAAAGATGTAAAGAATGAGCACTTGTTAAATGTTCGATAACAGTATCTACATAAGATATTTCCTTTGCTCCAAATCTCTTTTTCTTGTTTTTAAACCTCTTCCCTGCTCCAATTAAGTTATTTTCCCAGAAGCTTAACAAAATAAGAAGACTTCCTGCTTGCCAATCTCAGTGCTTCTCTATATGTCTACATGAGAGTTTTCTTTTTTCACTGGTTCATATTAGTTATTCATAACATTAGTATCATTTTGAAATAATTATAAATGAATGAAATATAATTTGCTCTAATTCAGTCCCCAGTACTTCCCTTACTCTCTCCTCCTCCCTCCCTTTCTTCTACTCTTTTGATTTTTCTGCTACATACTTACAGCTTTTTTCTTTTTTTAAATGAGTGCCTCGTGTCTTAAGGATATGCATAATGGTGAGATTCACTGCAGTACATTCATGTATACATATAAAGGTTAGATCAGATTCATACCATTGTTTTCTATTATTCTGTCCCCACTTCCCCTCAACCCCATCTTCTATTTTACTAATCTTTATACTACTTTGATGAAATTCTCTCCCTGCTAACTGTCACAAAAAAAATGACCTTTGACTTTCTGGGTCTGGCTTATATCATACAGCATGACAGTCTCTGGTTCCATTCATTTACTAGAAAATGACATAATTTCATTCTTCTTTACTGCCGAGTAATATTCCACTATCTATATATGCCATATTTTCTTTATCTATTCATATGTTGAAGGGTTGTGAATTGTGCTGATATAAATATTAATGTGAATGTACTCCTATAGGAAGCTGATTTTAGATCTTTGGGATATATACCAAGGAGTGAAATAGCTGGATTATATGGTGGTTCCATTTCTAGTTTTCTGAGGAGTCTCCATACTCCTTACCGGAATGGTTGTACTAATTTGAAGTCCCACTACCAAAGTATGGGTGTACTTCCCCCCCACATCCTTGCCAACACCTGTTATTATTTGTATTCTTGATAACTGCTATTCTGACTGACTTAAGAGAAAACCTCAATGAGGTTTTGATTTGCATTTTCTTAATTGGTAGTGATGATAAACATTTTTTCATACATTTGTTGGTGATTTTTATTTCTTCTTTTGAGAAGAGTCTGCTTATTTTTTTAACCATTTATTAGTTTTTTTGTGTGTCAAGTTTTTTGTGTTCTTTATATATTCTAAATATTAACAACTTATCTGAGGAATAGGTGGCAACCCATTCTGTAGGTTCTCTCTTCACATTCTTAATTATTTCCTTTGCTGTGTGGAAGCTTTTAATTTGATGGTATCCCACATATTTTTTGTTTTAATTCTTATGTTTTATGGGTCTTGTTAAGGAAGTTGGTTCCTGTGCCAACATGTTGGGGTGTTACATCTACAGGTTCTTTTTAGGAGGTGCAGAGTTTCTGACTCCTAGGTCTTTGATCCACTTTGAGTTGACTTTTGTTCAGGGTGAGAGGTAGGTCCAATTTCATTCATCTATTTATGGATTTCCAGATTTCTCAGCACCATTTATTAAAAAGTCTAACTTTTCTCCAAAATGTGTTTCTGGTTCTCTAAAGTTTGGTTCTAAGGTATGCAAACTGTGAGTCACTTCTGTGGGAGAAAACAGAAAAGGAACATGGGACAAACCAGATGAGAGAACTAGCACAGAGTTTGGGAAAATAATGTGTTAGAAAGCATAAGGAAATGAAAGGGAAATGAAATAAAAGTAAGGTGAAAAGGTTAAATGTAAGTTTTCTAGTTCTAGTATATGTGTTGCCTAAGTAAGCACAAAAATTTAAATTTTCTAAAACCCTCCCACCAAAAAATTTTAAACAGTGACTGAAGATAGTAGCTCCAAATGGAATAAAAAATAAGAAAGATGTTGAAAACTCAGCATAGCCACTTGCTCCAATCCACTTGGATTCTCTTTTCCCTACCTTCTCACCTCATGGACACTGACTATTTTTCCATTTCTCAAAATTCCTAACTCATTACTGACTTTGATCCCTCAGTGGGGAAGTCACCCCTATGGAAGGCTGATTCAATCTCCTTCAGGTCACTGTGCAAATGATTCCTTCCAAAGCCCTTCCCTGACCAGACACCTGACAGAGACTCTTGGGTTCCCTGCTGGCCACTGTCCCTTCTATGAGAGCCATAGTTTTACTTATGCATTTGCTTACATTAGAATGAAAGAGTCCTGGGAGAAGGAATCCTATCTGATTTGTTCACATGGACCCTAGTTCTGCCTCACATGCAAAAAGAATGAAGGAAATGAAGAACTACACACAGAAAGCCATTGATCTTGTGCATATTATCTGCAATAAAACAAAAGAAAAACTTTCACATCTTTATGGCAGAGAATAAATCCACGAATTTTCATATCGGCAATGGCAATATATAGAAATTGATGGTTAGGACTCATTATTTCTAATTTAAGATGCAAAAATGTCATCAACATTGGCATAGCTCAGCATGCTTTCTTGAATATGGTTTCCATTGGCTCGCTGTAAACAGCAATCTTCCACACCAAATTTCTTCCATATGGTCTTAGAATCTACAATTATTCATTCTCCTATAAATGGACTTTTCAGAAATCAAAAGCCTGAAACTGAGGAAAAGTGTTATATATCAAAATCCAAATAGCTCAAGGATAGCATAAACCACAATTACTTTTAAAATAGTGTTGTGAAATGAGATCAAACCATTTGATATTGTTGGGGATTTTTGCAGACTGAAATGATCACATATTGGTAATTTCCTATGGCTAAGCCTTATAATTTTATATATGATATGGAATAAATATACATCCTTTTACTTGTGTTTCTTTTTACAAAATAATCAAAGACAGATGAAGGACTAGGCCCAGGTGTAATGGTTTAGATGTGAGGAGTCCCTCTACAGTTCATGTGTGAGGCAATACAGGAATGTTCAGAGGCGATAGGATTATGAGAGGTGTAACCTAATCAGAAGATTAATCCACTGATATGGATTTAATCATTTTAAAGGACCACTATCCTGGATGGTGATTACAGCCAGAGAGGGTGTGGCTGGAGGAAGTAGATCACCAGGGGCATGCCTTTGGAGTTTATATTTTGTCCTTGGTCAGCAGAGTACACTTGTGCTCCCCTCCACCTCCCCTCCTCCTCTCATTCCTCTTCCTCTTCATCTTTCCCCTTTTCTCCTTCTCCTTTTCTCCTTCTCCTCTTTCTCTCTCTTTCTGATTTCTGGTGGTCATGAACTACATGCTATCCTCCACCATGCCCCTCTACCATGATGTTCTTCCTTGCCCAGGGCCCAGTGCAGCAGAGTCTGCGGACCATGGACTAAATCTACCATAAGTCAAAATAAACTTTCTTCCTCTAATTTGTTCTTGTCATGTCTTTTCATTCACAGAGACAAAAAGCTGATTAAAACACCACGTTAAATTCCCAAGCCGTGTTCATTTGTGACTGGATTTAAATTTTAGTTCATGTGGCCAATAAATCTGAAATGATATGTGGAGTAAGAAATTCCACTAAACATTGTTATTAATTTTTGGATATTTTGAACATTGAAATCCACCATATAAGACTGCACTAATAAAGTGCACATATCTTCATGCCAGAGAAGATATGCCATTAATGATGTGAAAATATGAGCTGAAAGGTGGTTATCAGTTTAGAGATGGACAGGAACCCAATTTTAAAAGCATTGTTTGTGAAGGAATGGTTACTATAACATTTGAGAAAATCCACATACATGAAATTTTACTCTATAAGATGATATAAAATGTCTGCTGTTTCTGAAGTTATGAAAAATTTCATGGGCTTTTTGAATCTTTTAACTCCGAGTGAGAATGCACTTTGACACATCATACATAAGTTTTATAAATTGTCATTAAAGCATTAATTTTTTAATACCATGGTTAATTTTTCTGAGTTTTCAACAAATTTCACATATTGACCTCTTTACTTAAAACCAGACCAATCGGAAAATGTTTTGAAGTGTTTTTGCTTTGTTTATAGCAAATTATCTATAATTCATGCTGGAAAAACACCCAAAGGATAATTTTTTGTGTGACAGATATATGCAAATTTTCACCATCTCACTGAGATGATAAATTAAAATGTATTCTGAAATATGAAGCAGGATCAAGGAAGAACCAAAGAGTGCCTGGAAGAGACCTCTGAAAGGTGACTCTCTCCTGTTGGCAGTGGCACCCCTCCACGCACCCATTCATTAGTGCAACTCTGAAACAATTCCATGGGTCTCTGATGAACATAGATTAAATTTTATGACAAAAATGAATAAAAACCAAATCATAGATATTCCAGATGATCTTGTATGATCATGCATGAGAGTTTCAAATGTGGAAAGAGAGGAAGAGGGAAGACAAAGAAAGCGTTCCATCAGGAATTATAAAATGCTTACAGCCACTTGACGTTGGAATTGGATTTCATAGGCTGTACTACTGAGCTGCAAGACTCTATTCAGTTTCGCTTGGGATTCCCTTCCTCTCACTACCTGTAAAAATAAGTTAATTTATATTTTTCTTCATTTTTTTGTGGAGGCAGATTGAAGGGAATATTGAGGCTTCCAAGGCACGTTTCCACAAAATATAAAAGAAATGATTTGTAATGCATTTTAAATGACTTTATAAGAAAATGCAATCCACTTTTTTTTTTTTTAAGTTCGTCATTAAATCTAAAGCTTTCCTTCTTACTCTTTCATATGTGTTGCTCCTTTTAATGCCAACAGGAAATCCACAATGAAGAGGAGACATATGGTGAAGGAGGGACGGGGAACTCATCATGAATCAGCTCTCTCCACTGTAGGCGGAAGATAAAATGTTTATACTCCTAAATGTTACTACAAAATGTTCCACTGGCAAAAGTGGAAATTATAAGCAGTGTATAAGATCAGACTAAAGTCACTTTCAAATGTACTTTGGGTTTGAAATCTGTGACTGACTTCTTGGAAGAAAGCAGGAGTCTGATGAATATTTCTCAGTAATGACATTCATCAGATTCTTCATCAAAGTTAGGGAACTGAAGGTTACCTTCATATTAATGTCCAGGCTAAAATGCTGGCACTGTTGATTAACTTTGCTTTTAATTTTTTCTATTGCTGTTCCAGGTGCCAGTTCCAGAAAGGCAAGAATGGTGTCTTAGACTCCTCAGAACGCCACAGAGATATGCCACAGAATGGGTAACTTAAACAACAGAAATCCATTCTCTCACACTTGTAGGGCCCGGAAAATCCAAGGTCAGGGCAACATCATGTCTGTTCCTGGTGAGGACTCTCCTCCTGGCATACAGCAGACACCTTGCTGCTGTGCAGCAAAGAGAAGGAGAGCAAGAGCAACCTCTCTGGCGTGTCCTTCTCCAAGCACCCTGATTCTATCATGAGGGCTCCACCCTTGCGACTAATCACCGCGCAAAGATCCCACTTTCAAATACCATTGCACTGGGAGACAGACAAGGCTTCAACATATACACTGTGTACTGCAGAGGGCACACTCTGCTTAGAGCAAACAGGGAGAGATTGGATGAAATTCTGAAAATAATCATAAGATTCAGGAAAGGGAGAAGTGAGAAAAGCACAGAAAAAATTTAAGATGTGATGGGTTTTCATTAGAGGTGTGTTAAACCCACCTATAACTTTGCTTCTTGTTAGATGAAAACAGTTGCTGTTAAAAGTAAATGTTGGCATTGATACGTAGTGCTTGGTTTCTAGCTGAACCATGGCTCTTGCCAATGGCTGAATGTGTGTACTATCCATGACCTAAGCTATAAACTCTCTGTTGACATCATCATTTTTTTCAACAATCAAATTGTATACATTTTCTAGCAGGCCTGAAATTTGGGTGAACATCCTAGGAAAATAAGACGTCCCTTACCTGAAGAATCTTATAAATGACATCAAGTATTTTGGTAGAGGGAATAATGACAGGGACATTGGATCTTACAGCATCCTACATATGCAATATAATAGTATCTCTTCTATGATCATTAGTGTAATAATGATAGTAATGATCAAAATTATTATTATGACTAGTCCTTTTAAATTGTCCAAAGCTGCCTCATAATTATAGGTGTACATAAGTTGTTGGCCATGAAGGATGACTGTCCTAGGTTTAATTTAGGACTCAGATGTCATATCACAATATATGTAACTTTGTCTCCAGAGTGAGGGCCCAATTTCATCTCTCCTCATTATTAGAGTTATCTATTCTAAAAGGAAAAGTGTGTTCAAGTGCATATCTGAGATCTATGTGATTTTTTTTGTTACTGATATGAAACTGCAGAATGGCATACTTGGAGAATTAGAAGAATGTGTTCTGAATTATGGCTAGGGAGGGCAATGCTATCAATAGTTGCCAAAGTCAGTTTTCAAACAGGTAAATTCAGTAACAATGGTATTGTTAATTTTCAGTTTTTCTTCTCCTTTTCCCTGATGGACAAGTCTAGTGTTTGACCTACGCTATTCTTGTAGCTAACCTATGGGATTAAGGCAGCGTGATTCCTCTGTTAAACTGCACTTGATACCTCTCCCTTCCCGTTTTCAAACTCTTCTCTCCTCCTAGTGATTCTTAGAAACACTTGCTATACTGACTCAAATCTTTGGGTCAGATGCTGCTTGTGGGGAACCTAATCTAAAACACAGCCTACAACTTTTGGATCTTACCATGTAGCACACTGGCCAATCCTGGCATCTGATCATTCTTCATAAAAGCAAATGCTGACTTTTTAGCCACTGACAAAAGAGTACATTTTCACCTATGGAGCAACCCTCTGCTTTGATTAACTATATCTTTAACTGAAAAAAAATACTGTATTATTCCCTTTTTGTCCAGAGAATAGCCGTCTTTGTTCCTCTCCAGGGATAAATAACATCATTATGCTAATGCTCATTTCAGCCTGAAAACTTATTCATCTTGATGTCAAGTATATTTTTAAAATCTGGTGCATACATATTTTCATTGACTTCTATAATACATTAATAGAATTGTTATAATGTATGAAAGGCAGCACTTTGAAATATCTGAATATGTTTATGCATAACAATTAGAGATTTTTTGCTGTGTTCCTTAGGAAAGAATTATAAACAGAAGCAATGAAATATGCCACTTGTAAAATACAAAAGAAGAAAATAATAATAATGGTTAGTATTCTTCTAATACTGATCATGTGTGAACAAAGCAATTTCCTTGTATTATTTTTGCTTACCCTCTCTAAGACGTATACACTAATATTTTCCTATTTTGCAGAAAAAAGAATAGAATATGCACACAAAACCACTGAACTAAATTGTCTCTGCAAGAGTAAAAAGAAATGAAAACTCTAGAAAACAAAATTTTCTCAGTTCAGGAAGGGAGAAGGATTTTCTTAAATTTGTGATTTTCTGTTTGTTCAAGATAAAATGCTACTTATGCAGTCATTGCAAATTTATTAAAGGTTTCCTCAACTCATCCTTTTCATATGAGTAGGCTCTGAGAATCTAGAATTTCAAAGTAGTCCAGAGCACAAAAATAATGTGGCACAAGGATTTTACTTTATAAATAACACCAACAAAAACAGTAAGAAAAATAATTATAGTGAAACTTCATGAGAAATATGGAGTATTTATCATGATCCAAGAGCTATGTTAAACCTTTACCAGGATTGCTCCATTTCAACCAACTTCAAAAACATTCTGTGAAGCAGATCTATTATTTCCCTCATTTTAAAAATGAGAAAGCTAAGATTCTGAAAGTTTAAGATTTGCCCAAAGTCAGATAAATACACAACTAGCATATGGGCCAACAAGTGGTTGAGCAGTAATACATACTGTCAAATAAATGATCTCCATGTTTTACCAGGTCATATTTTGTCATTGTTGAGTATTGTTTAATTTTATGGTCTCCCATTGTTGACTAAGTCTTATGGGGAGGCACTAGATATGAAGGTTGGTGGAAGGTTGGTGGTTTGAGGGATGACAGGCAGAAACTAACCAGTAGATACTAAATATGCCAACCAAGGAGGAAGACCTGTGGGAAAAATCTATGTTCAATGGTGCTAGTTTCCTGCAGTAAACACAGGTACAGTTAGAGACCAGACTCAGAATTCAGGTTAACATGTGCTGGTACCACGGAGTGTCAAATGAGAACAGGCAGTCAGGGTATTCATAGTAAGTGTATTTTATCACCGACTGCTTCATTGTTATTTCATAACCTCCCAATAAAAATCTTCTAGAATTTTAAATACACATATCGAATTAGTAACTATTTCCAGATACAGTATTTTTTTTTTTTCTTTTCTAAAGAGTTACTCAAAAATTTTTCCAGTCTTGAAAGAAACATCAGGACAGTGTGGGGACCAGCATTTTCATTAAGGTATTTATGGTATTTATTCCAAATTGATGTGAACTCTAACTAAGCAGAAACATCAGAAATTTCACAGGTTTGCAAGTTAACTTGGGAAACTAGGTAACTTATCAAATATCCCTTCAAAGTTCAAGTCAAACATTTTCACATGAAAATATTCAGAATTAGTGTAGCTGATTAACTTACTGTCAACTGGTTAAAACTTCCAGCAGTAGTTTCAATAAATAATATCACATTAATTTTTTCTTATTTATGCTTTAGCAATTGCTACTCACCACTTCACACTAAAGGCAAGAGGATTAAAACCACCTTGTAAGGTCTTTTAGTTTTCTCAGCCATGAATGAGCCTATGTATCTTAGTATCTTAATTGTGTCTTTGTGACTATGCCTTTATATAGTGTATCACATGGGATCCTTATTCAATATGGCTTCTTTCTTATGTAACATTGGAAGACCTTTCTGCAAGCCAGTACCTGGTATGAGGCCTGACCATGCATGTGGAGGTATGAGATCATGGGCTTGGGGATCAGGCCAACTTCTATTGTAAGAGTAGTGATTCTGCTACTCACTCTATTGTAACAATTTTCCTTTTGCTCCTTGCCTCCAGCCCTACATTCCTCATCACCCTCCTTCCATCAACTCCCTTCTTTCTCTTTCCTTCCTTCCTTCCTTTCCTTCCCTTCTTTTCCTCCTTGATTTCTTAATTTTCTCATAGATTTATCATGCTCCGTTTCTTACTTTCCACAGCTGTGATTCATTGCCTTAAGTTCATAGGGTTCTCCAAGGATAAATGATGGTGGAGTGGGCAAGACAGCTGACACCTAGTGTGTGCTCAAGAAATAATGGATGATATTTTTAGGCAAAGTAAAATGACCATGAGGATGTGACACAGTGTCTGATATGGTAACTGGTGGACAAAGTGTTCTCTCAATACTGGTTGAAGAAACGACAAGTGAAAAACTAGTTGCTTAGAGAAGAAAGCAGAACAGGAGTTCCATAAACACAGCGTGGTCCCCAAAGACCCCTCAGAACTGCACATTTGGTCCAACCTATGGAATCAACTTAGCATTTGGGCTGATCATAAACTCATAGAGTTACAGTATGTGCACAAAGAAGACCGTCCCCATAGCTTATTGTGTTCTCTGTGTGAATGGGAGGTGTGGGAAGCAGGGTTGTGCCTGGGCTAGGTATTTAGGAAGACAGTGCCATGTGGAAGCCCAATGGACAAAGGATAAGGAAGGAATGACTCGGGTGTTTGAGGCAGTAGGTACAGTTTATTACTGGAATTTACCATCTGATGTACTTAGTCTGACCCTATTTATTTCACAGACTTATACAGACAGCTTCATAGAACCCAAGGAACATGTTTGTGTACTACATTCAGTTATTTTTAAAGCTGTAAGGTTTCCAAGGACTAAAATAAGAGGAAGAGCAGACATAGGCAAGTGGAAATCTCTGAACACTGGGACTGATTCTAAGGCATCGAAAACTGTGTGAAGGTCATAAAACATACCATAAGAAATCTGTTTTTAACTCTCAACTTATATACAAGTAGTCATAGCAACTTTGAATTTTTTTTCTCTTTTTAGTATGGGATATTGAACCTAGGGATGAGTAACCCAGCCACATTCTCAGCCCTCTTAACTCTTTATTTTGAGACAGGGTCTCACTAAGTTACTGAGGTCAGCCTTGACTTGCTATCCTCCTGCCTCAGCCTCCTGAGTCACTGGGATGACAGACATGTACCACCAGGTCCCAGCAACCACTTTTGAACTTCTGTTCTGTTACTAGCACTGTGTGTACAGATCTGTACACTACATATGCACATTTCCTCCCACACATTCATCTCAGTCAACATCTTACCTTTAACACCAATGCCACCCAGTATGTGCCATCCTCCCCACTTCAAAGATGGGGAGTGACAGAGAGTTTATGTCAATTGCTTTCAGTAACACAAGTAGCAAGGAAGAGATCTGATGTTGGTGTGCTTTGTTTCTGGGCCTAGAACCAATGTCCTACACTCCTTTCTCACAGAAACAACCAAGGTCAAGGATACTTGAAGCTATCAGAAATCTCTATTTCTTTAATTGGCTTGCCACAAGTAATCCAAGTAGTAAGAATGAGTAACTATAGTAAGTAAATAATATAAATAAATGATTAAAACTTGTAAGTAAATTATTAAGTGGGCAGGCACTCTAAGTCACAGATGTTTATCTGATATCAATTGCCTTGGTTTTTATTCTTATGTCCTATTGCCTCAAGGTCTGATAACTGGAGTTATCAGATCTCAGCTTAGAATATCATTATGAACTACCCAAACCTAACAATAATTTAAATGCTATTCCTAGAGAAAAATTTATCCCTGATTTTTAATTTTAAACTTACCAATAAATCCTTCAGTCACTAAAAGTGGGATTGACTTTTGAGTTGGCAGCAGGTAGTGGATCTCACTATCGGTCACTATAACAAGAAAGTCAAATATAATATTTTGTAAATCCTACTCGTGCATGCATATGTCTAGAGATAAGTCTAAGTAATTCATGTGTGTTGAGGTAGGGCTCATCTGAGTCAACCAAGATGGAGAGAAGTTCAGCCATTTAGATATGAAATCAATTTATTCAGTGATCACCATACTCTCGCCCATGCAAAGCTATAGTGTAGTTGAAAAATGTGCAAAAGTGAAAAGTTAAAAATATGTAGAAATAGCATGAAAGACTTCTGAATTTGTAAGAAGAGGGAGAAAAGGAATGTATCTACATATCCATGACTCTGTAAGTATATAGATATGTAAGTACAGATGTGAGGATAAGCATAGATGTAAACACATATGCACATGTGTGTTTATGTGTATGTACATGTTCTTTATTAAAAATAATGTCAATGCAAACTTACAAAAATGATGAGATTTAAATTCATTCACACAAAATGTGGAGATTCTCATGAAATTTATCAGCCTTCAACAGTTGGATCATTTTCTGGCTAGTTTAGGTGTATTTGCTTTCTAAAACAACACCACAGGTGTTACATATTGCACGATTTACACATGATTTGATGTGCTTCTTACCAAGGTGAAACAACTTTGTGAGTCACAATGGTGCCATCTACTGGGAAGCTGGTGAACTATGAAAACAGATTCAGGGGTATGCATTTAATGCAAATGGAAGGAAACATGCTATGTATTATGTTCATGAAAAAAATCATTAATTAGGCTTTTGGGAGAAGACAGAAGAAATTATTGGGTTTGGTAAGTGTGCTGGAAAACAGGTTCATCACATACCTCTCAAACATTTTGTCCTTGTAATTAGTCATCATTCAAAGTATGTGTTCCTATTGTTTTTCCTCTTCTTAAGTCAGAAATAAGAGAAAAATGTCTTTTCACTAATTAAAAGTGAATTTTGATATGAGATAACTTGGGAGGATTTTTCTTATCCCAATATTCAGTTTTTTTCCTTCCAGGAAATTCACCAGTATTTCTAAAGTTCTTTGATGCCATGCTTTGTGTAGTACATACAGTTAGGGATGAGTTAGTGAAATCATCCTTAAGGTTTCACTGTTGGCTGTCAAAGGATCACATCCTTTATATCTAAAGGAAATTAAATAGTCAGTATATCTCATAGTGGATCTCATGGTTCCCTTCAATATATCTAAGCTTTAGGAATGAGAATAGTAGTAATATATGTCCTAACTTATTTTCCAGCTATGTTTAATGGAGAAAAAAATAGTTCTTACACAGATATATCCATAAGGTCACTGTTATTGTCTTCATTAATTAACAATCTTGGTTTATTTTCCTCCTGAAAATTCACTGTAAGACAATTTGAATCCTTGTCTCTATGCCTATCATCCCCTTAAACTTTTCTGGACCACTTTATATACTAAGCACAATTTCAGAGAATTAGAACTTACAACAGCTATGTGTAAGAAATATATGTCCCTAATTCAGATAAGCGACTTGTACATTTTTGTTTGGCATTATATGTATAAAGTCATTTCTTCACATGCTGCTTCAACTGATATTTATGGCCAGAACCTGATTTGCTGAAGAGTGGGTTAAGACAGAAAATGTCTCTGACATTTCAGTAAAATCCTATCACAGGAGACTTAAAAACATCTCATACAATGAAGGATGTTGGAAATTTAACAAGGCAAAAAACAGACTAACCAGGACTGGGCCTGGGTTTGTTTGGAAGGAATGTACTAGGACAAGTAAGATCAGAAAAGTCACTGGAGGAAGATAACTTTTATTTGCATACCAAAGGGATGAGGAGGTACAGATGTGGAGGGAGACAGAGGAAAAGACATATACAAAGTCCTGCAGGGAGGCTGAGCTGCACCTATGAGAAGACAGTTCTCCTGTAACTGAGGAAGACAGTGATAGAAAGACTGTTAGAAGAAGCCGGAATCCAATCTTCAAAGAATGAGTTCTTGGACAAAAACAAATCAACCAACATGGAAATGGCAGGTAAATATAAAGGGAATTAGGAGGAGTCGAACAATATGATAGT
Source organism: Sciurus carolinensis (assembly GCF_902686445.1). NCBI lineage: Eukaryota > Metazoa > Chordata > Mammalia > Rodentia > Sciuridae > Sciurus > Sciurus carolinensis. Next base: position 125,552,736 of record NC_062222.1, read on the forward strand.
CCCATGTTTATAATTTTATTTACTCCCCAAGATCACCAAATGCTCTGGGTATTACCAGCCCTGTTTCAGAGCAAGGTAAGGAAGGATAAGGTGAAATAGCCTTCACAACACCTGACTGATAAAAGGTAAGGCCCACATTTGAACTCAAAGTGCTACTTATTTCCATTTGCCTCATGTGGTTGTACTTAAACTTGTCACTCTTGAGTGCAAAAAAAAAAAAAAAAAAAAAATGAAATCTATGGACAACGGACATCTAAATGGTTAACATGGAGGAATTCCTCATGGCGGAAACAACACAGAAGGCAAGTTCAATAATCAGACTCAACTTGCTCAACAGAACAGGGAAAAATTTCCAAGTCAGTCTTAGGTGAACCGAATTAGAGCTAAATGAAAGACTTGTTGATCTGGAATTGTGTTTGCCCTCTTATACTTGGAACAATTTAGTTCATTCTTAAATAATCTTAATTGCTTTAAAGCTCAAACTCCATTAATGGAATTTACAGTTTACTAAAAAGCATGCCAGAGAAAGCATTTTCGCTAAATAATGTTTTAATACTAATTTTAACTTTAAATGTTAGAGGGAGAGAGCCAATGTGGAAGGTGCATATTCCTCAGAATCTCAAAATCATTACACGAGAGATGGCATTATGGACTAAATTGTGTTTCCGTAAAATTCCTATGTTTAAGCTCTAACTCCTAATGTGACTGTTTTTGGAAATAGGACAGTAAGCAAAGTAACTAAGGTTAAAGGAGAAAATAAGTATGGGACCCTACTCCATAGAAATGGTATCCTTAGAAGAGAAAGAAGTACAAAAAGAGGTCTTTAACAGAGAAGGTGGCCATCTGTAGGCCAGAAGAGGCCTCATCTCACACCAGCTCTGTTGGTACCTTGATGTTGAATTTCCTGTCTCCAGTACCCTAATAAAATAAATTTCTACTGTTGAAGTCACCCAGTCTGTGGTATTCTGTTACAAAATCCCTGGCAGACTAATACATAAGGAATGACAATAATGCATTCAAGATTTTTATTTTCAATACATAAACTGTATGCTCCCTCTTTTTCCAAAGACTTAGGCACAAAACAGAAGCTTGAGGAAAAAGGTCAAAAGAGTTAGAATAGAATGTAAATAGATTTTAATACTATACCTTCCTTAACTGAGTGTTGAATGTTTTCCTGCAATTCAGGATAATAATTCAATAAATTAAAAACCATCTTCATAAAGTAGTCATGATATACCCTTCTTGAATATAATATCATGGATCTTTGATATATATGAATATACCCAAAATCAGCTTGAAAAAAATGGTTAATCTCTTTGAGCCTCAGTTTCTTCATTTGTGAAAGAGAATACCATGTTGTTCTTCATATGAACTGCCAACGGTCAAACTTTCATACTCCATAAAAAGGCATGTTGACCCTACTCTCCAGCAAAGGCGGTGATGACTGCAATTGTAAATAAAAAGCTTGGGAGTCTTAGAAAAGTGGGCTTATTCATAAATTAGTTTATGGATCTTAACCTATTCATAAAATTTGTTTAATTATTTCTATGTAAAGAATTAAATGTATCATCATCCACTTATCAGGGAAAACATTAGGCCTTTGGTTTTTTGGGATTGGCTTATTTCACTTAGCATGATATTCTCCAATTCCATCCTTTTTATCTGCAAATGCCATAATATAGTCTTCTTTATGGCTGAATAATATTCCATTGTGTATATATACCACAGTTTGTTTATCCATTCATCTGTTGAAGGGCATCTAGGTTGGTTCCACAATATAGCTATTGTGAATTGAGCTGCTATAAACATTACACGAATAGTATGAATCTACATCATGCACAACAATAGAAATGAAATGATGTACCCCATTTGTGTACAATGAATGAAAATGCAGTCTGTAAAAAATAAAAAAAAATTTAAAAAAAGAATTAAATGTGGTCATGTTTAGAAAAGATTAAAACGATGTGATCAAAAATAATGACTACTATCATTGTAACAATGGAAAAGATCCTAATATTAAATATTACCTTCTCTTAGTTGTACTTTCCAACACTCCAAATCATTCCAAAGACATTTTTCAATCTCAAATAAGTGTTTTCTTTCTCCATTGCATATATGTAGACATTGATTCCATGTCAATATCCAAACTTTACTGTATCTTTTTGGTCACTTCCATATTATCATAATCACCCCAAATATAATTCATTCAACAAGTAATAAGAATGCTACCTCTAGCCTGGATAATCAAGAAGTGTTTCCTGAGATGCCAAAAATGTCTTAGATGTTCAGTTATAGACTATTCAGTTAAAAAAATTGAAGAAAGACATGAGAAATAAGAAAATTTAAAGAAACAAAGGCTGAAGACTTCCAAAAGCTGGTGAAAAATATTACTCTTTGCATTCAAGCTTAACAAACTCCAAGCAGGATAACATCAAAGAGATCCACACTTGGACCAGTGATAGTCAACATACAGAAAGACAAACGCAAAGGGTCTTTGAAGGAGTAAGGAAATAGTCATTCACCTTGGGTTGGCATGGAGCTCAGTCGCACAGCACCTGCCTTGTGTGCAAGGTCCCGGGTTCAATTGCCAACACCTCCAAATAGAAAGTGGGGGGCTGGCCCATTAAATCCAAGGGAGACTCAAAATGATGAACCATTTATTTCTTATACAAAACCATGGAGACCAGAAGGGAAAAGGATGATATATTCAAGATGCTAGGCAGGGGTTGGGTTTGGGGGGTGGGAAAATATCACAAAAGAATTCTATATTCAGCAAAGCTCAAAAATTGAGGGAGAAATCAAGACATTTCTCAATTAAAAAAATACATGAGAATTTACTGCTAGCAGATCTCCCTTATAAGAAAAAGCTAAAAGGAGTCAGGTGTGGTGCTCACTTCTGTAATCCCAGTCACCTGTGAGGCTATCGCAGGAGAATCACAAGGTTGAGGCCAGCCTCCGCAACTCAGCAAGACCCTGTATCATAATAAAGAATAAAAAGGACTGGGGATACAGATCAGTGGGAGTACACCCCTGGGTTCCATCTCCAGTACCACAAAAAACTCTGTAAGGAGTCATTTAGGCTGAAATAATAGGACGCTGCACAGTCACTCACATCCTCATGAAGGAATAGAGTGCCATTAAGGCAACTGCATAGGAAAACAGAAACCAGAGAATATATGGATTTTCACAAGTCTTTTTCTCTACAGAATTTCAAATACAACTACGTGAAGCGACAGTTATAAGCTGTCCTGATGGGCCTACAAAATGTGAAAATGTACTCTGTATGACAATAATAGAATAAAGGAGTCTGGAGGGAGTTAAATCCGTATTGGAAGTTTCTGTACACTAATGAAATTTTCTTGGTATGTACCTAAATCAGATTATTATAAATTGAGATGTTAACGGTAGTTTTCAGGGAGCGACTCAGAAATTAACAAAGTCAAGCAAAGCAAACAATAAAACTTATAAGTCACAATATAAGGACTAAAATTATGCATTAGAAAATGCATATTTTATACATAGGAAGGCAGTTATGAAGTTAAGAGAGGAAGAAAACCACATCAAAATATAGAAAGAAAGTTAGAAAGCATAAATCCTACCTTATTGATAATTAGTTACATTAAATGGACTGTTGAAATCAAAAGACAAAAATTCACAGAATAGAAAAATGTAACAAAAACATGATACAGTTACAAGCTACACAACTATGTTAGAAAGATAAGGAAAAAAATGTAAAAATATGCACAGTATACACAATACCATCCAGTCTCAGGTATTTCATTACAGTAAGAAAGAGTAAACTAATAAATATTCAATGTTCCTGGGTTGGAAGAAAACAATATTAAAATAGCAATACTACACAAATCAATCTACAGTTTCAACAAAATTACTATCAAAACCCCACCTGTTGTTTTTACAGAATTTGTCAGGCTAATCCCAAAGTTCATATGTAAATTCAGAGGACTCAGAATTGCCAAAACAATCTCAAATAAGAAGATTACAATTAGAGGACTCACAGTTTTCATTTTCAAAACTTACTATTAAACTATCATGACCACAGGGTCATAGTGCCATCTATATGTCTCCAGAAATCAAAGGAACTGGTAGTATAGAAACATGCCTTACTTTCATGGTCAATTGATTTTCAATAAGGTCCCAAGACAATTCAATGGGAAAATAATTGTCTCTTAACAATGATTTTTAATGGGCTCAGAAGTTCTTTTTTGGAGTGATGGAAAGTACTCTGTAATTGAATAGCAGTATGATGATTGATTGTACAACACTGTGAACACTGGATTGTACACATTCACATGCTTTATGACTTTACCTTAATAAAGCTTTTATGTAAAAAGTAATAAGTAAGAGGGTACCATTACATCCTAAATCTCTGAAATAAGAGTAGACCTGCGTGTCTACCAGTATTTGCTGATCCATCTTGCTAGTTTATAAATGTGGAAGACTTCATCATATATAAAACAGTTCAATTGTAATTTTCTTCATACTAAATCAGCAATTTCTGATATAGGTTCAAGATAAAAATTTCAATGATGGGCTGGGCAAGAGTCTTGAAAAAACATTTCTCTCATATGACCAATTTATACTGTATTATACCTAATGAGTTAGGAAAATAAATTAATCATAAAATTATTTTTCACCTACAGAAAAATTAAATGTATAAAAATAGACTCAAAAGATAAAGTCTTTCTGCATTAAAAAATTAGATATAAGCATATGAGATTCATAAATTTTTGCATCGCCAACGAATCTGAAAAAAAAAAAGATCACCTGTTAAGTGTGATTGCATATGTATAAGTTTGCGCATACCTAAGTTTGACCATGGGACACACAGTTTCTTCTCAGTCAAAACAGCCCTGAAAACACTGTCTTCCTAAAGGCCATAACAAAACAATATGAATGAGAGATCCTTGGTGATGGCTCTCAGTTTAAAGCAGGCAAGTTTCTGATCCTCTCAGTGTCTCAGGCTCTGGTCCTCCCTCCTTCACCTTCCTGCCTAAGCAAACAAGGGTGCATATTAAAGAATTATCTAATTCCTCTTCTCAATGAGATATGCTAAACCCAAATATCTTTAAATAAACAGCTTGGTCCACCCTACATTTGCCATTTTGCCATTGTCCAGTTTTTTGTCTTTTCAGAGATGAGTACCAACCAATGGCGGGGGTTCTGTATTCTTTTCTTTTTTCCCCCCAAAGGCAACAGTTCTTGGAGTAAGAGCCACCTGGTTGGTACTGATATCCACAATAAAACAAAAATACATGTATATGAAAGTGGTCTACAACAAGTCACTCTACTTCGATGAGCTTAAGTTTCTTTGATGAGAAAGTGGATATACCCTAACTTCCTAGTAAGACATTGAGAGAATCCAATGTGCCAAGATTCTAGTGTGTCACTACTGGGTGTGAGCAAGGTGCCTAGCTTTGAAATCCAGCTCCACTTATTACAGTTGTGATGCTTTTGCTGTTATTTGACCTCTCTAGCACAATGTTCTGTTATACATATCGGGAAGATAAGTAGATTTAATGTCACAAACTGTCAGTCATGATGAAATTAAACAATATCCTGGATGCCTAAGTGTTGTCTACCAATACTGTTAATGCATGAAATGTATGTAGAAGCTGAAAGAAGACACTCCATAAGCTGGGTTGTGTGTACAAAAATGAGACAGCTAATGCTCCAAAACCTCTGGTCTTGGATAAGGTATAAATAGGTCCATGTTATTGAAAGAAATTAAATACAAACAAGCAGGAGCACTACTGTGCCTGGGAGGCAGAGGTGGAAGAAGAACCACAGGAGCTTGCAGTACACCAGTGAATACTATTTCTACCTTTCTCCATTTATATGCTGTCTAGCACAAAGAGCCTACAGAAGAAACCTGTCACTTAACTATAGATCAATGACACAAGCTGTTTCTTCATAGCGTTCTTTGGTTCTTCCAAGTAGTTGAGTCATCCTGTCCCCTAGGCTTCCTGAGTTGAGGATTACTCATCATTTACTCAACAACTATGAGAGAGTCAGAAGCTTGGTTTCACCTCAAAATGCAAGAGGAATGACCTGAGCTCCAAAGATTTCATAGTAGAGGAGGGATCAAATATAGTAAAAGACCAGCACACCATCCTACAAAGGAGGGAGGTTAGTTGAGCAGATGGAGAGTCAGCAAACTGAAATTTTTCCTACAGGGAAAAAGGGATAAGGGACAACTTCAGAAAGGAACAGAGGCTGAGGCTGAGGTTTGGGCATCAATCAAATCTAGGGACTTAGGAGGACTTCCTGCAGAGTTAAAAACAGAATGTGCAAAGTCCTGAGGCTCAGAAAGAAAAAGCAATGAAGATCAAGGCCAGGAAATGGGTCTGGCATGAATCTGGGGTTGGGGGTTACATTCTTCTGATGGAAACTTAATAATTCTTGCTATCACATTGTAGAGTAATCCATCCAACTTCTTTCTCCCAGCATTTGGTTGTGAACCCTTGGAGCTAGGCACCACATCATATGGATATTGTATCCTCAGCTAATCACTGGGATAGAAAGATGGTTTAATAAGCTTGTGCTAATGAAATGATTCAAAACAAAAATTAATACTATTATCAAGCATAAGCGTAACTACATTTCATTTAGAACTTCATAATTTACTTACATTTATTGCATACTATTTTGATGCCGGTGGAGATAACAAGAGTTGCTGATCACCACTGTTCTGTTTCCTCTGCCTTTCTTTATCTGCAGCCCTAGTTAGCATCTGCCTGAAAAGACTTGGCTATCATAAGCACTGCCAATCAAAGTGCTTTGTTTTATTTTTGCTTTTGATCATAGAATAGGCTTTTCACAGGGCTGTCGATATAATCTCTGGTCTTTGGCTCTCCTCCACTATGCTAATTTTCCATTGGATACTTAGGGGCTTGAACTTTGCAAAGATACTTCATTTTCCCCCAAGTATTTCTAAGTCCAAAACTCAGTCAAAAGTCTGAGAATATGGAAAACATATTTTTCTGAAGTTGTGCATTAGTTTAATTCAAATAAAAAAGGTGGGAAAACAGAGGTTTCACACTGTATTATTTGGTCTTCTCAAGATACTTTCAAGCTTCTGCCAATTGTGTGTTCTGATGTTCTGCTGGCTGGTTTGGAACTAAACTATGAAGATTCCAAAGTCAACTTCCCCACTGACATCTGCCAACTAACAATATTGAATTAAGGTAGTCAAGGAGATGGCAAAGCCTATGAGGGAGAAGATGTGATTTGAAATAACAAAAGACATAAATTTATAAAATATTTTTAGATTAACTTTGTTCTCCATAGCCTGAAAAATTAAGCATTTTCCCGCTTTTATACTGACTGGTGATTCCATGTTTCTAGTATAATCATCCAAAATATTGATTTTAAATTGGTTGCTTCAGACCCTGATGAATTTATAGAAGTGCACAATAATGTATATACACCTTGATAATGTTTAACAAAATGAACCCATTTCCATCTCCACACTGAGAAAACATTTATAGCACCTCTCTCCCCTATAATTATTTTCAATGATTTATCTCCCTAAAGGGAAATAAAAATTTGATTATTCTTATAAGTTCATTTTTCTATTTTTGGACTTTGTCAAAATAAATTTATAAAAAAGAAGTCAAGCATCATTTTGGGCTTGGCATTTTTTCAACATTATGTTTGCTAGACTTCATGTTTCTGTAACAATATTTATTTTTATTGCTGTTAGGTTGTTTCCATTTGAGGTTTTAGGTTTAAGGTTAGAAACCCCACATGGAAACAACCCAACTATAATCAAAATAAATGGAAAATTTTTTAAAAACTTAACCTCACAGAACTAATAGAGAATAATGGTCACTAGAGGCTTGGAAGGTTAGGGAGGAGGGGAACAGAGAAAGATAACCAAAATACGGGAATTAGTTGGATTTACTCTACAACATAAGAAGGTAATAATTTTCTGCAACATTTTATTTCCTACTTCAAAATAATTTACACAGAAAAATCAAAAGATTACTACTATACAGAAATGATGAATGATTGAGATGGAAACGTTAATTAACCTGATTTGATCATTCTCCATTATGCATGTATCAAATTATCACACCATACTCTGCTCCATAGATACATTCAAATATGGGTCCATGAAAATATCTTTACTACAATTCTTCTGGTACACCTCTTTTGAAATACAAACACTTATGCTTCTGATGTGTGCGTACCTGGAAGTGTAATGATTAGGGGTAGCTTTAGTGGTTCCTCAGAAGAGTTGTCTATCCTAATCGTGCGAGCCTACAAAATGAACTGAGGCCACGGTCTAAATGCTTTTGTAGTTCTACAGTTTTTCCAACACTTGATGTTATCATTTTTTGGTTTGTTTTAATAGTTATATGAATGGGCAAGTAAGTGGTATCTTACTGTGACTTTGGTTATCATTTCCATATGGTTTAAATGAATTAGAATACACGTGTTTGTTGCCCATCTGTACATTCTCATTTTGAAGTGCCTGCTCAAGACTTCTGTCCCCTTCTTTTGTTTCTCTTTTTCTTCTCGATTTATAGGAGTTTTTAAAGATATATAATCTATATAGACGTGTTCAGTGGCTACATATGTTCTACATACCTTCTTCTACTTCCATTCATAAATGGTGACTGTGATTAATATGTTTCTAATTTTAATACAGTTCAGTTTCTCAATATTTTCATTTATAGTTGCAGTTTCATGTGTCTCATTAAAAAGAAAAAGAGTAAAAACCTTACCAAAGACTTGGAAAACATTCTATATCTTTGAGAAATACTGTCGTTTGGTCTTTCATGTTTCAATTTCCAATCTACCTGAAGTTAATTTTTACTCCTGTCTGTGAAAAACTGTAAGATTCAGTTGCTTTCATGTGTAAATCCAATTGACCTCGGGCCATTTTTTGAAAAAAATCTTTCATTTACTTACAACAGGGGAAGAGAGATTGTGGTATCATATAAGCACTGAATTGACCAGAAGCGACACCCATCATGTTCCTCTCCAGACCTAGTCACATGGTTCAAAAAAATGGCAAAAAGGACCAACAACAGCAAGTGAGTGTTTGTGCACATTGTTATTCCTTTCATCTTTGACAGGATAATAAATTCTGGTCTCTCATAGGAAAATGTAATTTCTGAATCATCATCTATTCACACATTGAGGAGATTGAAAAATGTCATATTCCTTCATAAAGAAGAACTTAAATGGAGACAGACATAGAAACAGTTTGCCACCCTATTGGGTCCAAATACAATCTCTCCTGGAAGTTTTGTCATGGTCACCAGGCATCACTTATATCAATACTCTCTTCCATTTGTGTGAATTTAATTATAATCATTTCAACATGCTCCTGTTGAAATTAAGGGGTTAATAAAGGAAAGGGTGAAGGAAGGCCAAACAGGCAGATGGCCAAGCATGTGGTCTGCGAAACACTACGCTTTGCATTCTCACACATACTATCATAGTAAATAAATGATATCATGTTAAATAGCATGTTAATAACAATCATGAAAAGAAAAAAAGTACTCCAGCACCACCATGAATTATTGTAGTGCCAAATAAAAGTACTTGTATCACTAGTGATGGTGTTTCTTTCTTGCTCACGTTTCCTAGTCTAACACAAATGATTTAATTCCTATATAATGAAAATTCTCTATTTTCAACTCTTCCTCGGTTTTAGAACTTTCTGAGAGTTTTAAAAAATGTAGTAAGAAAACTCTCCTACTTCAACATTTTTGTATAAATCTGCTTTACAAGAAAGCAGTAGCTTAAGTAATTTTCTTAGTTTTCTGAACTCCCAGAGCATGGATAAATAGTATTGCTACATTAATAAATATTAGGTTATTTATATATATGAAAGAGAGTGTGTATATATTAAATTCTAATTATTATGAGTTACAACTGCCTACTCAAGTAGATCGATTATATGTTGCATGAGGAGGGGCCATGCCTTATTTATTTTTTTAAATATTCAGTGCATTAGGCACAGAACATAGAACACATTTAGTACATGAATAGATATTTTCCCTCTCACTTCAGACATCAGAGAATTGTATGCAAATAAGGTCTTTTAGGGAGCTTAAGGTTTACAGATGTTATAAGGCATATTTTTTACAAGCTTTCTACATTACCATATTAATGGTAGGCCCTTTGTATTTCTAGTTATCTAGACTAATAGAACATTGCAATTAACTCTCAAACTCTTTACCAAATTCAGCAATGATTTTGGGGATAAGATTTTCCTGTCTAAGTATAGGTTCTAAGCTCCTTAAAACCTCTCCTTCATTTGGCTATACTTTTAACCCTATAGAAATGAGCCATTTTTAAAAAAATATATATGGATTTATAACAATTCTAAGTTTTGGGGGCCCCACTTCCTCTTGTTCACTCATTCACTTATAAACTCTTTATCGAGCATGTACCCTGCATCAAATTTTGTGCTAGATTATCAAGAAATATATTTAATTATCACTAATACTCACTGAGGAACCCCTAAAGTGTTAGGCACTTGAAGTTTAAGAGCTTCAAATGTGTTAACACTCTTTATACTTAACATAACCTCATGAAATTCAGAGATCTAAGCTACCTGTCCAGGGTCACAAAGATAGTGAGAGTTAGAGTACAGACTGTATCTACCATGTCTTGCCCACAGCAAGAGTTTATAATCAGACACTATTCTATGATCCTGCCGCTACCCTCAGGATAAGTCATTTATCCAACTGGTATTCAAAAAACACTCGAGGCTTTGACTTAGAGAGTATTTATTAGAAATCACAGTCTAGACAGTTTGCTTAATATGCTTACGAATTTATTAAACTCCAGAAAATAATATCAAATTCCATAAAGATACGAAAGGAAGACATTGCCAGACTTCATTCATTACTGTTTTTATATACTATAATCTCCAATGCTCTCTAAGAGTGTACACATTGATAAAAAAGCTGGAACTAGAAATTATAAAGGCTTCAAACTTGAGGACAAATTGTTCCAGTCCACTTCCGAACACCACTGTGGACAAGTAATTCATCTTTACCTTTTCAATTTTGAAGCAAAATCTAAATTTCAATTTTGCATGTGACCCAAAGAATAAATCTCTTAAACTTCCAAATTGTAGGTATTTTGTTGCTTTTTTCATAAACCCAGCTAACAGACACTGACTTGTCTTCAATGTCTGCCCTTGATGAGTAACAATTATAAAAACAGTAAACCGCTGTACCATAGCAAATTAAAATTTTATGTAAGCTGTGCACCTGCAAAAACTGACTTGAATAAGTCTGTGACTTTGCTAACAGCACTGATTCATCTGTATCAAAAACAAAGCACACTCTTGCTTAATAAAGTCATTCTTTCTTTGCTAATTAAGACAGTATCAAATGAATGAATATATAAATAAATAAATGGGTAAATAAATAAATAGAGTTACTTATTCGGTCATGAGCACTGAATGCTCCCAGTAGGTAGTCTTTTCACAATTCAGTTTCCCCAATGGGATGAGAAGAGGAAATGAAACAACAAATTGTACTCCTGATGAACTAAGCAGAAGCTGCTATTCTCCAGGGAGTCCTGCTAGGTCAATTAGTTCATCATGCTAACAGAACAGCAATCCAGAAACAAGGCCCCCAGCAACAGAGATTCAGAAAAAAGTGAGGTTCAATGGCCTCTTGTAACACTGTCTCCAGTGAAAAGCGGGAAATTGGTGTGTGTTTGCCAGTGGTATGTTTTAACATGATAACAAATGATGGTTCAAGATTAGTTCAAAATAAAACCATCATTATACTATTGCATACCTAGATTAATATATTTACAATCTACCTATATTGTTCACTTACTGGCACTTCCTTGAATTTTATGAATTGACTTAAAGTTATATGAAATAACAATAACTTAAATTAATATGATTGCTTTCCACTTTTTATCTTGTTCAACCCCAAAAGATAAAATGTAGCCATCCTTCATCTTAACAAGTTGAACTATTTTAAACAGGTAAATATCTTAAAAGAGCTTAGCTTTAAATGTAATTTGGAATTAGTAAATATTCAATACATTACTGTAATGGAGTAGTTTAGAAACATCTCTTAAGAAACCTGAACATTTATTTTTAATTTATTTTTATTGTAAACAAATGGGATACATGTTGTCTCTTTGTACATGGAGTAACAGCATACCATTTGCATAATCGTACATTTACATAGGGTAATGATGTTTGATTCATTCCGTTATTTTTTCCTCCCCGCCTACCCCTCCCACCTCTCTTTTCCCTCTACACAGTCCCTCCTTCTTCCATTCTTGTCCCCCTCTCACCCCCCATTATGTGTCATCATCTGCTTATCAGTGAGATCATTCGTCTTTTGGATTTTTGAGATTGGCTTATCTCACTTAACATGATATTCTCCAATTTCATCCATTTGCCTGCAAATGCCATAATTTTATTATTCTTTATAGCTGAGTAATATTCCATTGTATATATATACCACAGAAACTTGAACATTTTTATGAACTTTTTGGTTATCAAGTAGCATCTTACATTTATATATTATGTGGAGCTGACAAAGTTATCTCTACTTGTATTATTTTTAGCATCTCATTACTTTGTTGTTTAATACTAAAAAATTATTTAATTTATAAATTACAATCCTTCACAAAGTTTAAATTTTAAAAATATGTCCCCTTATTATTGTTCCCCATATTCAAATCTTCAAAACTTTAAAGAACATTCTGGCATTTTCTCATGTAGCCATCTGAGTTTTTTTCTCAGGACTGGGAAAATGAGTCATTGCTGTTGTCCTTATTTTACCATAAACACCAGAGGATCTGATGTGAGAAGTTTCACTCATGGATGACTGAGAGCTTGAGTAAACTCTGACTTCTTAGTTCTAGGCCACTAACTTGCATTTTCCAGGTTTATTAATCCAGTTACAAATAAATCAGCATGTGCCTAATTATTCTGTGTGCTCAAGGTGAACTGAATAGGTAGGAAGTGTGGGTGGGTGAGTGGAAGGAAGTGAGGAAGGGGACAAAAGCGGGTCACATGGCACTGCAGATGCTGCAGCCCACATCCGTGTTATTCATGCTACATTCCTTGTATCTCTTAGATTAGACTAGGCAATGTATTCATTAAAAAAAATTAATATGGACAACCGAAAATGTAGTATAACAACAATAAAAAACAATTAATGAATTTGGAAGTGATACTTTGATTAAAAAAAAAAAAAAAAGAAAAGAATGAGAAGCTTAGAACTTCTTCCTTTCTGTCAGGCTTCTTCTACTTCAGTTTCATCCACAGCTGGGAGACGATGATGAATGAGGGTAATGATGACAAAGAAGAAGACCATCCAGCTTGGTCCTTGCTCCACTGTCGCAGCCCTATCCCAATCGACAGCCTAAATTCACTTGTCTCTTTGGGCTTTTGTTGCCCATGTCCCGCCATCCCCAGTCCTGGGTGAATCCCAATGCCTGTCATCTTTGCAAATGTCTTAGCTGTTAAGTGCTTACGTCAAAAATCTCAGAGTCAATTAGTATCCATATAAAATCAATGTTCACTACCCTTCGGAAGGCAGAATTATTTCAAATTCTCAACTCTTCTCAAATTTCTGATCTCCATGCTACCACCCTTTGCCACAATCAGTAGAAGCTGAGGTATCTTATCACCAAGGAAATACAGAGGTAGTAAACAGAAACTTCCTGTCTTTTTCCCTTCTGTGATCTGATTCCTCTTACCTTCCCAGGGGTCTTTGATGTTTATCATGAACTTTCTCTTTTACCTTTGATCCCTCTCAGTCTTTTGGCTCCTTTCTATCATATATAAACACCACTTCTCATCTTAAAAGAACAAAAACGACCACTCCTTCAACTCCCTTTCCTCTTCTAGACAAAGTTACATTTGCTTCTGCCTTTCAAAGTTAAATATCATGAGTCATTTAGTCTTACTATCTTTGTTTCCTCACCTCTTGCTGATTCCAAAATTTCTTCTACTCCTACTCCTTTGCTAACGTTCTCAACACGGTGAATTTGGCCTTACTATCCACCTCGCTGAATCTAATATAAAATGACTCGTCCTCATTTTCCTTGACCTCTCAGCACCATTCCACCCAGTGGGCCCGCTACCCAATTCTCAGAACTGTCACTGCTCCATGTGTAAGGTCACATCTCCTTAGCCTCCTCCTCCTCCTTTAAGTGATAATTACATGCCGGTGATCTTTAGGGCATTGGGTAGTCTGGAGGCTCCTCTTTGTTCTTGCATATTCTTTCCTCCTTCACAACTCAATTCAGTTCTTTCTTCTGTGCCTGGCTCTAACTTAGTGTTAATTCTGTTACCAATTTTACTATTTAATTTGATAAAATTATTCAGTCATCTAACTCGAGGTTTGAGATACCTTGCATGAATACATCCCTATGTCAGCATAAAAGGACATTCCCATTGACATTCCTATGGTATTCTGCAGACAAGTTGGGAATGGACATAGAGGAATTACTGCAAATAATTATAGGACACTTTATATGTTCAAACACTTTGTATATGTTAAGCTAATAAAAACACAACCATCTGTAAGGTAGGTACCATTATTAGGTCCATAGAGTAGATGCACAAACTGAGGCTCAGGGAGCTTCTGATTTTCCCACTGTTGCAGAGTCTGGTTCCAGACTTGGGTCTGTAGTGTTGGCTCCTTCATTATAATTTTAACCAAATTAATATGCTTTCATACATTGACCAGAATGTTTTTCTTACACCAAATAGTATGCTTAAAATTTATCTTATGCTACTTATATCTGTCCTTTTCTAACTCAGTTATAGTATGAAAACAATAAAGTTTAACTGCCTCTTTAGTGAAATATCTGAGACAGAGAATATACTTTTATCATTTCTTTTTATCATGTTGAATATTTTTCATAATAGTCATCTTAACATTAAGTTGCTTGGCATGTTTTACAAGACTATTCATATGTCCCCAAGAACAAATCCATTATCCCCAAATTAATACTTTACTTAATGTTTAATATTTTGATGAAATGATAATCTCATATATTTACCATGGACTAAATTTATATATATATATGTTATATATATTATATAGGTACAGTATGTATTGTATGTACATGTGTATATATATGTATTATTTAAATATAAGTAATGATATTATAGTAATATAGATACAGATACATATAAAAAGGTTCTGAGTGAGATAACTAGGATAGTTTGGCTGGATTTAAGGTATTAAAATTTGCCTTTATGAAGGATAAAAAGAATAAAAAGAACAATTAATTCTGGGAGTAGCCTAATGAAGACTTAGATGGCCTTCAACAGAACTTTATCTGGTCCTGACTCTCCCTGGGGTAGGAGAAAAAAGGACCAGGTTTTAGAAGAGAAAGCTCTTTTTCTTACCTGTTCTTCTTTTGAAGAACATTAACCCCTGGAAAATAACAACACCCAAGACTGGATTGTTATGAGGATTACACAGTAAGTATGTGGAAAAAAAATGTGGAAAATATGCCTATTTTAGTAAACAGAAGAAGCATCTTTAGATAACACAATGTATTTGGGCATAGAATGTTCAATCTTACAATAATCCAGAATAATACCTGAGTATTAAAACCATATAATTAGCATTTATTCTTTATTTTCTTTCATTCATTCATTCATTTGAGTTGATAACTGAAAAATGTGGTGATAACATTTTGCATATAATAAAGGTATTTACAGAATTGAAATATACATACATTTACATCCACATGAATAAAGTCAAACTTTATTAAATACTATTATATTCAATAAAAAGCATCTAAAAGTAGAAGACTTCAAAAATGTCAAAAGTTATGTCCACTTTTTTGTTTTTATGTTTTATGGCAAATGATTTAAAAGGTATACATAGGGATGTGAAGACAAAGTAATAAAATGTAAACTGTGGATAGTTTTGATAGGTAACAGATGTGAATAGTGGGAACATGAGGGTAAGAGGATAATTCTATAAACTGGGACCATTGGACTGACCCCCACATGCATTCTTTTAAAATAAGATTTTCCTATTTTCCTGAGACCCCACCTGACTTATGTCAATAGGACAAGCTACATTCCTCAGCAAACAACCTGTTATCTTCAGGACAAATGCAGGCCCAGAAGGCTGCTCCTTGCCAATAAGAAAAGTTACCCTGAAGAGGGTGTGCATGTGACCCGGGCGCAGTGTGTGTGTTTGGGGGTGTTACCTTAACACAGATCAGATTCTAGAACTCAGAGAGACAAGACAATTAAAAATAAAGGTCCCCTAACCGTAAAATCTCTAAGAAAAAGATCCAATTAGAACCAGCTCAGTGTGGGCTAAAGTGACCCAGAGTTGCCTTGGACCTTCAGCATATCATTATAATAGTAAATCTCCCTTCCCTGGGGTAAGACCATGTGCAGTGGGGCCTTGGAAGTCTGGTACAATCCTACTGTCAATCAAAAGTCAAGAGGTGGATGTGGGCGGTACTCTCTGCAAACTTCCCTATGATCTCCAGTAAAACTGGAGACAGGAGGGACATGCTGTCTGTCTCCTCTGAGAGAACCTGCCCTGTCCCTTGAGAGTGTCCCCTTTTTCCTATCTCTTCTAATAAACTCATGCCTGCTACTCTATGCCACACATCTGAAATCTTCCAGTGTGGTTGTAGGAACCATAACCTAGATCTGCAGTGACTTTGACTCCACAGATGGCCTTGCTCTACAATACTTTTAAATATTTACAACAGTGTATCTGTGTAATTAATCTTTCAAAAATATTTTTATTTATAATAACATATATTGTAATATTTAAATTTGGAAAAACAAAACAATCCTTTTCCAGGGTGTTTTGAAAATTCCAGCATTATGTCATAAATTATTTGAAAAGGGTGTCTTTATTTTGTTAGTGGTAGCTTTCTTTTCGAACTTTGAATGATTGGGTGTTTATGAAGTCATAAGTTCAGGGCTTAACTTGCTATGAAAGTCATGTTGCCAATAATTAATATACAGACTGTATGAAATCAGTTGAATAGTTAAAATTTTAAAAGTTGAATGATATGGATATGTGCTAAGAGGTAGCATTTATGTATTTATGAAGGTATTATAAACATTTCATTTACAATCAGGCCAATAATGATTATTTAAACTGACAAGAAGGAAAACAAAATTGGGTAATGGTTCACCCCCATACTGTTGCTGGAATATTCTTCCTAAAAAGTAAATAGTATCACATTATATATCTCCTGAAAATAATTCCCCAGGGGTCCCTTAAAGCATGGAGTTTCTTCACTCTCGGAAACTCTGCCCCCTGCAGGTCGCTCACAAAACCGCATCCAAAGAATTTTATCTCTGTACACACATTGTCTCCAACCTCCACAACTCTGCACGTGTGTCTCCTTATGCTGAGATGAAGCAACAAAGCTTTGTTCTTTCTACAAGTCTCAGCTAGGAAACTATCTTCAATTATGCCATCTAGCAAAATGTCCATTTAGAAATGCTTCATGTTTACAGGATATACAGAAATCACATTTGTGCAATTAAAAAGGCAACATGCAGATAGTCATCAGTTTGAAGTAAAGAGATTTCTATGCTGTTCATATTAGAGAAAAAGATATTTGGGACCAGTGAACAGGTGCATGTGCAAATAGAAACCAGTATTTCTACCAGATAGTCTCTGAGTCATCACAGTTTATAGGCCAAAACAGTCACTCACCATCATGACAACAAAGCCTTGAGAGTATTTTTTTTCATGACTGACTGTGTACTATCAAGATAAATAAAGAAAAAGAAGTTATTCTGTGTAATATGACTGCCATCAGCTACTGTAGCATTAGACCTCAGTGTTTTATTTACAGAACTCCCTATGCATAAATGAGAGAATTGCATAATGAGTATACAAATGCCTTTTCAAGAATAGATCTTGAAAGCTGTTTTTATAAAAATACCTTCTGGCTGAATTATCTAAATGCACAGTGTGCTGACAGCCAGGAGGGACAGGAACACAGAAGGGCTTTGTCGGCTTCTAATGGATTCAATCCTGAGAAGCATGAAAAAGGTAAAAGCTAAAGTACTTTAGGAAGGTTTGGAGCTCTCTCTCCATGTGGTCCTACAGTTTGAAGAATAGCAGGATATGTATACAGTAGTCTGTTATTGAAAAGAGAACATAGTGCTTTAAAAAAAATCCCATTTGAATAGATAAGATTAGTAGGTTGCTTGGAGAGGTGTAATGCTACAGAACACACCCATGGGGGCAAAACATTATTTTGAAAAGGCAATCCAACAGACCCTAAAGAAGGATTTTGTACAATTTCACACGTCTTAAGAGAAACTTTTTAATAAATTTGCACACTTTCTAAGAAAATACTGAAAAACACATTTTTAAATAAAACAATTCTGTCTTCAAATGGGGTTTATGCTGTAAAAATTTCCAAAGCTTTCTTTTCCTTGACAGTTATGAATTCACAAATTTTTTATTTTGTTCACTGAAAACCCTTTACACCTGCCTGTCTGTGATCCAGGGTTCATGAATGCTCTGTCTTGAGTAGCCTAATGATGGCAGCTCTCACACTTTCTACTGCAGCATCCAAGAATGCTTTTACTATGTGGTTGAGGCTGATGCTAAGGCAACTGAGAAAAAGGCATCATAATTAAAATAATAACCTCTTGACCACCTTTTATTAAGTCATGCTGTGCAAAGGCAATCTGCATAGAGATCCAAGCACAACAGGAAATGACTGATTCAGTACCACTGGCTGTCCCAGTCAAGAATGCTGTCCTGGGTGTTTGTGATCACCAGTACAACCAACGTTAGTGCATGTGGTTAGTGCAAGGTAAAAGACTACTCAGGATCAGCTCGACAAAGAATGAATAATCAGCCAGGAGCACGTATTTTCCAAGTCTAAAAATTGATTTAATGAAGGAAAAATATGAAAGGAGGAACAGCATGCTTCCTCATGCCAGCCTGAACTATAGCATCTGCAAAACTCATACCTCACTCGACTTAGTCATGTTTCCTCCACTCCTAGAGACATAGTACCGGGTTAAATGTCAGGTGGGTTCCAGAACAAACCTTGGTGTCTTCTAAATCAACCAAGAGGTAAACATATAACAAAAACACCCAATGGTAAAGGTTTGAGGGATTTTCAAGATTCAGAACAAAAATAAAATTATGGTTTGGATGTGAGGTGTTCCCTAAAAGTTAATGTGTGAGACAAACTGAAGAAGGTTTAGAGGAGAAATGGTTGTGTTATGAAAGTCTTAACCCAATCAGTGAATTAATCCCATAATAGGATTAAGTGAGTGGTAACTAAAGGCAAGTAGGGTGTGGCTGGAGGAGGTGGGCATTGGGCTTTGGGGTATATATTTTAGATCTGGCCAGTGGAGTTTCTCTTTGCTTTCTGATCATCATGTGAGCTTCTTCCCTCCACCACACTCTTCTGCCATGATATTCAGCCTCACCTGGAGCCCTGAGGAATGGAGCAGGCTGTCTATGGACTGAGACCCCTGAAACTGTGAGCCCCCCAGAAACATTTCCTCCTCAAAAATTGCTCTTGTCAGGTCTTTCAGTCACAGCAGTGAAAAAGCTGACCAAAACAATAACTTACGGGAAAATGCTGGCTATTGAGAGGTGATGCTGTCAACCCTTGTCAGAAGAAAACCTGACCACACAACTGGTCAGTTCTTCTCATGGGTACCAGAACTCCTTTCCAAAGGTCAGAATGCAGAGGCACGGGAGGGAATTAGAAGCGAGGAATCTCATTAAGGTTGTGTTTGCTCCAAGGAACTCTCAAAATGGAAGCAATAAGAAAAATCCAAACACTATGAGCAAGAAAGATTTTATGTGTCTTCTAAGTGTTATCTAATCTCTCATGCTGACAACTGGCACACTATCAACTCCACCTGAAAACACAGGCATTAAACTGAAAGGCACTGTATTTCCTACACTCCCATCTCTGACTCAGTACCCTGGTTCTTCCTTCTTCTAGGGCTT
Source organism: Sciurus carolinensis (assembly GCF_902686445.1). Classification (NCBI taxonomy): domain Eukaryota; kingdom Metazoa; phylum Chordata; class Mammalia; order Rodentia; family Sciuridae; genus Sciurus; species Sciurus carolinensis. Next base: position 125,572,703 of record NC_062222.1, read on the forward strand.
GGCATGCCATGATACCCATTTTGAATTTGTCTTCCTCAGAAGATGAAGTTGTCTTCAAAACAAATAAAAGAGAAAATAAGTATGTAGATACCAAACAATCGTTACTGAGTCAATTTTTAAAACATTCTTATTCAGAAACCTCTCCTACATGAATCAGTTTAGGAGCTACCAAAACCTACAATTCAGAAAGATAACCAAGTCACCAATTATTTACACAAATATCCTACCATTAGTACTGTCTAGTTGATGAATCGCAGATCATGCTAAAACATGTTTTGAACCAGACGCTTTAAAGTATTTAGATTTTTCAACAATGTGGTTTCAACAAAGGAATTGTGTCATAAAAATTCTAGCTTCAGTCTAATGCATCAGCCATAAAAGCACTTATCTATTGAACAATGCAGTCAGCTTTTGTAAAGAATGTGCTTTCTATGCCAAATACGATCTTTCCACAGTTAAATAAACACTTGGTGCACTGAAATTACTGGCAGTCCTCTTGGTGGTCTCTATTCGTGTGTGTTTCCAACACTGTTACATCTCTATTTAATATGCTTTACCTATGGTTCAAAAGAATTATTTCAGGCATCAGGAATACCACGATTCTATGATGGATTAAGTACACTGTGACTGAAGCACTTTTTAAGAAACTACTAGGTTATCACCAAAAAGACAAGCCTGAAGAACTAAGGACTTTGCAACAGGTTTAATACTATATGTGCATAGGTGTACACACACACACACACACACACACACACACACAAACAGGTTTTTGGGTCTTTAGAACCAAACAGATATTTATGATAAAAGCAACTTGGCTGGATACTTGCTAAGGCATAGTATGTTTCCCATCCTGGAATGGATTATTTATCAGCATCACAAAATTACAATTCTGGAAACAAAATCATGCAGCATTATGTTTATATGTACACACAAGTATACCACAACATAACCGACCTTTCTATATAAATAATATGCATCAACTAAAAAGACAAGAGGTACTCCATTATAAAATTTTTAAGCTGTCAAACAGTTATTTTAAACACACACACACACACACACACACACACACACAGGATTATGAGTATAGGATTATGAGTTTAGAAGGGATGTGTGTGTTTTTTTCAATAAAGTTAAAATTTAATTTGAAAGCAATCCTGTACTATTGTAAAGAATTTTGCAGCATACAATTAACTAATGAATTTCAGTCATTTATAATGAAATAACAAAATAGTATGATTTTCTTATAATATATGTATGTGTAAGACACACACACACATACACACACACATGCACCACAGATACACGTCTAGAAGTGTAGCTGAGTGGTAGAGTGTGTGCTTAGTATACTCCAGGCACTGGGCTCAAGTCCCAGCACCAAACAATGACAAATATGTGTACATACACAAACATATGAGTATATGATTTTTTTCAAAATGCTCAATTATAATGAGCTTGACAGCAGTGTGTTTATATTTCAGATTTAGGTTTTAATTATACTTTCGTTTAATGAACTCAAATTTAAAATATTAAAGTGGCACTACTTCTAGACTAAGAGTGGGCAAAATCCTAAACTAGTCATTCTTCAATTCAGATTTAGATCTTCAGTGCCATAATAACTTTGTCATGTATTTTTCAATAAACATTTCTTCTTGAACTACTAGGTGCTTTTAGGAACTCAATCTATGCCCTGGAACCTATTTTTGTCATCAAATACAAAATATATACAATGGGCATTCAAGTACTATATCCTTACTGTTTTTCTTATAATCCACTGCAAAGTAATAGCCTTGAAAATTCTGTGATAGTACTTGCCTCGCTCATGTTGATTATTTATATTTGAAGATATTTATTGATGAAGGCAAGATTAATAGTTTCATTTACTCAATGCATTATATTTTTTCTTCAACTATTACTTGCTTAGACTATTTATATCTCAAACCGACTTTGCATCTAATTAGCCAAGTAAGGTTCCATTACAGAATTATTTATTTTGAACAAGCAAATTTGTTTGGTCTACAAAACTGATCTAAGTTTCTGGCAGGGAAATATATTGAAGTTATTTGCTCACATTTTTTCCTGATGGGAAATAAGATCAAAGAAGTTTGGGGACTCCTGAATAATTCTGGATTCAAATTTCTTAAAGAGCAAAGCCATATTTATTTGAATGCAAAAGGGTAATTTATGTATGGAGGATATTTACTGGAAGATTGGAGATCCAAGATCACAAGCAAGAACCAAACAAAGATCTTCAAGTTTCAAAAAACACACATTGTTAGGTGTTTGAAAAGAAACCTCCACCACTGAACACTGAGAACCAGCTTACCCAAACCCGGCACTTGGATTTCTCATCGCTACTGCATCACTAGAATGAACATTGATCTGTACCTCTTTCCTAACATCTTTCATTGATTCAAAATGCCAGCTAAGTGGCTACAAAAAGTCTTATGCTCACCTCTGATGGCTAGAACTTGAGAAAAGTGTCTGGAACTTTCCATTTCTGTCATTGAAAGTATAGCCATTATGTAGACTAGATTATGCTATAAAAATTAATACTCAAGTTATCAGTGATTTAAAAAAAAGCAATAACTTTCACAGGCCTCTTAATTATCCCATTGCACATCAGCTGGTGTCTCTGCTGATGTTGACCACACTGGAAACAGCCATCCTATATACTTGATATACCTGTCAGGTCAAAGAGAGGGTCTTAGAACACAGGTCCTCAGAGTCCAGGGATTCTTGGATCCCTGCAAGTTCATAAATACTTTCATAATAATATTAAGAGTTTATTTGTCTGGTTTCTGTTTCATTTTGATGACAATAACTCATTTTTAATAATAATAATAATTATAATATTGATAATAGTAATCCATAACAATAATTATATATTAATTATATAATGATAATTCATGGCAATTTATACTTATAAATTATAGCCACAGAAATGATCTCATTTGGTGATCATGTACTTCAAAGGAAAGAATTAATATCTATTTACTACTATCCACACACAAACTTTACAGATAAGACTAAAGACAACAGGAATTTAAGTGTAGGCCTCAGTGAACTAGATCCATATTTTAAACTTTTTGTTCATGTCTTTTTAATATTTTTAATGCTGATCCTCTTTCTGAGAATTTACTTCTTCCTTTTCAACTTGATTATTTTCTGTCAATAGTCTAAAAATATTTGAAATTTTAACTCAAAGATCATTGCCTTTCATTGTGTTATTTGTTCCCATTTGATAGTTCTACAAGTTCTTTATATACTTTGGAAATAAATCTCTTCTGAAATATAAGATTTGCAAATATTTTCTCCTACTCTGTGGCTTGAGTTTTCATTCTTTCAATGTGTCATTCAAAGGGCAAAACTTTTAAGTTTTCAGAAAACCCTGTGTTTTAATTTGGCCTTTTAGAACTGTACTTCTGGTATCTAAGAAACCTTTGTATCCAGTCCTTCACCAGTAGGTATAATGTCTTCTACAATTTTTTCCCCCAGATGCTATTTGGCTTCCTGGTTTCATGAAGACTTTTATGAAGAAAACTTGTTGGACTTTGTCAAATGTTATTTTCTTTGAGTGCAGGCACTAGCACATAGTTTTTCTTTTGGGGATTGTTAAATGATGGATGACACTACTTGCTTGCAGGGAAGGTGGCTTTAAAACAACACATATTTCTTATCTTTCATGGGGGTTGTCAGGAGAGCTGTGTTCCTTTGGAGGCACCAGGAAAGGACTCACTTCCAGACTCACATGGACTGTTGGCAGAACTCAGTCATGTGTGGTGTAGGACAGAATTCTTCATTTCTTGCTGGTGTCCACTGGGCACCCTGGGCACTGAGTCCTCTCTCTGGTGGTTGCCTCTACATCTGTAAGTGAGCAGCGACTCCTGCAGTCCATTCCAGGCTACCACCCTCCCCTGCCTCCTCTGCTGCTGCACCTAGTGTCTCTCCCCTGCCTTCTCCTGCTCTCACTAACTAGGGTGCCCTGCAATGTTCCAAAAGCTATGTGACGCTGAGATATTCTGACAGATTGAATTCAGACACCAATATGAACATCTAGCTGTCTTCCTTTCAGCCCCAAATTAAATTTTCTAAAAATGGTCGACAATGCTTACTACTCTTTTCAGTGTTTTTTAAATTTACAATAGAGTAATTTTCAAATCAGTATAGTATTAACATTAATATGTCATGGACTTATTTTGCTATTTAAAATTATTCAGTGAATATTTAAAATTTTTCTGCTTTAAATTCTGCTATAGCATGAATCAGGAATGTCCATGTGGTAAAGTCCCCACAGTGGCACTACGGAGAACTGGGTGAGTTGTGGGGAGCAGGTCCTACTGGGTGCTTTTTAGATCATAGGAAATGCACCTTCAAAGGGGACTGTGAGGTCTCCATGTCTTCCACTCTCTCTTTATTCTCTAGCCATGAGATGAGTGGTTTTGCTCTGCCAAGCATTCCACCATGATGCACTGCCTAGCCACAGGACCTAAGCAAGTGGAACAAGAAATCATGGACCGAAACCTCTAAAATTGTGACCCAGAATAAACCTTTTCTCTATACCAGCTGGTTATCTCAGGCATTTGTACTGTAATGGAAAGTTGATTGTCACAAGTTCCAATACCATAAATACTGATAACACATAAGCAATAAATCTATATCTTCTTGGAATCCTGAAAAATTTCGAGAAATTTAATGGGATGCTAAGGACAATAACAAATTTAAACACTACTCTAATGTGTCCCACACCATTAGCTGGGTGATCTGGTTCAAAGACCCCATCACTGTTCCTCACATCTTACTGGCCCAAAGGAGCCATGCACCACACTATCGGAGGTCAGGTAGCCAATTCTACCTTGTGAGGTAGATTGCTGGAGGTACTAAGAGAACAGCACTGATGACCACCCAGAAACCACTACTGCCTCCACCAAGATGTACTGAGGAATTCCCTAAAGGAAAAACATACAAGAGGCTGGGAAGCAAGGACAGTGATATAGTCCCATGCAGACTCCTGGTTCATCTGAGGGTGCTGCACTATTCATAAAACACTGTCACTTCCTCCAGGGGAACAAAGTACCAAAACTGCCTGCATACAAGAGAAGTCAAGAAATATCACTCACACGGCTCTTTTGCTCTTGTAAGCTATAAGTCCCAGATTCATCTCTTAAACATTTATTCCCATTTCCAGAATATGCCTGACATTAAGGCATCCCAATATCTGTGTGAAGAGACTGGATTGTGTAAAACATATAACACTCCACATATAGAACATATAGAACTCCACAGAATTTTAGCATTAGCCTTAAAAATCAAAAAGTGAAGGCTGCACATTGTAGTTCTTCTTGGTGCTATTGTAGGGCTGTCTTTATCCATATTTCAGTAACTCTAATTCAATTTGTAGGGCTTCAAATGCTGCTTGATGAAGAGACACTTTCTGAGTTATTCACAACTGGGTTGTTTTGTAAAGATATAATGTGTCACTTACAACAAACACAATCCTTTATCAATGCAGAAATTATAGTGAAATTAAGATTTTATGTCTCAGATGAAGCCATAAACAATGTATTGTAGAAGTTACTGAAGAATACTGCATGTGGAAAATTAATTACCACTGTTGTTAATGTTCTTGTCTTCTTTTAATTAGCTACTTTTAATCTGCTGTCTTTGGGAACATAAGATAATTCATTTTAATAGAATTATACTCAAAAAGAGTCAATAAACTGTGAGTTACATTTGAATTATTCTACAAGTCCAACATAGGAGCTCTCAAGCACTTACATGCATATCACACACAGTATGGTATTTAAGTGGGAGCATGTGAAAGCATTTATTAATTCTTTACTTCCTGGATTTGGACTATATTATAAAATAGTTGAAATTAAGTGATAAGTTCTTTATAGATAGCTTAGAATTTTACTTAGTTTTGGAAGACACATTATTCAATTGTGAAAGAAGAGAATTACAAAAGCACAAAAAGGTAAATAATCATAAGCAATACTTACATAACAAACACAAAATAATGATATTTTATTGCTTCTAAGATGAAAATTGCTTTTTTTTCCATTCTACAAAGCAGATATTTATTTCATGAGTGCAACACAATGATAAGAATCATAAAGACTATAATCAGGGAGGCTGAATTTTAATTGAGCAATTCCTAAGTGCCTGGCTTGTGCTCCTGGATTTGCAGAGAGCAAGTCTTTTCTCATTTAATACTTCCTAAGACCGTACAAAGTAAGTGCAATTGCTAACTTTAATTTACAGATGAAGAAACTAAAGTTAAGCAAGTGAAGGTGAAGATATGATTGCAAAGTCCTTGTTAGTTAATTGCTCCCTGTACTCTGCCACTTTCCTTTAATGAGTGCCAGGCTTTGTGACCTTGGCCAAGTTATATAACTTTTGAGGGCATCACTGACTTATTTGAAACTATATTCATCCATTCATTAATTTTTTTCATGAACTCATTCAAAGAATGTTTACTGAATCCTACCATGAGTCACTCACTATACAGATAGCTGAAAATACTCATCTGTGAAAACAGAAGTTTAAAATATCTGTTATATGAATTTGATGAAACAAAAGTTCTAAAGAGGTTTCACTGTCACAACTACTTCTGATAAAAAAAAAAAAAATGCCATGGATACATTGTCCTGATTGTGCTTATACCATATGATTCTGTTAGAACTCTCTAGACCAGGAATGACTGCAGAGCTCAACACAACTCCCTGTCCTGAAAAAGATGTTCTGATCCAAAAACTCTCCCCAGTGGGGACTGACTCACCTAGTCCATCAAATAATCCAGTCTCAGTGCATCAGACTGCAGAATATTCCAGAAGAGGTACTCAGAAAGCAGGAGCAGGAAAAGTAGGCAGGCTTGCCGAATGACTGTTAAGGACTGAGAAGTTCTGCATTCTGAATGGCATATTCCCGTTTTTGATGACACTTATCTTACACCCATGAACATGTTTTCTTCATTACCTTCTTCCTGTTGCCAGAGTGTATCTTATGTTCTTGGATCTTTCAGGTTTTACAGTCATATATTTTAACTTTCTCATAAAACTATATGCATGTGAAATATACATATGAAAAGTGTCACCACCCATTTAATTACTAACAGTGCTACTGCTTGGCCCAATTTCATTAAACAGCAGCAGATTTAAACTTTTGGCTGTGATGTGCTGTTCTCCTTATGTGGCTATATTCCAGGATTATCTTTCAACGGTTTCTTTCTAAAATAGTATTAAGCGCTTTTCTTGGTTTTTCTTTAATCCTTTTAGCAGCCCACAATTCTGAACCAATTACTGAGAAACATCCATAGTGTCACGACTGTCAGTATAATTGTTAAGATTTGTCTGAAGATAGATTCTTAGGTCTTATTTTTAGTCAGTTTTACTGAGGTATAATTTATGAGCAATAAATTAACTAATTTTAAGTATACAATTCAAAGTTTCAGCAAAATGCATGCACTCACGTAACCACTGAAACTCTCATGATGCAGAACACTTCCATTACCCACAAAGTTTCCTCCTGCCAATCTGTTCTTAATCCATCCGCCAGTCTTTGGCTCCTGACAACCACTGATGTTTTCTATCATAATTTTCCCTTTCTTATAATATTATATAAATTAAATTGCAACATGAGATCTTTTGCACCTCGCACCTCAGTATTTAGACCTTACACATTTTGTGTAAATTTATTTGTATGCATTTCATATTTTCTAACTTCACTGTAAATTGTGATTTAAAATTTTTAATTACCAATGATTCATTGATAGCATATACCAGTATTTTTCATAAGTTGGCCTTTCCCTTTGAAACAGACTTGCTTGCTAATTTGAATAGGTTTTTTTTTTAAATGTCTCAAGATTTTCAACAAAAACAATCAGGTTAGAGAGTTCTACTGCACTGTTTCCTTTCCAAGTTGTATGACATTTTCAGGCTCTGTGGTCTGTCCTGGCTATGCTGCCTATGCTGAGCAGGAAGGATGTAAGGGAAAAACCTTGCCCTGTTCACTAACTTGAAGGGATAGCATTCTACCATATTGGAGGATAACTAGAGGTTTTTAAATAATGCCTTTTGTCAATTTACAGAAGTTCCCTTCTATATCTAGCTTGCTTAGTGTTATTATCATAACTGGATTCCAAACTTTGTCAAATGATATTTTTTCTCTTTAAAAAATAGTGGAATAAGGCAAACATCACTACCCTATGTACACATATGATTACAGAAATGGTGTGAATCTACATTGTGTACAGCCATAGAAATGAGAAGTTGTGTCCCATTTATGTACAATGAAACAAAATGCAGTCTGTAAAAAAAAAATAAGTAATTAAAAAAAAAAGTGTTAGTACAATTAACTGCAAAGCTTAATATTTGAAATGTTAAAGCAACTTTGCATTCCCAAGATAAAACCAATTTGCTTTTATTTATTCCCACTGATTCACGAAATTTTTTAAAAGAATTGTAGTATCTATATGCATGAGGGATGCTGGTCTGCAGTTTTCTTTTTCATAATGACTTGGTCTATTTGGGTACCATGAAATATGTTGAGAAGCATTCTTATGTATTTTCTGGAAAAGTCACTGTAGACTTGACATTATTTCCTCTTTCTATGTTGATGGAATTCATCGTTAAAGACATCTAACCTTGGAGTTTGCTTGTGTTGCTAGTCTGTTTTGTGGAAAGCATTTAAACTATTCCATTCCTTTAAGCAATGCAGGCATATGGTGTGACCTGTTTTGAGTAGAGTGGGGATATCTAGTAAAAGATATCAGGAAAAGCAAATAACATATTTCTAAATAACTTATGGGACAAAGGAAAGACATGAAAAAGGAAATGAGAAATTGTGAATGAAAATGAAAATATAGCATTGTGGTTTGTGGGATACAGTTAAAACCGTTCAGAGAGAAATGATGGAAAAGGCGCCACTTCATTAGCTTCTACTAGTGTAGTTTCTGGAAAGAAACCTGCTATTTTTATCTTGATCATTCTGTATGTGATGTGCCTTTTCTTCATCTGCTTTTCAAAAAATTATTATCCTATCCCATGGTTTACAGTGGTTTTATTTTGATATACTTTGGGTGTGGTTTTCTTCATGGTTCCTTTGTTTTGTGTTTATTGAGCTCATTAGTCCTTTGAGTTTATAGCTATTGCTAAACATGGAAAAAATTCTGCCAGTATTTTTGGAATATTTTTTCTGTCCACTACCTCTAGAATTCCAAGTACATTTAGGTATGTCACTTGATGTCAGCTAATAACTTAATGATACTTTGCTTATTTTCTTTTCTGTACTTTTTCCTCTCCTACATTTTTGTATATCTTGTTTGATGTTTCAAGTCACAATTTTTTTTTTTTTATTCTACCATGTTTTTCTACTGCTTAGTGTATTCCGGCTATATTTCCCATTTTAATATAATACTTTCATCAATAGTCTGACATGTAACTATTCCTCTACCTTTCATTTATCTCATCACATGCATGTTTTCCTCTATGACCTTGATTATGTAGCATGCACTTACAATACTTACTACTCTCATCTTTTATTCCTCTATTCAGTGTCCTCTGGTTCTCTGCTATTTATGACTCATACTTTTGCAATTTCCTTACATGTTTATAAACTTCTTATTATATGTAGGATAACACAGTTTGTACAATGTGGGTTTCAGGGGTTTAAGTTTGTCCCTTTAAAAACACTGTGGGACTATATTGTGACATATAGTTGTATAATTTGATTATTTTGAGAATTAATACAAAACTTTGTTAGGGAAGTCCAGAAGAGCCTTCCTCTAGGGCTGAATTGGCCAGGCTAGTAAGATAATGCATTTTTGAGGTCTCTAACCAACACTCCATGTAATGGTTTCTTGTACTGTTGCTGGTGGGAACAAAACTCTCATCTTCCTTGTGTCAACTGCTGTCTACTCCTTTCCAATATCTCATTTCCTAGACTCACCTAGCTTCTTGAGTTCAGTGCTCCCTGCACACATTGGCTACTTCTATACTGTTTTACCCTTCAAATTCCACCTGTTTTGCCCTCTCTGAACTCCAGTGTCTTTCTCTTCTCTCTTTTCTAAATAATGCAAATCTGTTTGGACTTCCCTTTCCTTGTACCACGTTTTACAATTCTCTATTTAGACAATAAGTTTGAGTAACCACAGAGCTCACCTTATATCTTTCCCTTCTCTCAGAAAGTTCCTTCTGCACTACCAATTGCACAATGTCTGGCTATATTTTTTCATACATTTTGATTAATTTTCTAGTTGTTTAAAGTGGAAAAATAAATCTCATCTCTATTATTCTATCACAGCTGGAAGTCTATTAAATATCAACCACTTAAAGTACTTGGAAGCCGGTCTGCTTCAATAAAGAACATACATAGAGCATGTTCAGTTTCTATTACTTATGGGAATTATAACTGGAACATTATATATTTAAATTTCTACCAAAGGAAATAAATTCTGCATAAATTTATGTGTTGTATCAAAATGATTCATGGGGTGATCACAGTTAGTATCATTTATGGTTGGTGAAAATGACATCATCTATCTTCTGATGTGATACATAGTATCATCTGTAAAGTTTTTTTTGGCAAAAGTATTTAAGATGAATGTTACCAAGTTCTTTCTTTCTTTCTTCTTTCTTTTTTTTTTTTTTTTTTTTTCAGTGCTGGGGATAGAATTCATGAAACCAGGGCCTTGCTGATGCCAGACAAGCATGCTCACAACCAAGTCACATCCCCAACCCTAATCAGGTTGTTGTTTTTTTTTTTTTTTTAACTCACCTACTAAAGATATCGTAGTTACTTCCAAATTTTGATAATTATGAATGAAACTGCTTAAACAACAGTGTGCAGGATTTTATGTGAACATAAGTTTTCAACTAAGAAGCTTAATTGCTGATCTTACGGTAAAGATATTTAGTTTTGTAAAAAGCTGACAAATTGTCTTCCATAGCAGTTGTAATAAATTTTTAGAGAAAACTTCCAATTACTAAAACTTTAGGTGATAAAAGAACATATTTATTTTCAAGTGGTTCATGAAATAAATGCAGATGAAACAAATATGACACAATGTTAGCAAAAGTTGCATTCAGGTGGCAGGTGCACAGGTTAATATTCTTTCAGTATTTCTGTATGTCTGAACAGTTTTAGAAAAATTTTTTAAAAGCTCAAAATTCTCTGGAACCTCTGAAATGGACTTTATGTCATATATTATATAAAAAAATCTTACTGTTATATCAAAAATTTAACCATTCCCTAATAAAACTTCACTTTATGTAAACTGTAACCACACAATCAAGTCAGCATTAAGGAATACCATATCCAGTTGGTGTGCTGATAGAATTCCTCCCTCCTCAAAGGAGGAATATATTATTTTTTCTATTGTGTGAAACTTGTAAATAAATTTTATTAAACAGTATACATACACACATACACCTTATTATAAGCTGCTTTACTTTTTGTATATAAGAAATTCTGGGAAAATTGGACAGTCATTGACACTTGGCTTCCAACATAAACAATTCTGCCTTTCTAAATATAACCAATTATTTCTAAATTGGAAATGGAACCCTGTACCTCAATGTAATAGTAAGAATCATAGTGAAATTATACCCATACGCTCTGGGTTTTAGGGGCTTACCAAAATCTCTTCACCATATAACTTTCTAAAGAGAATAACTTTCTAAACCCATCATGAAGGTGAATATTTTTCTCAATATACTTCCTTCATTCTTAATTTTTAAAATAAAGTGTCTCACCAAGCGTGATGTTGCTCGCTTGTAATTCTGACAGCTGAGGAAGCTGAGGCAGGAGGATCATGAGTTCACAACCAGCCTTGTCAAAAGTGAGGCCCTAAGCAACTCAATGAGACCCTGTCTCTAAATAAAATGTGAAATAGGACTGGGGATGTGGCTCAGTGGTGGAGTCCCCATAAACCACCCTCCCCCAAAATACACAAGGAAACCAAAGCGTCTCAAACTGCAAACAAATTCTCCATACAACTTTCAGTAAGCATTGTACTGATTTTTAGCATTACTAAGGCCACCCCATTAGACATGGACAGGCCTAAGGGAAAGAGTCTAGGGAACCGACTAACTCAGTTTTTGCCCTTGTTTCTCACTGTTGAATTATTCATCTACTATATCTACATAGGCCATTTCAGTTTGTTTGGTCTCATTTGCTGTTAGTTCATTCAGTTCCATTCTTCCAGGACCAACCCGACCTAATCTTTGTGCTCATGAGCTTATTTCCGGCATGCATATCTTCCAGGGAACAAATTAAGAAATAGATTTTTTAAAAATCTGAAGTTTGGAATTTTAACATGAGGTTATGGGTCAAAATCATAACTTGCTTTAACAATTGTATGCTGGTATGCACACGTGTGTGTGTGTGTGTGTGTGTGTGTGTGTGTGTATGAGAGAGTGTGTGTGATTTCTCAACAATACAGAAGGAGAGTATATGATAGAAAAACCAAAAGTTAGAAAAAAATTAACAAATGAGTGTATTTGTTATCCTCTCATATCCTTCTTTCAGACAAAGGTAATAAGTTCTTCTATAGAAAACAAATCTTTATCACTGGTGGTAAGAACAGGGGCACCTTGGAGGTGTGGGTTGCATCATAGGACACTTCTTCAGCATTCTGTAGAAGCTCCAAGGTAATTGCTGGCAGTCTCAGAGAGCTGCACGGCTATCTCATGCTGCAAGACTTGAATAAAACATTTAAAATCACATGTTGATTTCACTGGTCCAACCCCTGGTGGTCATGATTGGTTTTCTTTTCTTTTTTTCTTTTTTTTTTTTTATTTATTTTTATTTACTTACTCTCTGATGTAGAATGTGGGTACCTGGCTACAGTCCTCAAAGGAAAGTACTTGTGCCCATGGGCTTCAGTGTACCCAAACCTGTACCAGTCACTGTGAAAATCTGGGAATCTGGTCCACCTACTTGGACTTAAACTCTTCTGTCATGAGGTACTGCCTATTTCACAAGCAGCTGTTAAATTTCAGTTTGCTCCCACTGTGGGGGTGAGAGAAGAATGGAGGAACTTTAGGTTACGTAGAGGGAAATGAGAGGGAGGGAGGTATGAAAATGGTGGACTGAGACAGACATCATTACCCTATGTACATGTATGATATTATGAATGGTGCGAACCTACATCATGCACAACCACAGAAATGAAAAGATGTATCCCATTTGGGTACAATGAATCAAAATGCAGTCTATAAAAATAAATAATATAATAATAAAGAAAGGTCTTCTGTGGGAGAAAAGAAAGGTTGAATAGGTTTTTGATCAGAATGCTATATGCAATCAGAACCAAAAGGCAGGTGGTGCAACTCCAACTGGATGTGAACTCCGTACAATTCTTGTCTGACAGGGCAGAACAGGACTCATGATTATTATCTTATGGTATTAATATGTTCCCTGCCCAACATTCAAAGAAGTGAGTATTTCCATCATTTCCTGCAAATGCATATATTTGTGTATTGTTATTATTTCAATTTTCTTAATAGGTACATTCACTTTCAGTGGGTTTCTGCAAATTGTGCCTGAGAGACTATAAAGTATTCATGTACTGGCTATAAATTAAAATTTGATCACTTTACTGCTTGAGAATGATTTAGAAATTTGAGAACTGATTTTTCCAAGCAAAACCTTGGCATTTTATGCAAGGTTTGCTAATAGATTCATTTGTTTCACCCCATCTATTTTCTTTCATCCAGTCATCTAATGCATAATTTTTAGGAAATTAAGTAAACAGGATACAGTACTGAAAACACTCCCCCCTTAAATAAAGATATATGAATAGATAAGGTCTCTGTGTTAGTCAGTTTTCCATTTCTTTGACAAACTACCTGAGAAAATTAACTTAAAAGGGGGAAAGTTTTATTTGAAATGATGGAAATACTCGCTTCTTTGAATGTTGGGCAGGGAACATATTAATACCATAAGATAATAATCATGAGTCCTGTTCTGCCCTGTCAGACAAGAGTTGTACGGAGTTCACATCCAGTTGGAGTCGCACCACCTGCCTTTTGGTTCTGATTGCATATAGCCTGTGGTAGAATTGCACATGACAGCAGGAGTACATGGTAGGAGAGACCTGTTACTTTATGGCAGCTGGGAAGAGAGAGACAGGAAGGAACTGGGGCCCCACCTTCTGAAGGTTCCAAAGCTCACATTAGCACCACAGGCTTGAAACCAAGTATTCAGCACCTGGGCCTTTGTAGCACATTCACAACCCAAACTACAGCAACCTCTTAAAGATGATCAAAGAGAAGAAAATTCTTTGGAGGAGTTTCTGATTTATTTTTGACTCTTACAAATAGGCAGCAAAAAAAAAAAAAAAAAAAAAAGCAATGTGAGGCAGGAGCTTTCACTACCACTTTGGCATTAAAAGTAAAGTTTAATTTTTGAGTAAGTGAATGGTACATCAAAATTCCCAATTTTGAAGTTATGCTATCTATAATGCAATTAACATATATAAAAACACACATACTTAAACAAATAAAATATACATATGTACATGCATATGTACATATATGTGTATGCATATATATTTTTAAATTCTACACTAGTAGCTTTAAAATTAGTTCCAGGTTTCTCAGGGTACATTGAATTGCTTTTCATGGGTCACCGCAGATCAAAACCCTCCATAACAATACTAAGACATCATTCACCTCTTTAATTCTCAGTCTCTCAGAGTATACAGTAGAGTTTCCAGGGACTATGTATTATATAATATCACAAGATCTAGAAGATCTAGAATACAGAAACATACAGAAGAATCTTGGTGCCCTTTAATAAACTAGACATCAAAGAGATCTGTGATGATAAAACCATGATATTTTTTCACTACTTTTTGTATTGAAAACTAAATTCTTTTATAAATAAATGTATATTACTAACATTAACATGTAAGGGATTTATTGTTGTTAAATAAGCCACTAAGGAAATATCTTAACATTTTGCCTCAATTCGTAACAATGATAAATACTGATATATATGAAGTACCTAATGACAAGTACTTCTGGCCCTCTTTAAGTTTGAAGAGTTTTAAAATTAAATTTTGATAAGTTTTCTATTTGAGAATGATTTAGGTATTCAGAGTTCTGAGACCTAAGTATAAAACAACAAGAACAAAACAAAACGAAACAACCAACCAAAAATAAGGCTAAATTCCAAATCTGACAGCAGCAGAATGATGTCTGAGATGTTAACAGGTTTCAACTATGTGGCTTATTGATGCTGGATTTCAGAGGTTGCAGAAAAGGGATCGGTGTATTATTGAGTGAACACAAACTTCTAGTGCATGCACTCAGACATAAGAAACCATGCAATGATTTCTTCAAGGTGTTCACAGAATGACATCCAGTTACCGACTAAAGCTATGGTCTGTACTTACTGTCTGTGGGAGGAACAGCAGGAAAATAAGTAAACAAGAAGCAAAGAAGAGCAAAGATGAGAGGAGGATAGGAAGGGAGGGTGGGGGGAGGAGGAGAGAAGAAGGCTCAGTAAAGAATGGGGAGCATCAGGAAGGACTGGAACAGAGCAGCAGGAATGGGATATGGGATCTCAGTTAGCAAAAGACTCAATTGAACAGCAGGCAACTATTGACTTAGGCAATGAACCAGGTCTGAACCACTTAAGAGCAGGCCATTGCAATACCAAAGGACCTGCAAATGGCTATCTAGATCAGAGGAAGAAACACATAAACAGAAAGGATAAAACTGAAAGCAAAAGATTACATTGCCATCATACCTCCTTTGTTCATTAAGAAATCTTCCTTTTCACACAAATACTCAGCAGGCTACGAAGATGAGAGGAGCTAAGGGCAACTATGGGCCTACCCTGGGTGACCCTGTGTGGGACACACCCAGATTGCCTTGCGCTCCAGAAACTCAGAGTCCAGCCAGCACGAGGTCAGGGTGGTGAGGGGGTGCTGTCGGCTGCCTTCATGCCCACCTTTGCCTCTCATACCTAGGTTCTACTAAGCAGGTTGATTGGAATTGCCGATCTCTAAGTTCCCAGTATAGCTTCAATAAACGTTACAATAATTTTCACTGAGATACTGAGATGTGCCAAAAGGAAACATTTATCGTCAACTTATGAAGTAAAAAACAAAAATGTAATTAATACATAGCAAATTTTTTTAAAAGTAAGAGAAAAGAGATTGATTTGGCATTTTCCACACAATAGCTATTAAATATATGTGAAAATACACTTTTTATAGGACTGAGCAGTGATTTTTACCTTCTGCAGGGATAGCTGCTTCCACTTAAATGTCTTCATTCCCCCCCACCCCGTTAACTTGTCCAAAACATTTACCAACTACACACAAAAAAATGAACCTTCTTCATTGGGTTCTGCTTTGGTTTGAATTGTGCCCCTTCACCACCACCAAATCATTTAAGTCCTAACCTCAAGTGCCTCAGAACTTGATCTTTTTGGAAATAGTATTGTTATAAATGTAACTCATTAAGAGTCTTAGTGTGGTGAGAGGGCCCTAACCCAGTATGCTGGGGTCCTTGTCAAAAGGAAAAATTTGGACACAGAGATAAGCATAGAAGGAAGATTACATAAGAGAAACAGGGAGGAGGAGACAGCTGGCTTCAAGCAAAGGAGAAAGGTTGGGAACAGATACCTTCCTCACAGCCTTCAGAAGGAACCAATACTGCAGACAACTTGAGATTGCCGACCTCAGAAATCTATCTCAACAAATTTGAGATGGCTTGAGCCATCCAGTTTGTGGTACTTCAATAACGCAACCCCAGAAGAAAATGCATGTACCCTCTGCACCCACTGTTCATTCCTCTAAGCGCCCTGTGTGTATCACATATAATGCTCACTGTACCTGCATAACGTGGGCATTATTCTAACACCCCCTTCTACACAAATGGCAAAAAAACCACACAGATAAATGGTGCTAATGACACAGTCCAGGAATGCAGAGCCAAGATTCAAACCCAGGAAGTTTAAAGTGTCTGAGTTTAACCAATATGCACATTGCCAGATGAGAGTGATTCCTATGAGGCAAAATGTCGCCAGGTTCTTCTAGAACCTGCTCACAGTTCCCTGTGCCACAAAACCCTTTTCTTCCTATTCTCAATTTCCATGCAGCCCTTCGTACAGTGAGTTGTGTCTTCTATGTGCAACCACAGAGAAACACTGTTTTATCAAAACTGCTATTTAACTGCGTGTATCTCCCAGTAGATTTGGAGTTCCTGGAGGAACTGGAGTCAGATCTCTCTTGGTCATTTTCATATCTGAAGTTCCCAGGAGGGGGCCTTCCACATCAAAGGAACTCAGTATATTTTGGTCAAGTGAGAAAGTTAACATTATAGGAAGCTCTAAGGAAATTGTCAGGAGTTAGTTATGAACCCAGTAAGACCCAAGTTGCCAATTCTATAAATATTTCAACAAAATTGAAACAGGTGCATTAAAATCAGTTAGAAATCATAATCTAGATTTTATTCAATATTATTATATTATAATCATATTCTCATTGCTATTAGCATTATTATATAATTAGATTATATGTCATATACTAATATTTAAGTTTTTTATAGTTGTTCTATATCTGGGATGATGGGATGAAATGGGTTAAACCACATACACACATATATACACACATTAAATTGTATACACTTGTGTGTGTATGAATATTAGAGAACAGAAAAAACGAAGACTGATATTAGTGCTTTTAATAATGGGCATCATTAAACATATATGAATTAAACTTACATATGAAAATGATGTAATATTTCTTTATGTAATTTCTTTAAAATTCTTTCTTCAAGAAAATGAATCAATCATTTTATGATCAATTTCACACATTAGTGAATTCAGTGTTCCAAACACTGGGATTCTCATTACGTATAATCATAAGTTGAAGTGCAAAGGAATTGATATATTAGAAGTCCACAACACAAACACAGTGGGAAAAAAATGGTATGATAATACACTATATATCTCCACACAGTTCTAGAAAGCTTCCAAGCTAATTTTGGTTAAAATTTCCCTGACAACTCTAAGAAGCCATGGGGAAAGTGAGAGGCCAAAGACAGATGTGTGAGGTGGAAGAAGTGATTTGAGATTAGAAGTGCTGCTTCACATAGAAGTGCAATGATATTTAGTTATCAATACCAATCATTTCCAAGGAACAATTATTTACAAGGAAAATACAATTATTTACAAGGAAAAGAGTGAGCAATGGGATGGAGACGCTTGTATATGCAAACATACTCCTACAGCATGATCACATCTGGGCGTCCCATAAAGACAACTTCTCCTTTCATCATGCTTCACTTATGAAATAAGATCTTTATCCTGTTTTCAACAAGTTTACAACAAAATGGTGTTTCATAATAAAGGAGATATAACCTAAGAGTTTTTTTAAACTCTAGAGATAAATACTGTTCAACATCAACATATTTGCATTGAATTGTGGTTTCCTTATACCAGAAGTTATAAGTGAGCTTAAACTTGTTATATATGATTTGTCTTCTCTATCTGGTATCTGTAGAAGTCATGAGCAGACTTGGGAGAAGAGATCAAATTTACTATCAAGGATCATCAAAATGGAAAACAATGGCCTTTATCAGTGTTAATGGGAGAATGTATCAGGATGCATGCTATAGAACAGAGTAAAAGACAAAATTAATAAAGACCACAAATAGAACAAAGTTGATTTTGGAAGTTAGAAAATTACTGATAGGCACTGTGGAATTGTGACTTCTTTAAAAGTCTAACAACAGGTTTTTAAAAAGTGTTTTACAGAAAGAAACAATTTAAAAAAAATGTTTTACTTTTTCCTCTTTGGGTTCTTTTTCCACTTTAACTTTTACGAAAATAGTGAGAACATAAAAGAGGGTCTATGAATGATGCCACAGATCACCAACTCTGAAGAGATGAAGTTAAGTTTGAAGCCAAGTTCTTCCCTTGTTCACTAACGTCTGGCAATTCCTCTCAAAATCATTGTTTCCTCACCTGTAAAATTAGATTCAAAATCACCCCTATCTGTAAGAACTAGCTTGAAGACTTAAAGAAATTAGATTTCAAAACCATCTGACATAATATGTGGTGCACATAATAGGTGCCTAGTAAATATTAGATATTTTGACTCTGAGAATGGATAAAGAATAAGAAAGACAAAGTCCTCTAATCCTCTTAAGGGAACCAAGTGATGAAAACAATGATGTAGAAAAGGAATTTCTCTTTTTGCTGAAAAAGTATTACACAGAATAGTTCTTAATTAATCCTAAGGAATAGTTAGGCATGTTTTATCAAGTTCCTTTTTAGAACATGCTTAACTACTTCTCTGGAGCACTTTCTTATAATTACAATGAGTGAATGTGCAATCGGCAAGCATATTTAAAATTTCTTATTAGAATAATATCTTGGCTGAAATTAGTATACATCTCCATTTGCATGGAAAACAGCCAAAAAACAACATTCATCATCCATTCGGTAAATGAAAAACAATGTTTTGATCAGTTACAATGACGCTTACCAGGGCTAACTCCAAAGAAGTTTCCAGTGGCAGGATAACGAATAATCAAGCACCATGCAAGGGCTATGAATGCCTTCTCACAAGCTGCTACGGGGGCATGGCATAGAAAACCTGAAGAAGTACTGGCATCTGATGGAATCATTCTGGCAACTGCTAAGGAAAAGATGTGCAAGTACAGCAGAGAGGCTCCATGTGGATTCAAGAAAGGCACTCTTTCCTCCAAACAGGAACAGAAACATGTTGTGATATTCGTGCTCTGTTAGAGAAAAAGGGTTTGTTGTTTTGTCACCAAAATATGCAAATATTTAAGTTGGGAATGTGAGGGTGTATGTGAGGTGGTCTCTGAGTTTGTGTGTGAGTTTGTGTGCGAGTGTGTGTACATGTGACATGAAAACGTGTGTCATGCATTACTATGTGTAGATCAACCTTTACAAGTCTAACCAACCTGTGAATGGTGTCGCTTAGATGCGGTGTTCAGATGCATCTGTGGTCCTGCATAATTCTAAGTGACAGCTCAAAGAGGTGAATCAAAGCGAGAAAGGAAGAGGAAATTAAAAAACAAAAACCAAAAAACATGTCATCTTCCAAGGAATCAAAGATGGGCATGATTAGCATGACTGATTTGTTAAAAGGAATGCAGTAATATTAAGTAGACATTTCTGAAAGAGAATACACAGAGGTGCCTAGGGACTTGGTCAGTAAGTGAACACTGAGAATAGGTGAGCCTAGGATACTAAATATCATTTTATCAGGCATGCATTTTACCCAAATCCCCAAATTGCCCTGGGGATTTTGGACTTCCTCTCCTTTATGAGAAAATGTACATTTACAAAGCTTGGTTGTCCAAGATCACAAAATTAATAAATGATTAATTTGATATTTGAATATACTGGTCCAACTCCCAATCCAAAGATTACAGACATTAGTTCATAGTCATTTACCAAGGTCAAGAATTTGGACATGGGGAAAGAGAAGGAATAAATGAATGCAATTTTATATCTGTCAAATTATTTATGCCCACAGCAGTGCTAAGAGTATCCCTGCCTTGGAGTCTGAGAATCATGGCCACTTTTACAGGCAAAGACTAGAATTCTTATTCCAGCAAATAATGTTGCTGGTTTCAGGCCTGTAGTTCTCTATCATTTAGATAAATTTGTGTCATGAGCAATTACAAGAGAATTAATCCCCAAACACCAGATATTTCTTCTAAAGGACTCTTCTTTTGTGTATATCCATACTTAATAAGAAGCACTGGCACTCACAGTCTCTGAAAGGATTAGATGTAGTAGGCCAGAAACACAAGGAGAAAAAAGGATCCATTGAAATATTTGATTTCCAAAAAAGAATTTTAAGTCTTCTTCAGCCAACCTATGTGGAAAAGGGAGTTTCTACATTTTGAAAGCTCTCTTTTACGCATCAAAAATGAAGTTTGGCTGATGAAGCGCATCTTGTTTTGATGCCAGATATGATGTAAGGCCAAGGTTCTCAAGCTCTGGCAGACCGCAGGGTCACCTGAAGGGCATGCTGAAACAGCCTGCTTGGCCCCTCCCTCAGACATCTGATTCAGCGGGTCTGCCCTGAGCCCTAGAACTTTCATTTCTAACAAGTTCTCATACAATGTGCTGTTGCTGGCACAGAGAACACATCAAGAACTATTCATGTTAGGGACACTTCCCTGCAGATACCAAAAAGAAAGTCTTTCATGAAAGGAGGAAGGGAACATAACAAGGTTGAAATGACACATGAGTCTCTAAGAACATACAAAAGTCCTTCAGTCAAAAAGGTGAAAATACAGAGATTTCAAATACCCTTAGTTATAACTGGTGATAGAGGCTGAGATAGGGTTGGTTTTTTGCTTCATTTCTACATCCAGCATGATGTGAAAACAATGAAGCAGGAGAGAAACAGAAGTCTCCAGGCAGAAGCACCTGATGGACTTCCCTGATCCTGTGTGGACTGGGTTTCTATACAGGAGACCCAACTGTTCTTGGGTGTCCTGGAAAAAGAGGAAGCTGTCAAGAGGAAGAGCAGACAGAGTGGACAACCAAAGGACTCTAGAGATCAAGGATTAGGCCACGTTTTCTGTACAGGATCAGCGAGTAAGTATTTTAGGCTTTGCAGGACATAATATTATTACTACCATAGAACTAAAGCAGCTTCAGACCATGCATAAATGAATAGGTATGACTGGATTTGGTCCACAGCAGCTGGACTCTGCTTGCCAAAATTTGACACCATAGAATCTATAGAGACCAAAACCCACAGGCAAAGTCACCTCCACTTTTCACAGAATTCCTGAGCATTAGAAGGTCACACCTTGGTGGACAAGAACTTAAGTACTAGGAAATCATATCCTAGCAAGGAAAAAGAGAGCCTGCAGCTCAGAAGCATCTCTGAGCCATCATGAGGACATGGGAATTTCGCCCGCTCCCAGGGCCATCTTGGGAAGGAAAGAGAAAGGAATGCAGACTCACTCAGAGAAGAAACATTCCTGACATGAAATATGAACTTTAAATTGACTGAGGATTTAGTTAACTGCAATTTAATTCCTCTGAAAGAGACCATTATAAGCCAGAGGTGACTGAAATAGTTTACTGAGCAAAGTTGTTTTCCCTTGCCATCATCAGGAAGGGTAAGGTCTAGTTATTAATAAATAAAACAGAATAGTGTTTCTGTATGTCTGAGTGTGATGTGTAAATATCAACCTCTTTACAGAGGAGAAAATATTTCATTTCTGTCATCCTACAAGTTCACGGGGGCCTTCCTAAAATTTGAGTCAGGATGAAAAACACTTCCTTCGAGCATATGATGTCAAAAGTAGAGGTTTCCTAATTCCTCGTATTTACTGCTCTCTGAGCACCTGTCAAATTTTATCAAAAGTTTTCTTGATTTTAAAACTCTATCTCCACTAGACTTCAAATCTTAATTATAGCACTTCATAAATAAATAAGTTTTTTCAGATCCCTGCAAAGATCCAGGACATAAAGTAGGTGTTCAAATTTTACACTGAATTTGATTTTTACTTGACTGGAATTTGGGTTTTTGCTGTGAAACCCCCTCATTAAGTTGTTCTAGTGGCATTTATTTTAAGCACTACAATATAGAAAGACTGTTATGGTTTAACATATGCATGTATAATTATTTTCAATTACCTTTTATGTAAGGGCCAAAAAGTTGTGTTCAGAAATTTCTTTCCAGAGGACTATTGAGAACTTTAAGCTGAATCAGTTTGTGAAATGAGGAGTCTTAGAAATTCTTTACAATTTCCCCCTCCCACTCTTTATCTTTTTCTATTGCATCATACTATTTCAAAAACTGCAAAAACCAACAATACCAAGCTACCTTATATAAATGATTCCAGCTTACCTCAAAGTTCCCATTAAAGGTTTCTCGGCTTCAAACATCAAGTGTAGAGAAAATACATAAAGCACAGATACCCAATCTGTCTAGTAAGACCTGCTGTTATATATTAGCATCAAGATTTAAAGAATGGAAAAGAGAGAAAGTAAGAAGGAAGGTAGTGTTATCTGTCTTCCTTTGCAAGCCAATCAATCTTCAGAAGAATGGGAAGGCCACCACTCTTCAGGAAAGGCCCACTAAAATTAGCCCCAGGACTTATTATCCTGCAAGAATGGCCTGAATGGATCCCACCTCAGGAGCCTGACCTGCCAGAATCAACCTGCTTTCTGGAGAGATAATGATAAAGTGTTGTAGTGACCAAGACACAACCCTGCTCAAATCCATACACTCCCCATTCCAAATGCTGATGGCCCAGATAGGTGCAAGGACAGGAAATCTTTCAGAAGTTTTCTTTTCTTTTTTTTTTTTTTAATGAACTGAATTATTAAGGCATAATTGATGAAATTCAAGAGAAAATAAAATACTACGATCTTTCACTTCAGAACTTCTCTGTATCAGTGGATGAGATATTATATGTACAAATATACATTTATTCTACTAAGAGTTACAGCTTTACACTTAGAAATGTTTTCTGAGAAACCTAAAATTATATCAAACATTTCTTTCTTTGGTTTAAAATAAATGGGGCTAAATATCTGAATTCATTTTCTTAAGCTTCTTAGTTCCTTACACTGGAGCTGAACACAACATTATATAGTTTTATAAGAAGCTTTAAGGAGACAAAGGGTTCCCAGAATATACTTTACTTTCAAATTCCAGATCACCTGTTAATTTTTCTACCAGCTTAAGATGCTCTTATGAAGTATGAAAACATCTCAATTACTGACTCCAAAAGAAAGGAGCATGGTCCAGTTGATGCCTTAGCATGGAGTGAGCATGTAATAGGCTTTTGCTGAAATAACAATGGCCGACATTGCCTATTTTTTTAAATATGATTTTGGACTGCATTTCCTTATTTTTTTTTAAACTTGAGTAACTTATCTACTAAAAATCAATACCAATTTAATATACAAAATAGTATTACATGATCTAAATATGGCTCATGAACTGAAATGCTGTCCAGTTTCTGCTTTAGCCTATAGATCAGTTCACTTCTCTGTTTTCCAATTTATCCATTTTCTCCTGCAAACACCCGTGGGGTTGACACTTGTTTTGATACGAAAGATGTCACTGTGCCATTCATGCACTGAATCCTGGTGGGAAAAGATCTGATACAAAAACCTGGTATTTGCCTTCTTGGCATTTTTCATGTATGGTTTCGGTGAGCTTATCAGCTACAGTGTCTCATCTATCTCTAGGCTACCAGAAAGGTCATAGGACCTCAGTCTCCTCCATCACACTGTCTATTACCCTCCACAGTGATGGTCAGTGAATGGAAATGTGGTCAACCAGAGTTAATCATAGACCTTCCAGAAACATTAGATAAATGCACTTGGGAGAAAAGGGGACTGACGCTGGCAAAATTAGAATCACATAAGCTAAGAGCTGCAAATGTCTGTCATGTGTACAATGTGTTAAGAACCTGTTTCAGAATGGATCAAAACAGAGGAGAGTAGCATAAAGAGGGAGAGGGGACTAAGGAGAAGAAAAAAGGAGGAGCAGAGTGAGGAGGGAAGGAGGGAGAGAAGTTAGAGGAGAGTGAGCAGGACAGCGGGCACAGGAGTGAACACTGGGAAAGTCATTTCAGCTCTGACTCCAGATGTGCCTGAAGTCAGCCTGTCCCTGGTCATCCATGTCAAATGAAGGAAAGACTGATGGGACGAACTACTTCACATTTTTTTGACATTTGTGACTTGGAGTCCTGACTCGTGATGTAGTCTCTGAACTCAGGTTGAGAATCAGTTACATACAGTCAATTAGCTATTTTGCCCTTTATCACGAAGGTTAAAAAAAAAAAAAAGATTCTATAGGAAAATACAAAGAGCAACTCAATAAATCAGTCAAAACGGTGGAGAAAACAGGTGTACTCCATACAAGATGTGCATGAGAGGCATGTGAGAGATGAGAGGAAGGGCAATCCAAGGGGAAGACAACGCGAGGGAAAGGCAGCGGCAGGCACTGCTCTGCCACTGAGCCAGTCCCCACTCACAGACTCTGCTCCCTACCCTCTTCCCAGCCAGAGGCAGTCATACAAAAATATTGGTCAACAAAACATGAATGAGCCAAAGACAGTTGGAGAAATCTCCTGAGAAAGTTGTTTTCCTGGAAGGGGAAAAAGGGTGATGGTGGTAGCTGAGACAAAACAAGGTGGTACAGCCCTTTGCTTTTGCCCCATTCCGTATCTCCCTTTTCCTTGCCTGGAACATGGATGAGAAGTTGAAAGGGCAGCAGCCATGATATGATCATGAGGAGACAGTCATGCAACAGCACTCAACAGGGTAAAGATGGTACAACCAAGAGAAAGAAAGAAAGAGCTTGGGTCCCTAAAGATGTCCCTGAGCAGATACACCACCTATGAACTGCCTACTACCTCTAGGGTTTTTTTAATCATGTAAATACCAATGGTATATTTAAAAGACTCACTAAACCATATGCTGTGTTAGATGAATCATTCTAAACTGACAAGGATGTTAGGAATCAGAGAGCATGTATAAGAAAAAATTAGAACAGATACCCATCAGTTAAACTCTCTGATCATGTACGGATATCTCTTCTGAATGCCTAATGCCTGTGCTGAATCTGTTGCCAAGTATTTTGAAAATGATCAGGCAGAATAACAAATAGGTTAGTTAACAGAGGGGCAGGAAGCAGTAAGAGTTGAAACTGGAAAGACACTGGGACAAGCCTGTGAAGGATTTCAAATGTCACTTTAAGGGGTAGGGCTTTACTTAGGAGGGCACATATAAAATTTCTACAAATGTGTAAATCAAACATGCTACACTGCTGAGTTAGTACACTGGCAATAGTGAGAACAGCTTTTCAGAAGTTCTCTTACATTATCCTGTAAATCAGGAGAACCTATACAGGACAGCAGTTCACACCCACTGTGACCTCCTGGTACCTCCGATTCACCTCTGAAAATATATTTTAAAAATTAAGAGTGTTTGAGTTATCAAACTGAACCTGTGAAATCATCTAGCTGTTTGCAGAAGCACTGTGCTTGCATTGGCTCATTTACATATACGAATGTGAGAAAATTAAACTTCAAGCTTTTCTCAAAACAACCTTCTGAGAAGGAAAAGTCTTACCTGACAAAAAAAATTTAATAGTATTACACTCAATGGAAGTTAAGTTATTAAGCATAAACATTTTACAATAACAGAAATATAAGAACAAGAAAACAAACTATTCTGAGATGGTTAAGTTATACAATTTAATTTGACATTTTTTGAGGTTTCAGTATTCCTAATTATTTGTCATAATGCTAAAACAGGCAGTTCTGTTTTCTTTTTCTCCTCTCAGTAGAGAGAAGAGAACTATCTGGCTAGCTTGAAATGCAGATGTTCTATTTTTCAATTATTCAAACTATCCTGAAAATTAATGTTTCCACTTGCAGATATGCAGGCCTCGAGGACGCAGGACGCTGGCTTTGTGGATGCATGAGTCTATTTGCAAACACTCCACGGGGCACAGACACCCCATCCCTGTATTTCTCTCAGTGTAAAGTCTGCTTTTCAGAATAAATCATTTGCACACAAGCTGACAGGCATAATACCCTGATGGACGAGAGCAAAGACCAACTTTCCTTTCCTTGTTCCTTTCAAGTAGAAAAATCAATTGTAGATGGCCTTTCTGATGTGATTTTTTTTGACACATATACAAGAAAATAACTTTCCCTTTTGCTGACTTAAAATAGAAACTGGGAAACATTACTTCAAAATACTTTTGCCATTTCTTAAGTACGTTTTTTTTTTCCCCCTCCACCTTCCACAATTCTCAGCAATCCTTTTGAAGACAGAAAAATTTTGAGCTCATTAAGAGCACTGCTCTATAATGATCTGTTCTCTTATAATTCATTGTAGGAAAACAGACTTTACCTAGATCTTTGATATCAACTTTTACATTTAAATAATCTTCTTCCAGATCCCTATGGAGGTGAAGGATTTCCTTATTCATAAACTTGGTTCACAAAGCCCTTGTGTCTTCACAGGAAGTCTGTGTGCCTGTTACTAGATTTCTCCTCATTAGGGGGTGAAGGGTCTCTGGAATTCATTCTACTGACTGTAGTTTTAGTATTATTGTTGTTGTTATCAACTTATTTCAGGTTTCCAGAAAATTATGATTAGGAATACATTGCTTTGCTGTTAGAATTAACCCAAACTGAAAGCCCAGTGGAAAACAGGTGGTCTTAACATTTTTTTTTTTTAAGCATATTACCCTGGAGAGAAGTGAAATCTAAAGACAGAAACAAAATTAAGCAAAAAAAAAAAAAAAAAAAAAAAAAAAAAGAGAGAGAGAAAGAAAGAAAAGAAAGGATGTATATTCTCTCCAAGTTATTCACCTTGTCTGCAAATATAATTATGGTAAGGAAGAAACACTATTAAAGTCTAAATTATCAGACTTTCCATTATTTCCATTATTATATTAATGGAAAATATGTTTGTATTATTTTGGTTTTAAAATGGCATTCTGGCTTACTCTCACCTCCCCCACTCCCTCCTACCCCAATGTATATGTTAAAGATCATACATGTGTTGTAAATTAAGAAAATGACATAATTCACAAATATTTATTTTTCTTATTTTTATGTAATGGTTGTTTAGTCTGTGTACACGAGATTGCAAATTTACCACTTAAAGACACATATTATAAATCAGACATCTGAAGTAGAATCTGGTTCTGAGATTTATTTTTATTTGGTTGCTTTTATCATCATAGTTCAAAAGGCTACACGTGCTGTCATTGTTCAGTATCGGAAGATATACTTAACCTCCACACCAAACCTCAAAGCGATTTATAAACATCAAAATCTCATTTGCAAATGTGTTCATTTCTTTTGAAAAATGAATTCTTAAAGTGGACATTTTAAGAAGAAGAAAAATAAGTAAATTTTTAAATCTTATCACAGAAAGTTTTGGTTAAAATATATTAATTTGCAAAATGTAAACAAGGAAGCAAACCTTTCAGGATCAAATTTCAGGAAAAAATATGTGTTTGCATGTACTTTACATAAAAAAAAAACAGGACTATAAAACATAAGTGTTTTTTAGGAGATATACTTCTTCCTGGTGGTTAAAAAGGCACAAACCTCAACAAAATACAAAGAATTAAAACATAGCTTTGTGACAATTTGCAAATCTGCTTGGAAAATAAAACCATGAAAAACAAGCTGTTCCTACCCCAGTCCCTTCCAAATCTGCAGGATCCTTGTAGAAGCATTTATTTAGTCAGAGCCTGCCATTCTGCCATTTCTCAAGTACCTAATAGCCCCTTTGGTTTCCCTTGAGATTTTGCTCCCTATTCTCACCTGCTCTTGCCTCTGCCCCCAGCCACCCACCCACCTCAGAGTGAATCCAAGCCCCACCAAAAGTTTTAAGTCAGGTACATAAAACCACCTTTACCTAGATGGTTTAAATTTCCAAGTGAAATTCCTTGCCTACCTGAGGGAAGAAGCCATCCAGTGTAGCAGAGGAGGGAGGAAGGGAGAGAGAGCAGGTCAGGGCAGTCTAATGAGGCTACTCCCTTCGAAGTGCTTTTAATCAGGAGAACCAGTCATTTTTGTTTTTCAATGTTTCTTTCTTAATACAGAACAGCAGAATTAAACAGGAAAAGAGAGGAACAGAGAAAACAAGAAAAATATCATGGGTGTGGTATTTTGAAATACACTGAGGTTGACAATCACTTTAAAAAAAACTTTCTCAATGTGCTTTTTTTAGAAAAAATTACTCAAGGATATCAAAAGGTATCAAACATTTCTATCTCAAAAAATAATTTCAATGTAGAATCTCTGAAAGTATTATGCTGTAAAATTCAATATTGTACTTTAATCTTATAAAAATTCAGTAAAGGTGAAACATTAATGCACAACTAACATTTCTCTAAGAACTACAGGTAACATATTAATGTGTACAATATGTAAAGTGATGTGTATAATTTTAAGAGAGGTTCTGAAATAGGCTTTGCTTTACAAAATACTCTTAAAATTAGATATTTAAAGTAAAAACAATTAATTGATTTTTCTTCCTTTTCAATAAACAAATTATTTTCCATTTTAACCAATGTTCTAACTACCATGTGTCAATTTAGATTGTTTAGTTGTGGGTTCAGATCCTGTTCACCAGACTATGAAGACCTGATGATTTCAAAAATTTCACCTAGCTTGACTTGAAATTTATAATTAACAGGGGGAATAACTATGTGTATCCTACAGCAGCCCTACAGTCGGGTCTAAGTCACTCCTCAAAGCAGGACACAACTGCATCTTCTCCTCTTAAAAGAGAAAATGTCTGATTCTTACAAGTATATTTTATAATTAATGGTTTCCCAAAAATAATGAATATAGACTAAATTTTATTAAGCGAAGTAGTGTTTTCAATTCACTTTCAGTTATTTGATTTCTTAACTTTTAAAAAACCCTTAGATCCATCTTTTTAAGAGTACAACTGTCAGCATCCACAGTGCTGGGCACATATGGGGAGTCTAGTACACATACATGGTTGGTAGATTGGTTGGCTGGTGGATGGGTTAGTCCATTAGCTATGTATACAAATGGGTGACAGATGAATGGACAAATCCAAGGAAGGAAGGAATGACAGAAATAAGGGAAGGAGGAAAGGGTTCTAATAGTAAAATCTAATAAAATAAAAGTATCCAAAGTGCTCTTGTTGAAAAAGATATGAAGATCTCCAAGAAAGTTTTTGTGATCCTTAAGATGTAATTTGAATTTCATTCACCTAAGATACTCAATTAATGAAACATCTCTTCAGGATTTAAAAATGGATCTATAAAACTTAGAATGCCCCTTACAGTAAATAAAATATCAAATGTTGGGCATGCTAATTATCATTTATTTATTAACTCCAATTAGAAAATATTGAGATCTTTGGTTAATACAATTTGAAAATATGGACCCATTTCCATTTCTGAATTTGTTCTTTAAACAATTTTGTAAGATAGGAATGATAGTTCATAGGATGACTTTGAGGATCAAATGAGTTTCTATGTGTAAAGTGATAAAATCATTGGCAAGTGCCTGGTAAGCATTCAATAAATGGTACCAATTAGAAAAAAAAAATCCCTTACAAATATTATTGCTTGTAAGGGCAAAGTATGCACTGCGCTGTGCATAGTTCTTTGTAAATTATATTAATAAATCTAATTTAGCTATTCAAATCCTGGCTTTAATGTAATCAATTGCATGTACTTAAAAAAGTATACAATTCTTGCAACAGTTTTCCAGAATTCTTGCACTACTTTGCGGCATTGTGCTGCCTGTAAAGAACACCATAAAGGGTGATTCATAGTCATTGTTCTTAAGGATTCACAGTACAAGGAAAACCATTCACTAAGCACATTAAAATTTACAACATATTTTTCACACTGAAAATGTCACACTGAATATAAAAGGCCTAATTTACAAAATACAGAAGATATAATTATCCCTAGTTTATGAAAAGGGTCCCTGAGGTCCTAAGGGCTCAAATAACCTACCTGAGGCCACAGATTTTTCATCATTTTAAAATTTACTTTCAGTGAATGTGCATTAATAGAGAATATGTTATTACCATTCAAGTATTCCTTTTTTTCTTTCCTTCATTCTTTCTTTCCTTT
Source organism: Sciurus carolinensis (assembly GCF_902686445.1). Taxonomy (NCBI): domain Eukaryota; kingdom Metazoa; phylum Chordata; class Mammalia; order Rodentia; family Sciuridae; genus Sciurus; species Sciurus carolinensis. Next base: position 125,603,337 of record NC_062222.1, read on the forward strand.
CCTTCCTTCCTTTCTACCTACCCACTCCCATTTTTTTTTTTTTTTCAAAAATAACTTCTCAGAGGGAAGGTTTCTATTCATTTCTATCCATGTGTTGGGATCTGAAGGATCCTCAGACTTAAAACCCAGCTGCATTTGTTCACGGCTAAGGGCAGTGGTGAAATCATATAGAAGTTCCAAGGGGAAGATCTAGCCCAACTTCAAATCTCGCTCTTCCTGTCAGACCCTTGTAAAACACTCTCTAATGTATGCTGTTCTCTATTCAGCTTTCTACAGAGAAACAATGTAAACAGGGACAGATAAAAGACATTCAATGAATATTTCTTGAACTTTTGGGAAGTGGGGAGTCAGTGCAGAGGGAAAGAGGAGTTGGGAAGTTTCCCTGTCCTTATGCATCTCTCAGTGGAGCTGGGGTATAGGGAAGACAGGGAGCAAGCCTTGGCCAGAGCTGGAGGGAAACATGGATCCTTCAATCTTCATTGTCACATGTGGGCACTGCACTGTTTCTCCATGTGCTGCCTGGCAAATACTCTTTCTTCTCACCAATGACCTCATCTTCATTCTTCTTTCAACATCATCCCCCATTTGAGAAGAGCCATTGATTCTCTCCCTCATTCTAGAAGGCCATCTCACTCCCACTATGGCGTGCCTACTTCCAGTTCAATGTGTGTTAAACATGAGGATAGCTAATTTCCAGGAAATTTCAGAACCAGATTTTCTCTACTGCCTCCACAAAAGCACACATTCATTTAAAAAACAAACAGGTAAAATGAAAACAAAAGAATCAACTCCCTTGTCTAGCAGCCACTGACTTTGAAAAAATTTTTAAACATTTAATAAACGACACTAATTCAAGATTTCTGAGTCTCTCTTTCCCGTTCTATTCTTCTACTTGGTTGAATCTCTGAGCTTTGTTCTCCTAGAGACTAAGATCCTAACATGAATAAAATCCTAACTGATGATACTGCCTCTAATCTCTTTTCCTTTAACACATCCTTCAGATTGCCACAAATGCAATCTTTTCAACATACAAAACTGAATTTTTTGGTCTGCAATTATTAAGTGCAACATAGATTTTTGCATCCTTCAAGGTGGCATCCAATACAATAGCATGCCATGCAAGCCCTTTGTGAGGCTAGTTCCCAGTCTCATCAAAATACACCATTCAGAAGGGTGAGGTAGCACATGCCTGTAATCCCAGAGGCTTGGGAAGCTGAGGCAGGAGCATCTTGAGTTCAAAGCCAGCATCAGCAATGGTGAGCTAAGCAACTCAGTTTGACCCTGTCTCTAAATGAAATACAAAATAGAGCTGGAGATGTGGCTCAGTGGTTGAGTGCTCCCGAGTTCAATCTCTGGTACTTACCCCTAAAACAAAACAAAACAAAACAAAACAAAACAAAAGCAAAAACAAAAGCAAACACAAAAACAAAAACAAAAAACACAACTCTCAATGATATGGAGTTGCTCACCACCCATCTCTGTCTTTGCACCATCCTGAAGTTACCATCCTCTTTCTCCCTGATGGACACATCCTTGAGATCCATTCCAAGATCACTACCTTAATGGCCTTCCATAAATCCATAATTCATACTCTGGCTTCACAATTACCATAGTGAACAATGATGAAGTTTTCTCATTGTGATTTTGTTGGGTACCAAACCGAATGATGGGCAGAGACTATGTTCAAACCTACTTGAGATCCCTTATTGTGGTCTTGGCACAGAATGCTTCACAACAATCTAATATTTTTTTTGGTTCCTGGTACCATTATATCTACTAATACATGTCTCTTTATGTCAACAATTGAAAATATTTGCTCTAGTTTTATAGAAATATTGTGCTCTTGGTTTTTGTTTTTGTTGTTTGTTTGTTTGTTGCATAGTGAGTATATTCTTTAGTGAGATATTGGTTTGAATAATCCAAACCCCTGGCATTTTAGATTTGTCCATCTATAAGGTAATTACTTAATCCATAATTCGGTCAAAATCAGCATTATAAGCTTACTTTGATATTCTATCTGCCCTACCAGTTTAAATTCACAAGAAATTTGGATGACTATGATGTCAGTGAGACCCCCATATTTCTGTTTATCACAGTGATTTTTAGCCCACTGATAATCATTTTGCATTAAAAGTATAGTAAATACATGCTTAAATGTGTAGTAATATGTTTCTGCTTTAAAATATCTTATAAATTTATAATATTTGAGATACAACTTAACAAAAAAATTCATGAGCAATGGAATAGATCCAGTGGTCTGTCCTAAAGCACATATAGGTTTTTATGTCCCAATCACAGGTCATGCAACCATTTCAAACTAAAATTTAGCATTGAATAATCTATAAGTACATATTTTTAGCAATTAAAATACATGCATCAATTGAACTAATTCTTTATATAATAAATGAGTTAGGAAAATATTGAAATAAAATTGCGCATGATTTTGTAGATAAGTTCCAGTATCTAATGATCAGTTTAATCTATACAGTCTATCAACCAAAGACTGGAATAGGGTATGTTCTTGACAATATTAATAATGTTCAATTTAAATTTCTGATGCAATTTGAAAGAATATTTAGTGGAAAAAAAACTATTATAACACCAAAATGGAACTAATTTTAAGAAGACAAGCCATTTTCTGATGATAGTGTGCCTTTCAAACATTGAAGAACATATTTCTTTTCATATCCTATATCACAAACCAATAATTTCAAAATACAACAAAAGGAAATGACTTTAAACTCTTAAAGTCAGTAATGTTATATAGGTATTATTTAGTGATATATAATTAAGTTATGCACAATGATATAATATTTCCATCTTATAATTCAGTATTAGGAATTTGGGCTAACGGTAGAATCAGCAAATCTCAAATATTTCAACTCCTAATTCACTGCTAAAGTGATGAAATTACACCTTAAAAGAGAAAATAACTCAATAGCCAAGCCAAGTACAATTATTTTAATCAGTATTATTAAACATCACACCAATTTATATATGTGTGTGTGTGTGTGTTCATATACATATAAGCATGCCAAGGCTAACCCAAATTTCACCTTGTAATAAAGTGAATAACTATTATATTCTGTTACCTAATAATAGTACTTATTTTAAATTCGATAAAAGCACTTTTTAAAAAGTTTTAAATCAAGGTATCTGACTTTCAGCCTTTTCCAATTTGAAGAAGTAAGGAGAATATGATAACCATTGATGGGAAGATCACCGAATATCCAGGCTGAGTGATTGTGGTAGATGTTAATTTCTAAAAAAAAAAAAATCTCCAAATAAGATTACTCATTAAACATGCTGATCCAACTAAATTTTATCACAGGTTCACTTGGGAAGAAAAAAATTTGCTGTAAATCAATACAACCAAAAGTTTTTTTGAATTTTTTTTTGTGTTGTTTTGTTTTACACGTGCATGTTCCATAAAATGGGAGCCTGTTTTTCTATTTTCCACATTTACAAGATCATTAGTTAACTAAGGAGATTTCAGAAAGAATCACCAGTGGCTGAATTCCCTGAGTCTTTAAGCATTGAACTGGGAGGTATGGAAAGTGGCTGGAGAGGTCTGCTTTGAAGAAGTAGGGTTTCTAGGCAACCTTGCACAGTTGAGCAGCCACAAGCAACTCAAACAATGGCTAATACTGGCAGAGATCCATTAAAGGACAATCTACAGAAATACACGAAGTGTGTTTATTCTCTCTTTAAAATAATAAAAAAGAGTTTAAATATGAACTAGTATAAATAATATAGAGGGAAACACTAGAGAAGTAAGTTCAAAGAAAATCAATGTATTCTCCATTTTCTTTTAATGGTTTTCAATGCACAGGACACTATTTCAGGAATGCTAACCTGTTTGTGTGAATAAAACATTCACCTTTTCCTTAGTTGCCAATCCACATTATGAACAGAGGGTTTGGGGCCACATTTTACTACACACCAATAGGTCAACCTCATATCACCGGGAACCTCAACTTCAGTACCTGTCTCAGGTTGAAAATGGTAACACACCACAATAAATATTGATGAGATTTATATGGTATCATATTCTGGGATACTTGGCCTGGGTGAAGATGGAGGAATACTGTAAAAAGTGGTCACAAACAGTTTTTTTTGTTTGTTTTTTGTTTTTAGAAATTTCTATCCTGGAAATTCAAGTGACTGAAATCCAAGTTTTAAATATAACTCCTATGCTGGCTTTTGTTCTCACGTAGATTATGTTTCATTTAATGATTTCAAAGTACTGAAGATCATTCCAGAATAAAATGTCCATTGAAAACAGAAACTAAACAATGAAAAGATACATACAAAGTTGTAATCTGGCTTGTTTTCTTGTTAACAATATGAGGTAGAGCTCTATTTTATCCACATAGTTTAAACATACTTCTTATAATGGTAGTTCACTTATATCCATAAAATACATATATAAATAAGATTTATAAACTAAATGAAATTAGATGACATAATACTACTAGAAGTAAACTATTCTTTCATTAAAACTTAAAGGAAACTTCTCAGTTTAATAACATATATAAAATATAATCTGATAGACCATCTCATCATTCTCTTGTCTGCTACCATGTGGTAACAGGTGTCACTTAAAATCATAGATCATACTATTTTCTTTCAGTTGACATTAGAAAACTATATTTATGTTTTCATTCAAAGGATTCATTCTTAGGTGCTTCATACAAAGACCACCTGCATTTGTTAGGAAAAGTAGCATTTAAAATGCAAGCTGTTCTTAAGAAAATGTCTTCTTAAAATGTCATCTGTCATGAACACAAACCTTACAACCAAAACAATAAGCAGTATACACTCCTAAAGAGAACTCTAAAAAAGGAAATGTAAGTAGTAATTAAACACACCACTTTTTCCATTCACTGAAATAAAACTAGACTTTTTGTTATGCTTTAATAAAATCAGAAAACCCTCAAAGACACAAATTACCCCACTCAATGTGCATTTAAAGGAATCTATAGAAGCAAGATCAATTTACAGGCTATGGCCAAAACCTTGTCTGCTTACTAGAAGAGGTGTTAAGCAGTGTGATTTAATATTCAGTCAGCCAGAAGAAACACACTACACATTGAAGCTATGTGCAATGTTGGTAATTACACACCTGTTGCCATGGTAATTTTAGAGGCTGCAATAGATATAATTAAAATTCCAAACCAATAAAGTCACCTTACCAAAACTCGATAACTTTAATCAAATCAAAATTTAGGGAAAAATAAACCTTTCAAATTATTTTAAACAATATCTGACAAAATGTGGAGAAGCAAAAAAGGAAGAACATATAGATGGTACACTTTCTTGCTCCAAATTTTGTCTCCCCCCCTTCTTCCACACCCCCTCACACGTTTTCTACTCATGTCCAATTTTTTTCAAGAGCTTTTTTTCAAAATTCTGAAAGTAATTATATTAATTCTGTTATCATATTTCAGCAGATGGTGGCAATATATAATTAGATTTGGTAGGCTCTGCTCACTGAGATCAATTTCTATAGTTTCCTCCACCACTTAACCATTTAGATTGTTTGCAAACCCTACTTAATAAAGAATAAAGACATTTATAGCATGCTGTGCTCATTCATGCAAAAATATTGCCAGTTTTTTTTAATCCATAAGGTATTTCCATGAGCCTTTCCAAGAACATACCATGAAGAAAAGGTTTATATATTTTTTGTTTAAGACAGTCACCAAAATGTTGGGCATTTGTAGTGCCCTTAACAATGTGCATGGTGATTGCACAGTTGGATGAGAATTTTGTGCCCTTGGTCATCCAATCAGTTGAGGACCCAGATTAGGACTGTCAAGTTGTGTCAGGACTTTGCAGTGAGTGATCACTAGAGTGCCTTTAATCCTCCAAGGTTTTCTCAAATGTCACAGCCATCTGGAGGAGAAGGAGCTTCCCTGCTGGGCTCCACTGACCACAAATTACCTTCTAAAGAGAAAGACAACAATAGAAAGCAGTTAATAAATATTTGATTTTTTTCCAGAACAGGAAGGTTAAAAAAAAAACACCTTTCCATCTTAATTTAGTATTAAATGCTTTCATGTAATATGCAAAATTGACAAAATAATGCCTGCTTGGCATTTAATTTGAGAGCAATTGCAAAAAATCGTTATAAAGTTTTAGCAGTCATTGAAGGGATATCTGAGTCACTGTTCATGCAGGGCTCATTTCTCTTTGTAGTTCCTCTGGTTTTAGAATCATTGATCATTTTATCCTGTGCCATGAAAGTAAACTTTATTCTGTTGTTGTTCTCCTTTCAAACTAAAATGTTTGGTGCTATGAAAATCTTATTATTTTGAGTTTAGAATAAGATAAATTTCAGTGCAACATTTCTGCAGAACCCCCACTGCAAGTTCTAAAAAGAAATCTGGTTCTAGTTTCCTCACTTAAGGATATGACTATAATCCTCTTCTCTAAGGAAAGTCACTTCCTTGTCTGGCACACACAAAAACAGACTAGGAAACCAGCTGCACTGTCTCTTTCAAGGGACGCTATCTGCAGCTGAAATCAGGATCCTGAGGGTTGTGATGTTCTTACCTGTGACTTCCAAAAGCAAGAAAAATTCCTGAAAATAAGATTATAAAATATTTCATAAACTGTGTAGTAAATGATGCATGTGCCTGTTCTTTGTAAAAATGCTGCTTTTTAAAATGAAGTGTTCTGCATTATATTTACATTGGCTCCTGTCTTTGTGGTTATGCAATTCATAAAGAATTTTTTATAATATGTCTGGATATAGTAAAAGACTTACTTATATCACAATTAAGTGGCATGCTATTGTCTTTTTTAAGATTGTCTTTTGAAAGTACCTTCTTTAAATTCAGAACAATGTAATTGTGTTTTGCTCAGATTCTAAGATTTTCATCATACTTTATCATAAATATCTTTTTATACACTAAGGTAAATTGTTAACTTTCATGAAAATGAATAGTTTACCTTTGACAATCATTAATTCTTGTCAAAATGTAATTCCATACGTACTATGAGGACACCCTAAATCTAAGCCAATACAAGCTTCTTTTTGCCACTCTAACACCCCAGCTAAGAACCAGGATCTGATCTGCAACAAAGGCAAGATGTGATCTGCTTTGAGAACTCATTTGATACTTCTTCCTGTTACACTGCCACATGCAAATGCACCTCATGATCTTACAATAGCAGATTTACACAGGTATTTAATTTACACTGCTTCATGTGTATTATTAGACATTAACTGAATCAAATCTTTCTTAAAAAATCCAAATGCCTGCTATGGATTTTAATATGATTTGAGAACCAGTAAATTTGAAAGTCCAAGTTAATATTTCCTTTCCAACAAAGTTTTACAGGTTGTTTACTGTACTTGACACATGTATATGTACAACATCTCTAACTCTGGTGATTAATGTATTAGGTATTAACAAACTACTTCTTAGTTGTATTCAGCTGAGTAGAAAAATATTTTAACTCTTAAAATACACTGCAGAAATGATTTCAAAATATCAGTTAAAACATGAGTATAAAACACATGAACGATATCTGTGAAATTAAAAAAAGGTGAGAGGATGCTTTTATTCTTCACAATCAGAAGTGACAGGTTCAACAAATGATGCAGAGCATTATGGGATGAACTGCAGTGATTATTTAAAGTTCACTAAGTGACACATTAAGTACTGCTGTAATACAGGAGTTCAATCAATCATTAGAATGCTAAGGGGAAAATGACTGCACAAAAGAAAAATCCCATACATAGAGGCAGGCAGCACTGACATTTTGCTAGCATAAACTGAGAATCTATTCAACAAGCAGCAGATGCAATGTCATTCTAACTAGAAGAAAAATTCGAATTTCTGCATGATAAAAAAAAAAAAGAAACCCAAAACCTAGGAATATGACTGTCATATGACAATCATGAACAAATACTGAGACAAAAATCAGGGCATGCTATCAAGAACTCCTAGTGTGAAAGCAACCATCAAAACACGAACTGCATCATCATCTATGGAACTCTGCTGACACCAGTGGTCATAAGCACACCCAGTCCCCTAAGCAGGAGTATTTTTCAGCACTTCATTAAAGCACCATTGTATATCTGATGTGATAGGTACTCAAGACACTCAGCACTAACAACGTCCTAAAATACCACAATGTCAAAACTGCGTATCACAGCCAGGCACTGTTTATGCCATTTAAGTAGACCAAATCAAACCTCGAAAACAAACAACTACAATTAGGTTGTGTGTTCAAGATCTATTAAAAACAATTGCCAGTGGTGTGCCAACCCTTTTCAAATATTTCTTTTGCGGTATTAAAAGTTATTAAACAGGAAACGTAACAGAAAAATATGCATTTTAACATAATATTTCATTTATAAATAAAAGTTGAAATTAAGTGTTCAATGAGAAAAATGTAAATGGTATTTCTGTAGCAAGTGAATAATTATTAGTAGCTTCCAGTTTTTAATTTAGATAAGCATTAAATATTCACATAACAATAGTATACTGAATATTCTCAATACATTTTATTTTCTGGACTTTGAGAAGTAACTGTATCAGTGTTGCAGAATGGTAACTCTCTCAGATGTCAGATGAACCACAGTGATACAGTGATGGTCCATTATATCTCACACTTGAACTAGAGAGACAGAAACATGATTGACTTCAGTGGGTGGGGAGAAGCAAGAAATTTGCACATGCCTAGGAAGAAATCTACTGGTTCCAGACTCTATTTAAGAGATTAAAAAAAAAAAATTCAGTAGAAGTATATTGCCAGGACATCATTGAGACAATAAACAAGTAAGAAACAAGCATAATCAATGAGAAAAAAACTTAACTACTTTAAGATAAAAATACTTTAGGATCAAAAGCTCACTCTGCTTACTCTTTATTAAGTTCTGTCACACATGTTAAAGTCTAAAGGAACAAGGTCTTTATCCAAAGAGAATGTAAAATCTGAACTAAAAATATATGATGCCAATCTCTTGGTCTTTTATGCCGATATTTGAATGATCTAAAACTTAGAGGGAAAAAAAAAAAAAAAAAAACACTGTCTTTGCAGTTTAAGCATGAATGTACAGGCAACATGCGGATACTAAGGTGAGTTATTCCACAGAGGACATCAATTATATAGATTCAGAGGTCAAGATCAAAGAGTAAAATATTACACCATGAAGCTGCACAGTAGCCAAATAGAAAAGAGAAAGATGTTTGGTATCATCCTAGAGTACTTTGGGCCATCTCATAGAAGAAATCAGATCCCATACTGAGATGCTCCACCAAACTCAACCTGTTACCTGAACTTAATTCAAATAGCTAACATTTCATTCTCCATTCTGTGCAGATATATAACAGGGAATTCAAATGTAAAACTTCTAAGACCCTGGCTCCCAATCTTGGCACACAGGCAAACTTGGGGAATTCACTAGGACTCTGATGATATGTTAAAATTTCTATAGAAACACAGTGATATTCAACAGCTGTTGGTGACCACACCAACAATCAAGCTAAGGGACTTACTTCCTGGTTCCAAGAAATGAGGAGCTCATGCTACATTCCTTTCAGTGACATCATATGAATTTTTAGTGACGGCTTTTAGGAATAAAGGGAACTGCTGCCTAGAAATTGAAGTAACAGGAAATGAAGATGGCAGTATCTGACTTTAATATAAGGTCAGGAAGTTGTATGGGGCCCAACAGGTGCACACATTCCCATCAGGAAGAGATGGTGTTTAAAATGAAACAGACTGGGTGTGGGGGTGCATGTCTGTAATCCCAACAACTCTGGAAGCTGATTCAGGAGGATTGCAAGTTTGAGGACAATCTCTGCAACCTAGTGAGACCCTGTCACAAAATTAAAAACTAAAAAAGACTGGGATGTTGCTGAGTGGTAAAACATGCCTGGGTTCAATCCCCAGTACCAGATTGAAAAAAAAAAATTTTTTATTTTTTTTTCTTTTATATGTGTTCTCAAACTTAATGTTAAGAAAATAAATTCTGTTATGTTGTTTGTAGCTAATTATCAAATGAATTAACCATTAGGTATTTCTGCTGGACTGGGGGCACCATGAAGAAAATTCCTAAGAAATTAAGAACATTTAGAAACTTCTGATTCCCAGTCAATCACTTTATTTTTATTTTTATTCATTTATTTATTTATTTGGTACCAGGGATTGAACTCAGGAACACTTAACCACTGAGCCACATCCCCAACCAATCACTTTATATAACATAAGTCCAAGCTCAGAATCTTGTTTTCCCGTGGGAAGGGCACAATTGACCCTTTATTAGTCTGAGCCCTTCAAAGGAAGTTGACTACCACTGATTCTAGCAATGGGCAAACTCAGGCCTGGCACATTGGGACATCATACTACATCTGTCACATGGATTTGTTTAGAAGCACACACATGATTCAATTGGATCCCAAGGCATGAAATGAGACTTTTCACTAAGACTGTTGGGAAAATGGCAAGCATTTTACTTTTACGAAACTTGAACCCGGAGAACCAGTCCCAGAGGGGCAGAAGGTTACTATATGGAACCAAGGTCGTAGGAAGGTCAAAGCAGAAGCATGAGATGAGAACTCATAATAGTCGTCGAAGTGCCTATGTTCAAGAGCCATGGAATTGTGTCTTCACAACTAGATGTCACTGCATTCTTGCCTGGTGTCCTTTGCAGGGGCTTCCATTTAATAGAACCTAGCTACTTGCAGCATTATCCACGAACTGGGATCACTGGCATCAACTGGACACTTGTTAAAAAAGCAGAATCTTGGGTCCCGTCCTAATCTATTGTATCAGAATCTGAATTTTAATGGGTTATTTCAATGCTCATTAAAGTTTGAAAAGTTCTGAATTAGAAAAAAGCTTTGTCATTTTTAAGTAATAAAAAGGTCACCACTGGCGTTGTTTTGCCACTCAATGTCTTGACTGAATTACACAAGCCGCACTCACACTTCTCTATCAAAGGCTTATTCTAGCTCAAAGGAATACTCAAATTTGAAAAGTAATAGTCCTTCATTTTGTTTTATTCTAAAGCAAAGATTTATTTACAAAACAATGCTATTGCTAAAATATTTCAATGACATCTCACTGTCTTAGAGGTAAAGTCAGTTTATTAGCATAGATAAAAGGACCCCACAGCCAAGCCCCTAACTCTCTGCAGCTCCATTTCCTGTCACTCATCCTTCCAGTTTGGTTGGATCTGCCAGATCACATAATTTGTAGGTCTGAGGAGGTATCAGACATCCTCTGCTCTGTCTCTACTTGCCAATCTTTCTCTTCGGAAGTTCTCTGAATTCCCTTCTTTCCTCATCTCTCTTACATTCCACCTCAGTTGCCTTACCTGTCCTAAAAGAATCAGAGTCCAGAAAAATAGCAAAAAGATTGGACTTGAAGTTAAGCCTTATGTTTCTGTGCAGATTAGAAAAGGCAGAGCCCTTGAGAATTCCTGACATGTTTGCTCCTCAACTTTGAATGAACTGATGGGAATTCTGCATTTTGACTTACGTTTAGTAAAGCACATTCATAGCACACTGCCCACCACACTCTGCCCACATTACAAACAAAAACAAAGAACATAGTCACCTTGAGGGGCACTCTAATACCTGGTAAAGTGAGCTGCAGGTTTAGTATATGGCATACTGCAAGTGCTGACATTCTGAATTTGGAGAGATGTGGGTCTGGAACAAGCCTCCACTGCCTAACAGACAAGTATCCCTGGGAAACTCTCTCAGTGTTCTGTAAGATGGCAATAACAGCTCGCTGACACATAAATGCCAATTCCTTTAGTTCAATTAGCATTACTACTTGACTACTAATCTGACTAATTTCTTAATTTTCCTAAATTAAATAAGTTTGGATTGTAACAGTGATTCTTAACCAGGAGCCATTTTACCCCTCTGTGAATATTTGTCAATGTCTGGAAACAATTTAGATTACAGTTGGGAGTATTCCTGGTATCAAGTTGATAGAGGCCAGAGATGCTGCTAAACATTCATTAATAGGCAGAAGAGCCTTCTCAGACCAAAGAACTGTCTGATCTAAAATATCAATAGTGCCTAGGTTGAGAATACTTGGATTATAACAGTAAATGCAGAATTTGTCTTTGAATTGTTCCGTGGTGTTTCTTTGTAGGAAACTGATTCCATGAAGGTAGAAGAAGCAGGATTGAGAATTTCATATGGAAATAAGAATTTATTCCAAACCAGTTATGGGCCAAAATTTAGTAAAGAACACACAGAAAATGGTAGAGCCTCTATAGGGAAAAGGACCAAGTGCACTATAGGATGCTGGCCCTGGGACCCAAGCTCTCAGCCTTGGTGAAAATTCCTGTGTTGACTAAGGCACAAAGCCAAAGAGCCACACGTTTTCAAGGACATATGGGAATTTGAATACAAATACATCAATATTGAGGAACACAGACCAAAAGAGAGGTCCTGCAAATTCTGGACACTACCCAAAACCCTCGATACTTACTGGGTCTTCAAGGACATAATTACAAAGATTTAGCTTTCCAATCCCTTGTAGGATATGGCCTTCAAATAAAACTTAATTTGATTTAAAAGATAGATGGTTATTTGACTGGTCTTATAAAATTAGAAAATGCTATCTATATCCATTATACATTCTATGGTCAACAAATAGTGGTGGTACCACAAATACAATCTCTCCCCAAATTAATCTGCATATACTTAAACAGTTCCTCTTACATGCTTTGCAAGGTGGCACTAGAGGAAATAAAATTAACTATGGCTCCCTGTGTTCTAAAAATGTATTATAGATAAGAGTAAGAATCTATTTCATGTTCAAATAATGGAAAGATATATGGAAGATGTTATCCTGAGAGGGAAAAGGGTTTTAGGAATCTAGAATTAGTTATCTGTGATGTCATTTGTGTTTTAACCCATAGAAGTGAAGAATGATTAGTATGATTAGAGGTTCTTCATTAGGCTATTTGAAGGTCAAGGGCAACCATTCAGAAAATAGTTCACTAGGGTGGGTGGGATAAGATGTTCCAGGATGTGGAACCAGAAAAAGGATGCAAACCCTGGATGAGCAGTTGAGAAGTGAAGGGAAAGGATAATGGAGATGTTAATGGTTTACCCACTGTCTCTGCCTCACTCAGTGGCCACAGGTGGCTCCTCTTTAATGTAAACATTCATAGGTCCAAACTTTTGCTAGTTGTGCTCTAATGAAGAGATAGGTAGATAGATAAATACATAGAGAATGCACTACAGCAAAAGTAGGAAGAGGGAGAAGGCAAAAACCATCAAACAATTGGAAAAAACTATGAAAAAGTAGATTGACATCTAAGAACATTTCTATAAGCATCCTTCCCAGATTTCCTTACACAGAATGAATTGTCCTTTCCCAATCCTACTGGAATTCTTTTATATTTCTCATCACAGCACTTCTGTCATTGTCAGTCAGATCAGCAGAGTATCTCCATGTGCTTGTCTACCCTCCATGATTTAGTTATGGGGATAAAAAGACCAGATGTTTCTAACTTCATTGTTTCAACTATTCTTGAAAAGATACTGTGCACAGAATAGATCCACAGTAAATAAAATAGATTACTAAATGAATGTCAATGCCAATCGGAGATTTTTGTGGTTCTGAAGACCAAAGTCATTATCAGAAATATAGAGTTTACTGGTTTCCTAACATACATCTAGACTTCTGTTCGTTAGCCAATCTATATGCTATTGATTATACTGATCTCCAGCAACTGGAAAAGACACTGAACATGTTGGCGTGCAAAAAAGATTCACTGAATGGGTCCATGGATCAACTCAAACAACCATATGTATTAGAGTTATTAGAGTTGAAAAAAATAAAGGATTAAGAAGGACTAGTAGATATAAAAAATCAAAAAGGAAACATGTACATGAATTAAATTAGTGTGTTTATTTTAAAGTAGCATATCAACATTTAGATTCTGGTCCTAGATCCTAGATTAAGAAGACTTTATGCTAAATGTTCTGGCTTCAGTAAAACTTCTGGATGACAATATGGGTCTGAATTATGGGTCAAAGCCCATGCCTACCTCTTCCCAAATTTACCACTATTTAGAGAAATTTAGAGAATCTATCTATGGAAAATGTCTACATTAGAAGAATCTAATAGCTGCTTCTTCCTTGTCCAAATCCAGGTATGATATATTTGGTAGTATATAGGATGGGTCTTGATTATTCTTGAAAATGACTGGAATAAACCATACTGTAATTCAGTTTGCTATAATTGTTATTGATTATATTATTATAAACTATAGGAAATTTTACCTATTTTTCCATTATTTTTAAATATATATCTATTAAGTAGAAAAGGCACCTGTGCAATCCACTTCATCAACCGAAGATTTTGGCACACACTGCCAAGCAGATATTCAAATAATTTAAATACAGTGGGATGAAAACTTAAAGGAAAACACTAATTTTGTAAAAATGTGATTAATCTTACTAATAATTAATTGTACACATTTATAAAAAGCATGTCTCAATCTGCTTATTTGTAGAAGAAATCTATCAACTGAATCAAACCACTGAACTGAATATAAAATGGGTTGCCTAAACTTTCTAACCTATCACCATTATTAATAAATCCATCTTAGAGTTGGGTTCCCAGAAACAAGCAGATTCTGTAGAACTAAACCATCTGGACAAAAATGTAATTTCAAACTAAAATTTATTGCATTACTATCTGACAAATATTAACTAAAACAGAATCTAAAGTTAATGCATTCATAAGTCATTGAAGAAATAGAGGTAAAAGATACAAATCAGAGAACCTACCTTACAACAAAAGGAGCCATAAGTATTTCAAGAACTTAGTGTGGGCATGCAAGAAAGGTACTTAATAGTATTACTAGTCTCTAATAAAGTATATCTGCCAATCAGAAGTTCATTGACTTTGTGGTTGATGTCATTTTTCAATCTAATGAAATTTTGGAAGGGCAGCATGTTTACCTTAAAGTAGAGGCCTAAAGATTTCTCTTTGGTACACTTATGCCCCCATCAAATGATCCCATTCCCTGGAGTTCCACTAGATTAATTTGCAGATAGAATTCTTCACTTAGTCCAGGCTGCTCTCGGTTCAGGTAGAAATAATGAATGACAAATGCCTCAAGGAAATTTTCTTTCACTCTATTTGAAAACAAGTCTATTAAAACACATGTGAAAATGTGTTTAGGAAACACCAAAAGTTAAAGTACACAAAGCAACAGGTGGGTCTGTGTAAGTTAGTGGCCGGTTTACTGTCTTTGTGAAGGAGAAAAAATTGTTGTGGTCCAAACACTGACTCCGTATAATATTGCATCCAGCTCTTTCTACCACAACAAAAGACACATTATTCATAGGTATTAAAGGGGAAAAGCAATTCTATTCTTTGCTAAATTCTTGTTCATTATTGAAACTATACCTACACAGCACAAGGTCCTGGCCAATGATGGTCCTGTGGATGACCTCTACTTAAGGCCCCTACCCTGACTGTCTTCTTTGTCTATATTTGTCTCCACAATGAAGTATTTGTTAATATTGCACCTTCTTGGTAGAGATTCTCTACCCACTCCATTTGAAATTGGAACCAGTCATTCCAATCCTCCTTATTCTCTCTTTCTCTCTTAATGAGAAGTATCATGTTGTCGTATGTACTATACTATTTACTTATTAGCAATGTTATAGTTTTAGTTCATCTGTACTTGTCAGAAGTTATATCCATGCATCTTTGATTATTTTTTTCTTTAATATATCCTAAGCACACAGAAAAGAAGCAACATTAGAAAATTTTCAAAGAAATCTTGTAAATAAACAAGATACTGATACTTCCTTGATTTAAAGAAAATTAAAACACATGAATGAGAAACTGTAGCATATAACTGAATGTGTCCAGGGATGTTTTATTTGTGTAGCTGTCATTTCCCCCTCTCCTCCCAAGATTGGAGGCATATAAAAGAAAGAAGATAGCAAGGGAGGAACAAAAATAGAACAAAAAAAAAAAAAAAAAAGAAAAAAATATTGTTTCAGAGAAGGTAGGATTAATAGGCAAGGAATTCAGAATACAGGAAGAGAGTTAGCAATGAATAATGAACAATTTATTAGTCATTAGAATGATGCTTAGCTTAATCTGACACTGTGCTAGGCACCATACAAGGGACATTGGGCTCCCAGAAAGACATATAATGGTAACAATGTGAAGAATCAGAATGGTATTTCTGAACCTCAATTAGACAATTCTTTCCACTGCTTTTCAGTTTTTTTTCAATGACTTGGAACCTTCTTGATGGAAACCCAAGACCCTGGCAGGGTTTACAAGTCATTTCAAAATCACAATCATGGTCTGCCTTTTGATTAGAAGTTTAGGGATTTTACTATCTTCAAAACAATCTGTGTTCCAGCCACATCTAATCCCAGATGGTGCACAGAAAGAGTAATGTCATTTCATGCACTTTAAATTTGCACTTGCTATTATCCCTTCTTAGGATGCCCTTTGCCCCAAAGTCCACATACAAATTCATTTGCTAAGAGTCTCTTAAACCAGATCCTCTGAAGATTCCTTCAAACAGCCAAGCAGAATTAGGAACATACCCTTTTGCTCTTGAAATCCCTGTTTGTGTGCCTGTCTTGATATTAAATTCCAAGCCCCTGGAAAGCAGGGAGTGTGTTCAATAACTGCTTATACTCCTTTCATACAATGGTTTTTAACAAATATTCATTGAATACGTGAGCAAATTCATCCCTGGGATATTGTAACCCCCTGGTCAAAAAATATTAAAATCAGGTTCAGCTGCATTATCATGTTAAAGAGCTGGCTATTCTCTTTTCAATATTAGAAACATTTGCAATCCATATGGAATATATAGTACATGTCATTTTCTCAAAATATTCAATTAACCACAATACATAGTCCACTTATTGATCAAGGGAACAATAGATTGTTGGTATTTGTTCTCATAAAAAGGGGATTGTATAAATAATAGAAGAACCTCTCCCTGCTGTCTTCAAACAAAGCATTCATTTTTTTTTCTGGAAAATGTTCAGACAGTGGGCTCATGAGCCCAATTTTCCTGAACATATGTAGCCATTATCCCAAAATAAGCTTCACTGTGTGTATCAGAAAATAAAGTGAATTTGCCATGATGCAGGGCTTGTTGCCCATGTCTATTATTTACACGAGACTCCACGGGAGTGTGATATGTAAATTATGATAACACAGAGCTTTCATACTTCTGAGTAAATGTGATGCTGGGAATATCTTGCCCCAAAGCTGACATCAGAGAATCACGTTCTGAATCTTTTAGGGACAGGATACAGCACCGGCTTAATTCATTCTAATATTATTATGGAAATAATTTCTGCCATCAAAAAGAGACACTGTGACCAATAATGCATCTATGGAGTAAAACCGACAGTTGTAGGCTGGATGGCACCTGCTCCCTTTCAGCAACAGACATTTAAAAATACTTTCATCCTCTGTAATTCTAACACAAGGGAAGAGAACTCCGTGTGAGCAATCCTGTCAAGATGTGACAATCTGAATGAGAACAATTTAAAAATGTATGAGAAACTGAAAATGAATCATTTAAATACACCAAAAAAAAATCCTTACTTGTGAGTGATATCCTTGAAAAATTACCCAATAATTTATCCAAAATGAGCACCCCTTTGCAAATGAGTGGCATTTGGCAGGTTTTCTTCCGTTCCCCTTGGATTTACAACTAATTTATTAAGCAGCTTTCAAGCAATTGCTCTGAACTTAGGGTTTTGTTCCACTAAAAAACCTGGCATATTTAATGGTATCATTTTTTTTTCCTTATAAAATAGAAATCAACTGGCACCTCTAATTTTTTTTTTGATTCTTCTTAACACAAAAGAAGCAAAAAGGAAAGGGAAAAGGAAAAATAATCAAAATAAAAATTTGATCAGCTGAGAAAAGAACATGAAAGCCATTTGCTGCTTGTTGAGATCATTCTCCTTACTTCATATCCACTCAGGAATAGTGGAGCTTAAAAATATGTAAGGCTCCTGTTCTTGTTTAGTTCATGTGGACGTGTCACGATTGTTTTTCCGCATAGAGATCTACAGAAACACCTGAATTAAATGCCAGTTTTCTAAGTTTCATCCTAATCCTACCAACTACCCAGTTGATTTAGTGACTTTTACTTAAATTCTTGGATATTAACCTGTCCTTTGCTAAAACATGTTAAAATCTACTTCCAACTTCAACAGTTTATTGAAAGAATTATAATACAATACTTTGAAAACTCTTATGAGCAAAATAGGAAAAAATTAGATCTCAGGGAGGAAAAAAAGAAGCACAAAGTTCTTAACTGCTTTCTTAGGAGCCAATTCCCAAGAAAAAATTTATCTAGCCCTAAAATTTTTAAGAAAACTACATAAAGTCCCGCATGGTATCAAACTTTTGAATGAAATTTGCTGGAGATGTTGATCAAATGACCATGGTAATGAGGGGTGGTGGAAAAGTGAAAGGTTAATGGTCTGCAGGTAACCCTTTTACACTTGGAACATGTGAAAATTACCAATCAGTTGTGTTTATGTCTTCTCTTGATAAATCTGCCATGTCGTCATCTTAAAGGAAAAATTAACTTTGACTCATCAGAAAAGGGAAATTTGCAGGGGGTCTCAGGCTAGGAAAAGTGTGGGCTACAAAAACAACATAAAAACTGCATTTTGCTGATGAAGGTACCTGGGCTATGTACAAAGTGCCATGTGACTAAATGTCACCATGGGATGGGAGATCATACAAGCTCACTCTATACATCTGGAGTATAATGTGATGGGGTTTTGTCATGAAACTTCTATTGCATATACATCAGACAGGATGTGTTGGTCAGCTAAACTCAGTTTTCTATCTTTTTATGCATTGTCAGTTGTTTTTTGGAACATGTTGTGTAGCAGAGCAATGTTGGCCTTACACTAAAGGATCTGAGCATAAAAAGCAAGCAAGTCCTCCATCTGGTAAAGCCTTCACACTTTCTAGACACTGTGCCTCAAATGGCCCTTCCCCCATGATTCACAGACTTCCTCTTCTCAAATGTCACTCCTGCAGAAGACCTTACCCTATCTCTCTGACCCAAATACCATCTCTGCAGATTCTTTGTCCTTTTCCCTGCTTTGTTTATCCTCATGGCACTTATTCCCTGACATGGTCTTATGTCTGTTTCCATTTTAATGTCTGATTGTTCTACATAATAGAAGGAGATCTATTTGGTATATTCCACATATAAAATAACCATTGTCATTGGTCCTTAACATTGTACGAGATGACTCAATGTTGGTATTAATGAATCTATAACTAAATTATAATCACAGGTAATGGAGGGTCTCAAGATTATAAGTACAATTTATGGCATCTGCTAAGCATGACACAGCCCGCACGGGATCAGTGACTGCAGAGGCGTTGCCTTGACAGGGTTAGAATTTAATATTGAAAGTGAGATGAGTCATGGAAGAGGAAGAAAGCTCATAGATCACTGGAGTACAGGAGGTGGAAGGCAGTAGAGAGAATCAGGAGGAAACAGTATCCAAAGATTATGAGTGACAGATTCATCTTCATCCACTTATTAGCTATATTATTTTGGAGAAGTTACTTAACCATTCGGAATTTCAGATGTCTCACCTGTAAAACAGGTAAAATCATGTAATTCATTCTCCAGGGCAACCAGATCTAAAACCACAGATTTAAATTATAGATGTAAAATTATTAAATGTCTAACATTATGTCTGGCTTGTATTCAGTCCTCCATAAATGGATATTGTTATTGCTAATTATGTATTATTAACAATATCATTATTACTATGGATTAGCAGTCTTTTAGCAGTAATATTTAATTTTTTCCATCTGCTAATATAGTTCAGTCTACATATTCAAATCAATTTTGATTTGAGACTAGAAGTTCCTAAATAGCTTTAACCACCCTTTTCTGTTATGCTTAGCCATGAATGAGCTATAGTATTATTGTAATCTGAGATTTGATGACCCAATGCTAATCCTGTGAATGCTGAATTGTCCTGTGCTTCAATTTAAGAACAATTTCTTTGGGTGGAAGCAGTTCACAGCTCCAGTATTTCAACCATTATTTATTTTTTACCCCATTTCACAAGAAAAACTCAACAATAATTGTAATACTTTTATTCATATTATAAAAGGTAATAAATTAGGTAAAATTGTCATATTCCCATACATTCATTAAATAATAAATCATAGCATTTCATTTTACTATATATTGATTCAAATCCTATGGTTACATTGAAGAGGATTGACACTGTCTATGCATACCAGGAGTTCTGTTTGTCCTCCCTCCTGAGATCCAGTCTCCAGTCTACATCCTGATTTATACAGGAGGTTCTAACCCCACAGAGAGTAACTCAAGCACACTGGTCCTCAGTTTTACTGTTTCCACCCAGTGGAAAGCATCTGTTGGCGTTGCTGATTGCTATTCCCTCAGACCTTCCTAGCAGTCGCACCTCCTCTTCCACAGCATCAGCTCTCATGGTCTGTAGCACTATTTCCTCTCTTAAGACCTTGGGGCCTAAGAAATGACTTTTTGCTATTGCTAGTCTCCAAGAGTTTCAGCACCCCTTGTTGGAGTTTATCCCTGTACTACTAAACATATAAATGTGCCATCTCCTGACTGCTGGGACCTTGATTAGTACACAATCATTCTATATAATACACAGAAGACATTTCAAACATAATTAAGCTAGGGTCACCTAGACATATGTTCAACCTTATAAACAACAGATACTCAGTGATGTTTATTCTTTAATCTCTAACACGCGTGTCCTACTCCAACTCTCCTATACATGTTCTAAAAGCATTCCATCACCCCTAATTATTAAAAATAGAACACTTAGCACAAATGAATTTGATTAGATTAGGAATCTCTTTGTCTGCTTGTCACCAAATCCAGTGGCATTTCTCCAGTGTTTCTCTCCATGTTTTCTGGGACACATGGTTTATGGATCCTTTCTTTCTTTCCCTCACTCTGGATCCTTTTGATTTTGTTTCCATAAATGTAGGTAATCCCTGGGAACAGCAACATCATGCTCGTCTTGTTCATCACTTCATTGGAACTTTTATGCTAATTTGTGACTTTATTTGTTCTACAAATAACACTAACCCTCACCAGGGTTGCCTTCTCTCTTCATTTCAGAACAACTTTTGGTAAGAACCACTGCTGGATATCCAAAAATGAAAACCTAGAAATTATGAATGGGTTGTTATAAGAGTGGATTTAACATCCCCCACCCAAAATGATTCTTATTTCTAATAACTGAATCTGAACTCTCCTAGAGACCATTTATATACATATACAAATATATATTATATCAAAGATGACCTGTGTCCTTTGTTATATTTTATTTGATAAAATGTATCAAAATTATAATTTATAATTGGTTACCAAAATAGTTCAATGTCCTACATTTATATATTCTTTTTTTTCCCCATGTATGATCTGTTTTACGATACACATATCTTGAAAAGAATATTTGGTATTTGGTAGAATATAAACCTGCCAGTCCTGGCTATTTTATTTCTGACAACAACCTGAGAGAAAGGAGTCCCAGGACCCTGAAGTAAGCCTCCTCTGTACTCACTCTAACTGACCACACCCATGCTATGGGATAGCTTATGGAGGAGACTTCTGTGCAGGAACAAAGGACACAGGCCGCCTTTGATATTTCACGGCTCAATTCCTTCTTCTCATTCTATTATTTCAAAAGGTACTTTGGAAGACTGGTACTATGGTTTCCATGTCCTTTGTCCCTCAGTGGTTTATGTGTTGGAGACTTGGTCCTCACGTAGGAAGCACTGAGGGTGGCAAGACCTTTAACTGTGCAGCTTAGTGGGAGGTTGGCAGGACAGTTGGGGTATGTGGTTGG
Source organism: Sciurus carolinensis (assembly GCF_902686445.1). Taxonomy (NCBI): domain Eukaryota; kingdom Metazoa; phylum Chordata; class Mammalia; order Rodentia; family Sciuridae; genus Sciurus; species Sciurus carolinensis. The sequence goes on from NC_062222.1 coordinate 125,625,233, forward strand.
AAAAGACTGTGAGACACCAATCCTTCTGGTTTCCTTCTGGTCATATAACCACTCCCTGTATGCACCACCACCATTGCTTTCTGCCATTAGGTAATACAGGCAAGTAGGACCTTTGCAGGAGTCCAGTCTATACTACTATAGCTTTAGTCTCCAAAATTATGTTAGATTAGCCTCTTTACTTTACAATGTTAGCCTGCCCCTGGTATTTCATTATAGTAATGGAAAATGAACTAATATAGAAGTTTACATCAAAGTATAACAGAATTAATTGTTAAATTATTTAGAATAAATTTTTGGTTTATTTCTTTCTTATGTAATTGGTATGAACTCAGAGTTAAGAGAAAGCACCTAATCCTTTTTTCAGAGCTACATCTCTTCCATTTGCTTCACCAAAGGTCACTTTTCCTCAATACACTGTGTAAGTTCTTTCAAAAATGCATATCAAGGGAGTTTCAAGATGGCGGACTAGAGGGCAGCTGCATTTCATGTTGCTCCAGGACACAGGATTCAACAGAGGAGATAGTGAGAGACTTGGGACCAACTCAAAGCCGCCGGGTGAGTCTCTCCCATTGGGGAGGTGTCCTGGATGGGGCGGTAGCCCCGGGAACGCAGGGAACTTTGTGAAGCAGAGTTGCTCGGCGAGATGCCCCTTGCCCCTGCTGGAGTGGTAAACACGGACAACTGGGATCATCATAGAGGAGGCGGCTCAGCACAGTGCTTGAACTCGGAGCAACCACTGGGGCTCCGGGCGGTTGCCTGAGGAGGAGCAGCGTGGCGAGCTGTTTAGACTCAGAGTGACCGCTTCTGAACACCAGGGGGTTGCCCGGAAGAAGAGGAGAAGCGCGGCGGGTCGCTTGGTCTAGGAGTGACTGCATCAGAGCCACATGCGGTTGCCAGAGGAGAAGGCAAGTGGTGAGTTGTTTGAACTCAAAGCGACCGCTCCTGAACACAGGTGGCCTGCCTGGAGGAGGAGCGCAGGGGGTCCCTTGGTCTCCGAGCGACTGCTCCTGAACATCCGGGGGGCTACCCCGAGGAGGAAGAGGAACAGGGCGGGTCACTTGGACTTGGAGTGACTGCCTAGGGCTACGGGTGGTTGGCAGGAGGAGGAGACGTGAAGTGAGTTGCTTGGACTCCTAGTAACTGCCTCGGAAACTGGGTGGCTGTCCGGAGGAAGAGGTGTGTGGCGGGTCTCTGGGACTCGGAGCGACTGTACGAGGCTCCAGGTGGCGGTTCAGAGGAGGGGCCGCATAGCCAGGCGATTAGGTGCAGAGCAGGGTGCCAGGACCTAGGCGGCTTCTTGCTGGAAGAGCCGCACAGAGACATGCCTAGGGGCGGAGCGAATTTTCCAGGACTGCGGGCAGATTCTCTGAGGAGAGGCAGCCTAAGGAGATTCATCTGCGAAGGGTGAGGCTCCCAGTCCCAGGAGGTAGGTCCGGGCCCCTGGGAACATTGCAGAGGAAGACAGCCCAGCCCAGGCGGTAGTTGTAGATTGAGGGGAACCTTTAGGAGGGGAACTGACCAGCGAGACCTCCCAACCGGGTGAGTCTTCCCCGCCGGGTGAGGTTTTCCCAAAAGGTCGGTAAAACCAGAGACACAAGAACAAACAGGCCAGGCCTCAGCCCGCAGCCTAGTTCCCCTTTGGATGACCATTGGTCAACAAGTGGAGGCACCTCTGCCCACTATCAGGGAATATACCCCACCTGAGGGTCACCAAACCTAGAGAGGCAGCTTCCTTGTGGAGCACCACATTATCAACTTCCTCCAAGACTGCAGGCTATTGAAGGATAAGAGGGGATATACTAGCAATCTTCAGGGACATTATAAGTCAATAGAGGAAATCTGCAAATACCTTAATGACCCACTGATTCCTGAACAATATGAGAAAACAAGGGAAGAAAATGCCCCAAACAAATCTAGATGTTACATCAATAAAATCCAATGACAGCATGGCAGAAGAAATGACAGAAAGGGAGTTCAGAATGTACATAATTAAAATGATCAGGGAAGAAAATGATGAGATGAAAGAGCAAATGCAGGCATTGAATGATGAGATGAAAGAGCAAATGCAGGCATTGAATGATAGCACCAATCGACAGTTAAAAGAGCAAATACAGGAAGCAAAAGATCATTTCAATAAAGAATTAGAGATATTGAAAAAAAACCGAATAGAAATCCTTGAAATGAAGGAAACAATAAACCAAATTAAGAACTCCATAGAAAGCACAACCAATAGGATAGAACACCTGGAAGACAGAATCTCAGATATTGAAGACAAAATATTTAACCTTGAAAACAAAGTTGAACAAACAGAGAAGATGGTAAGAAATCATGAACAGAAACTCTAAGAACTATCGGATATCATGAAAAGGCCAAATTTGAGAATTACTGGGATTGAGGAAGGTTTAGAGAAACAAACCAAAGGAATGAACAATCTATTCAATGAAATAATATCAGAAAATTTCCCAAATCTAAAGAATGAAATGGAAAATCAAGTTCAAGAGGCTTATAGGACTCCAAATACACAAAATTACAACAGACCCACACCAAGGCACATTATAATGAAAATACCGAACATACAAAATAAAGACAGAATTTTAAAGGCTGTGAGAGAAAAGAACCAAATTACATTCAGGGGGAAACCAATACAGATATCAGCAGATTTTTCAATCCAGACCCTAAAAGCTAGAAGGGCCTGGAACAACATTTTTCAAGCTCTGAAAGAAAATGGATGCCAACCAAGAATCTTATACCCAGCAAAATTTACCTTCAAATTTGATGATGAAATAAAATCAGTCCATGATAAACAAAAGCTAAAAGAATTTACAAAAAGAAAGCCAGCATTACAGAACATTCTCAGCAAAATATTCCATGAGGAAGAGATAAAAAACAAAGAAGCAAATCCGCAAAGGGAGGAATTATCCTAAAGAAACTGTCAAATAAAGGAGGAACCAAGTTGTGTCAAAAAAATAAATGAATAAATAAAATTTAAAAAATGAACCAAATGACCGGGAATACAAATCACATTTCAATAATAACCCTGAATGTTAACGGCCTGAATTCATCAATCAAAAGACATAGACTGGCAGATTGGATTAAAAAGAAAGATCCAACAATATGTTGCCTGCAAGAGACTCACCTCATAGAAAGAGATACCCATAGAGTAAAGGTGAAAGGATGGGGAAAAACATACCATGCACATGGACTCAGCAAAAAAGCTGGAGTATCCATCCTCATCTCAGATAATGTGGACTTCAAACCAAAACTAGTCAGAAGGGATAAAGAAGGACATTTCATACTGCTTAAGGGAAGCATAAATCAGCAAGATATAACAATCATAAACATCTATGCCCCAACAGTGGCTCATCCATGTATGTCAAACAAATCCTTCACAATTTTAGAAACCAAATAGACCATAACACAATAATACTAGGTGATTTTAACATGCCTCTCTCACCACTGGACAGATCTTCCAAACAAAAATTGAACAAGGAAACCATAGATCTCAATAACACAATCAATAATTTAGACTTAACAGACATTTATAGAATATACCATCCAACCAAGAGCGAATATACTTTCTTCTCAGTAGCACATGGATCCTTCTCTAAAATAGACCATATATTATGCCACAAAGTTAATGTTAGCAAATACAAGAAGATAGAGAAACTACCTTGTATTCTATCAGATCATAATGGATTGAAGTTAGAAATAAATGAAAGAGTAAAAAACAGAAACTACTCCAACACCTGGAGATTAAACAATATGCTATTATATGATGAATGGATAACAGAAGATATTAGGAAGGAAATTAAAAAATTCTTAGAGGTAAAGGAGAACAAAGAAACATCATATCAAAATCTCTGGGACACTATGAAAGCAGTACTTAGAGGAAGATTTATTTCATGGAGCACATTTAATAAAAGAAGTAAAACTCAAAAAATAAACGACCTAACACTACAGCTCAAAGCCTGAGAAAAAGAACAGACCAACACCAAAAGTAGTAGAAGACAGGAAATAGTCAAACTCAGAGCTGAAATCAACGAAATTGAAACAAAAGAAACAATACAAAAAATTGACAAAATAAATAGTTGGTTCTTCGAAAAAATAAACAAAATTGATAAACCTTTAGCCACACTAACAAAGAGAAGATGAGAGAAAACCCAAATCACCAACATTCGGAATGAACAAGGAAATATCATGACAGACACGATTGAAATACAAAATATAATTAGAAGCTATTTTGAAAATCTATACTCCAACAAAATAGAAAATTTCGAAGACATCAACAAATTTCTAGAGACATATGAACTACCTAAACTGAACGAGGAGGACATACACAATTTAAATAGACCAATGTCAAGTAATGAAATAGAAGAAGTCATCAAAAGCCTACCAACAAAGAAAAGTCCAGGACCAGATGGGTTTTCAGCCGAGTTCTACAAAACCTTTAAAGAAGAGCTCATTCCAATACTTCTCAAAGTATTCCATAAAATAGAAGAGGAGGGAACCCTCCCAAACTCATTCTATGAAGCCAATATCACCCTGATACCTAAACCAGACAGAGACACATCAAGGAAAGAAAATGTCAGACCAATATCCTTAATGAACTTCGACGCAAAAATTCTGAATAAAATTTTAGCAAATCGCATACAAAAACATATTAAAAAGATAGTGCACCATGATCAAGTGGGTTTCATCCCAGGGATGCAAGGTTGGTTCAACATCAGGAAATCAATAAATGTAATTCACCATATCAATAGACTTAAAGTCAAGAATCACATGATTATTTCAATAGATGCAGAAAAAGCATTTGATAAAATACAGCACCCCTTCATATTCAAAACACTAGAAAAAATAGGGATAGTGGGAACAGTCCTTAACATTGTAAAGGCCATCTATGCTAAGCCCATGGCTAATATCTTTCTAAATGGTGAAAAATTGAAAGCATTCCCCCTTAAAACTGGAACAAGGCAGGCATGCCCTCTTTCACCACTTCTTTTCAATATCGTCCTTGAAACTCTAGCCAGAGCAATTAGACAGACCAAAGAAATTAAAGGGATACGAATAGGAAAAGAAGAACTCAAACTATCCCTATTTGCTGATTATATGATTATATACTTAGAGGAACCAGGAAATTCCACCTGAAAACTTTTAGATCTCATAAGTGAATTCAGTAAAGTAGCGGGATATAAGATCAATGCACATAAATCTAAGGCATTTTTATACATAAGTGATGAATCTTCAGAAAGAGAAATTAGGAAAACTACCCCATTCACAATAGCATCGAAAAAAATAAAATACTTGGGAGTCAATCTCACAAAAGAGGTGAAAGACCTCTACAGTGAGAACTACAGAACACTAAAGAAAGAAATTAAAGAAAACCTCAGAAGATGGAAAGATCTCCCATGTTCTTGGATAGGAAGAATTAATATTGTCAAAATGGCCATACTATCAAAAGTGCTATACAGATTCAATGCAATTCCAATTAAAATCCCAATGATGTACCTTACAGAAATAGAACAAGCAATTATGAAATTCATCTGGAAGAAAAGAAAACCCAGAATAGCTAAAGCAATCCTCAGTAGAAAGAGTGAAGCAGGGGGTATGGCAATACCAGATCTTCAACTCTACTACAAAGCAATAGTAACAAAAACGGCATGGTATTGGTACCAAAATAGAAAGGTGGATCAATGGTACAGAATAGAGGACACGGACACAAACCCAAATAAATACAATTTTCTCATACTAGACAAAGGGGCCAAAAATATGCAATGGAGAAAAGACAGCCTCTTCAACAAATGGTGCTGGGAGAATTGGAAATCCATATGCAACAGAATGAAACTAAACCCATATCTCTCACCATGCATGAAACTGAACTCAAAATGAATTAAGGACCTTGGAATCAGACCAGAGACCGTGCATCTTATAGAAGAAAAAGTAGGTCCAGAGCTTTAACATGTCGGCTTAGGACCAGACTTCCTCAACAGGACTCCCATAGCACAAGAAATAAAAGTAAGAATCAATAACTGGGATAGATTCAAACTAAAAAGCTTTCTCTCAGCAAAGGAAATTATCAGCAATGCAAAGAAAGAGCCTACAGAGTGGGAGAAAATCTTTGCCAATCATACTTCAGATAGAGCACTAACCTCCAGAATCTATAAAGAACTCAAAAACTCTACACCAAGAATGTAAATAATCCAACTGACAAATGGGCTAAGGAAATGAATAGACACTTCACAGAAGAAGATCTACAAGCAATCAACAAACATATGGAAAAATGTTCAACATCTCTAGTAATAAGAGAAATGCAAATCAAAACCACCCTAAGATTCCATCTCACCCCAATTAGAATGGCGATTATCAAGAATACGAGCATCAACAGGTGTTGGCGAGGATGTGGGGAGAAAGGTACACTCATACATTGCTGGTGGGGCTGCAAATTAGTGCAGCCACTCTGGAAAGCAGTGTGGAGATTCCTTAGAAATCTTGGAATGGAACCACCATTTGACCCAGCTATCCCACTCCTTGGCCTATACCCAAAGGACTTAAAATCAGCATACTACAGAGATACAGCCACATCAATGTTCATAGCTGCTCAGTTCACAATAGCCAGATTGTGGAACCAACCTAGATGTCCTTCAATTGATGAATGGATAAAGAAACTGTTGTATATATATACAATGGAATATTACTCAGCCATAAAGAATGATAAAATTATGGCATTTGCAGGCAAATGCATGAAATTGGAGAATATCATGCTAAGTGAGATAAGCCAATCTCAAAAAACCAAAGGACGAATGATATCGCTAATAAGTGGATGAAGACACATAATGGGGGGGTGGGAGGGGTTAGTGTTAGGGTTAGAGTTAGGGTTAGGGAGTGGGGCAAGAATGGAGGAAGGAAGGACTGTATAGAGGGAAAAGAGGGGTGGGAGGGATGGGGGAGAAGGGAAAAAATAACAGAATGAATCAAACAACATTACCCTATGTAAATTTATGATTACACAAATGGTATATCTGTACGCCATGTACAAACAGAGAAACAACATGTATCCCATTTGTTTACAATAAAATAAAAAAAAATTAAAAAAAAATACGTATCAAACACATCTTTGAACCATTATGGGCTTATCTTTATACTCTGTCACCCCACCCTTTTTTGCAGTATAAATTCCAGGAACTAAACAATCTGGGTTTGAATATCAGACATAACAATTGATATTAATATGGAAAATGAATCAAATCTCTGGAAGCCTCAATTTCCTCCTTTGTCAAACAAGGATGATAAAACATCAACAATGGTTGAGAGGATTAAATGATGAAATATAGGTAAAGTCTTGGCATTGATACCAGATGCTGGAGCAATGCTTTTCATATCCAAAGTAATTAATAAATATCTGTTGAACAAATAAACTCAGAATCCCCTAATAGAGTGGCATTGTTTTTTAAAATGTTTTTTTTAGTTGTCAATGGACCTTTATTATTTTTTTATTTACTTATATGTGGTGCTGAGAACTAATCCCAGTGCCTCACACATGCTAGGCAAGTGCTCTACCACTGAGTCACAACCCCAGACCCAACGGTGGCATTATTAGTTAAAGATATTAATACTAGATCAGGAATTTTCTGCTGAAACACATGCTATGACTTTCTTCCTATAAAGTTTTGATTTTTCTTTCAAAAATTATTTTAAAACAACCACTACTATAGTGTTTCTTCCTGATTCTGTTTGTCCCAAAGTGGTCTTCACTTCTGTGGTGGAACATGTCAACCATACCATAATAGGCAGGCCAATGAGGAAGGACTAGGTTTTATTATATTTGCTATCTCCCACATTTAGAATATGTCTGGCACATGTAAGTTTTTGAATAACTAAAGATTATGTTAAACGGTATTAAAAGGACTGTTCTGCTTGTACATTACCATATATTATACACACATTTAAATATATGCCAGATATGAATATACACTCAGTGGTCATATGGTTGCTGTTTAGTAAGGACACAGCAGAGTGACGATCCTCACTATCAACAGTCTGCACTGTCTACTGGGCCACTCCATATTGGTTGAACATCAATCAGCACACTGTTCCTTCAAATTTTTCAGTTGTCCAATGAACAATTATTTTAAGAATTCAGAAAATCTATCTCTTATACACCAATTTCATAATCATTGTCAATCATGGTGTATTTTATATAAAATTAAGTGGCCACTTTATGCTTCAATTCTCAATCTTTTGAAGATAAGAGTATCAGAGTATTTTGATAGCAGTAAAAATAAAATGAATGGAACATAATTTAGCAAAAGTATAATTCAAAACAGAATTGCTACTTCTAGCAAATATAAATAAATATCATAAATGTTTTGCATAAAAATGAGAAAAGTTATGTATTTTTTTGTTGTTATTCTTTCAGGGGGGTTTTGTTGGTAGTGGAGATAGAGCCCAGGCCCCTTATATATGTCAGCAAGCACTCTATCTCTGAACGATATCTTCTGACCTTTTTATTCTGAGACAGGAAATTGCCCAGGCTGGCCTAGAAGTTGAGATGGGCCTGCTTTAGCCTCCTGAAACTAAGTTTATAGACATGTGCCACTATACCTGGCTTCAAAATATACCTTTAAATGAATTCAGCAACTCTGGAGAAAGAAGAGCTTCCTGATTTATATGAATATGAAATGCACACACAGAGATGATATTATTTCTATTCTAACTGAAGAATTTTGTGAAGTTAAAAAAAAATTCTAAACAGAATTGACAAATGAACTTTATAATGTAGGAAAATTCTTTTGTGAATTGAGATCATGAACTTTTTCTTTTCCTTTTTTTTTTTTTTTCCTGAGCAAATGGTAAAGCAATTTCAAGCCAAAGAAGTTTCGCTTCTTTTTGGAATGCACAATGATTTCTAGATATGCAAGGCTGAATGATTAAGTTAAGCTAACTAACATATCCATATCTACCAATATTTGTTCTTTGTTATGTTTATTGTGTCCTTTTTTGCAGTAGTGGGGATTAAACCTAGGACCTTGAACAAGTGCTCTACCAACATTTTAAATTCATTCTTAGCTTTTTTAAAATGTGCAATATATTAATGCCCATAGTCACCATGCTGTGTAACAGATCTCAAAAACCTGTTGTTACTGTCTTCTGAAACTTTGTATCTTTTTCCCTTGCTGTCCCTAATTGTGCCTTTGGTAACTACCATTCTACTCTCTACTTCTCTGAATTCAGTTTCAGTTAAGTGAGACCTTGTACTATTTGTCTTTCTGTGCTTGGTTTATTTCACTTAGTCTTAACATCTTTCAGGTTCGTCCATTTAATTGCAAATGATAAAATTTTCTTCCCTTTTCAGGCTGAATAGTATTCTACTATGTAGATATGCCACTCTTTCTTTATCCATTCATCCATTAATGTATGCCTAGTTTGATTTCATATCTTAAGCTGTTGTGAACAATGCTGCAATGAGCATGGAAGGACAGATGTCTCTTCAATATATGGTTTTGGATATATACCCAGGAGAGGGATTACTGTGTCATTGGTAGCTCTATTTTTAGTTTTTTGAGGAATCTCCATATTCTTTTCTACATATACTTCTATCAGTAGAGTACAGACTCCCCTCCATATTGTTGTGAACACGTGTTATTCACCTTTTGATAGTCATCATTCTAACAGGTGTGAGGAGACATCTCATTGTGATTTTAATTTATATTTCCCTAATGCTTACAGATAGTGATGTTCAGCATTTTCTCATTCACTAATTATCCATTTGTATGTCCTCTTTCAACAAATACCTGCTCAGGTCCTTTGTCCACGATTAGATTGGGTTGTTTCCTTGCTGTTCAGTTATTCAAGGTCATTATACAGTTTGGATATTAACTCTTAATCAGAAATAAGATTTGCAAATAATTTTCTGTGGATCATCTCTTTGTTAATTGCTTTCTTTGGTTAATGTTTTAGTTGATGCACTCTCATTTGTCAATTCTGAAACCATGAATATTTTAATGGTAGTTTAGAAAGACTAAAGTGTATGCATAGACAACAGAGTCAATGTCACTCCCAAATGGGCAACCCTTCCTTACGGGGACAAAAGTATAGAAACTACAAAGTTCTGTGATACTCCAAAGTTAAACTCAATGCAGTATAATCTTTTCCTTTAGTATTTAGCTTCTCTTTCAAGGGAGAATTGTCTTAATGTAACTTTCTTCCCAAAGTGGGATATAATGGGAGAAAAATGATCAATAGAAGAGACAGGGCAAATATACAATAAATAAGATACTGAGTACTCTCATTGCTTCATCAACCAATCACAATGAATTTTAAAGAAAAGCTGAATAGTTATTTCAGAAGTACAACTAATTGGGTCAGTTGGCATTACTATTGGAGTATCAGTTTCTTGTTATATTTTAGGAAACATTCCAGAGTAAATTCAACTAGTTGTTTTTAACTAGTTCCTTATCAAGTTCTTTTTTGAACCCATTCCTTTCTTCCCCTAAATAATTGATACCTATAACAAAAGAAATAAAATACAATGTCGTGTATGTGACTTGTATTACTATTCAAAACACAATTACAAAGGAAATCTCTATGATCAAAGAACTAAATACTGAAAAGTCAATTTCTTGGCAAACGGAATTGGCCAAAGCATCATTTCCCTTTGTCCTATGTGGTAACAGGGGACAAGAGAGAAACATCTGTCAGTTAACAGATTTTAAGAACAAGCTAAACTCCTGGATCGGAGTTACTCAGAACAGAGTTGGAAGCAATGATTCATAGTTGCTCAAATGTGACTGGCAAAGCAAAGTGCAGGGTATCTCAAGTCAATCTGTTCTCCATAGGGGGAGAGGAAGAAAGAAGCGGCTCACACATATATATCGTGATATTAAGAGTACTTACAGAACCATCCTGGGGCAGATGCTGGATACCAGTTAACAATCTGAATTTTATCCTCAGGTTAATTTTACCCCAAGAAACTCAGATTATTTTAAAAAAGAGTTGCTGACAACCAGAACACTTATGTCCAAGTTTTCAGCTCACATGACAAAGCACAAAAGACATCTCAGTCAATACCTGTACACCAAAGCCTTCTTCCCTCCCCCAAAATTAAGAGCCTATTGTGGAGCTTATTGCTTTTTATCTTAAATAAGAATAATGATACTGTCTTCTAATTACTCCACTTTACATTTCAAATAAAATGACTTCTAAAGCACAAACATACTTTATTTTACAACTCTAAACTAATACTTTTCTTACAAATATCAAAATTTTCAAGAAAATTAGCACTATTCTGGGGAAATATCATTCCATATATTTTAAAAAATAGAAAATAATACTTATTTTTAAATCCTTACTTCACAATAAATTTTATGACCATAAAGTTGTGCCACTTTATGAAAATCTAATGCCACTTCTGGGGTGGTAGAGTATGAACTCCCTTAATTGAACTTCTCAATAAAAAAATCCTGAAAGATAATAATAAATAACATCAAAATTTGCTTTTTCAGAACTCTAAAAATTAACCTTATATTTACAATAACATGAGAAGAATTTATTCAAGGAAAACAGCTGAATTTCAATAAAGGAGCAAACTATATTGTGTTTTAATTTGTTCATTACTATTTTCCTTTCTCTAATCCCAAAGGAGATTTGGAAGTCATTAGATGCACAACCCTGGTAGCTGTAAAAACAGCTGTACCCAAAGATGAAGAACAAAACAAGGATATCTACTCTCTCCACTTCTTTCCAATATTTTACTTCAAATACTTGCCAGGGCAATTAGTTATGAAAAAAGATATAAAGGACATGCAGGCCTGTTGTGTGTGATGGTACATGCCAGTAATCCCAGCTACTCCTGAGGCTGAGGCAGAAGAATCATAAGTTCAAGACCAGCCTGGGCAACTCTATCTCAAAATAAAATGAAAAGGGTTAGTGATGTAGCTCAGAGGTAGAGTGCTCGCCTAGCATGTTTGAGGCCCTGGATTCAATCCTCATTGCCGGGGGAAAAAAGGAGAAATAAAAGTTATCTAGATTGTAAAGAAAGAAGTAGCACTACTTATGTTTGAGCTAAGGTGCAGTAATGTTATGGATAAAAAATCCTAAAGAACTCACATGTACACATACACACAATGAGAACCAACATACTTGTAAATAACATATCTGATATGAGTCTGATATCTATAGTACATAAAGAACTCTCACAAACTGACAAAAGAAAGGCAAATAATCCAATTGAAGAATGACTAAAAGATTTACATGGACATTTCTCCAAAGATGATAAGCAAATAGTCAATAAGTAGATGAAAGATGCTCGATATGATTAATTGCTAGAAAAATACAAATCAAAACCACAATGACATACCAGTTGGCACCAAGAAGGATGGCTAAAATTAAAAAGACAAACAAAAAAAGTGTTACATGCAGTGGGTGAACCTGAACATTGGTATTGCTGGTAAGACTGTGAAATAGCATGGCCTGTTTGGAAAACCATTTGGCAGTTTCTCAAAATGTTCAGTATATAGTTAGTACATAAATAACCAATTATACTCCTTCCTGCTATGCAAAAGAATCTCTTCTATAGTCAACTTCACCATGAATGTTCAGAGAAGGGACTGGGTAAACACTAGGCAAATTTTACTTCTACTAGTTACTTCAGAGAAAAATGAAGTCACTTTACAACAGTATCCTGTCCATCTGCATTACAAAGGTAAGGGAATTTAATGGTCTCCAGCAAGATTTTTAGGTTGTGCGTGTGTGTGTGTGTGTGTGTGTGTGTGTGCGCACATGCATGCTGACTTTCCTACAGACTTGCTTTGGAGACTGGCACAAGAAGAGACCAGATTTTCACATAAGTTCAGGAACTGGTCTTGGCCCTAAACACTTAGCTCACATACATATGTAGGACTTCTTTTTCCTTGTCAAATATTGGACACTGCAAGATACGCAAGATTCTTCTAACTCACCAGGTTTGACATCTTAACTCTTAAGTAGTTTATGTTTTAATAAAAGTTAATCTTCAGTACTGTACATGATGTCCCCACATCATCATTTTCATTTTCCTGAAGAAGTGAAGAAAATGCACTTCCCAAATCAAATAAATCCCAAAACAAAGCATGAGAAATTATAGTCACTATATTTTAATAAACATAAATAGCTATCTTGCAAGATTATATAATTATGATGTATATAACACAAAACACCTCTTGCTTTCTAAGTGCTTTAAAACTATTAATTAGCTCTTCCTTGCAAACATCCTGTGAATCCGCAAGCTACTATTCTCCCTGAGTTTGGGATAAGACACAAATGAAAAGAACAACTTATTTTTCAATATCCAAAACTGATGCTGTTATGAATAAGGAATAATTTACCAATGTGCTAATCTAACACTGACCACACCATAATTGCAAAAAATGCTGTTTTTACTTCAGGCTTTGCACAATTACATTTAGAATTTCAGTTACATTTGAAGAGTTCCATGCAGAAAAGGGTTTTAGTAGAACCAACTGACTTGAGCTGTACTGTGTGCTATCTCAGGAAGACCTACTTATTCTAAACTTGCTGAAAAGAAAAACTCACATACTTGATTATGAAGACAAAAGAATCACAGAATACATGGATCATTTAGCTGATGGATTTGTGGAGCCAACACTGATCAAGTTGTGCAATAGAAGGGTAAATTAGAAAGTGTCTAATGCGGTGCTATGGTATTAGATTTAAACTGGGTAAAAGTAAACAAGGAACATCTAAGTGAGAAGAGGAAATTATAAGACAAAGAAAAATGTGAAAGTAGGATGGCAAAAGAACTTGACAAAGCCATGAAGATGGCAGGCAAGTCAAGAAAAGTCTGTCAGAAAAGCAGCCCAGGTCATTTCTCAGAATGTTTAAGACAGAAGAAAAAAGAGCATCATCAGTTAGTGCACAACAGCTAGTGTGGTTATGATGCCACAATATCCTCATGTAAATCATCAGTACCTGTCTGAATCCTTGGCACCCATGCAAATATCAAATATCTTTTATACAGGTATGATCAAGTCAGTTAGGTTATACAGAAATCAGAAAGGCATTTGTTATAAAGATCCAAAGCCTGACTGAAAGCTAAGAGCAAAACCCATTTTTCAACCTAAAGATATGCTTAAGTGGTATATTTAGACAGGCTCTACCCCCACAGTTTTACTAGTACACCGGCAGACTTCCTATACCATCCATCAATCCTCAACGGAAATACCACCTCCTTTGTGAAGCCATCTAGACAGTTCAGTTGCTCTTTCTCCTATGCAATAGACGCTCTTCATAAATATATCCATTCAAACCATTCTTTATATTTAATAATAATATAATTTTATTTACAATTATATGAAATTATAATTATTCAAACAGGTTTATATATCAGATTTAAATCACTCTATATTAGATGATTATTATAATTATCTTATTATGTTATAATGAATAAGATGTCTGTCCTCTTGATGAACTTAAGTCTCCAGAAGAATAACCCACATCATTTCCTCCTTGTACTTCCTCCCCTAATAGAGAGCCAATATAATGTCTAAGGGAGGTACAGTTTACACCTGATAATATTTTCTGAATGAATGAATGGATGAGTGAGTATCTCCAGCCTTAACTACTCACCTGGATCCTATGTCATCTTCAGTCTACATGGGGCACCTCCAGCTGAAGAGATCTGGGACTAAGGCGTCTTATTCCCCATATTCTGCCCTATTCTCCAGCTTCCAGTGCTTGGTTCCATAACATCTTCATAAGTCAATCAGTGCCTCTATTTCTAGCTTTCTTTCTTCTGTTTGTCTTTCTCTTTTCTCCCTGCTTCCCAGCCCTGAAACACAGCACAGACACACACACACACATCCACATATGAGCACACGTGCACACACACACACACACACACACACACACACACACATACACACACTTCTTCCTGGGGCATGCTTATTTCGGTTCAAGGTCCAGCTCAGGCATTTATCTATCCATTACAGCAACTTGACAAGCATAATGCAGTCCATTTTTAGATTGTCTTTCCTGTTGAATTGTCCTTAGTTCTAGAGTACTTACTTTACTCTTTGTTTTTGTCTAGTAGAGTGTCAAGTATATAACTGAAATCTGATAATCACTTCTAGGTTTTTTTTTGAAAAGTTCTATACAGTCTAATTCAATTTTACAAGTATTACTTGTAAACCTCTTATTACATCCTTTGATTGTAGTAAAAAGTGGAAACGAGAGCTAGAAAAAGATTTAAAAAAAAAAATACAAGCCATAAACTCAAAATGTAGTATATTAACAAACATATTTAACTTTAAGGCAGATATTAGAGTTTGGCATTTTTCACCTTTTTAACTTTAAAAACTAATTACTTGTTTAATATTAAAAATATTAAAGGCAGCCTTCTCTTTACCTAAAGAATTTTATTGTACTTGCACTGAAGGAGAAATTATCACAGAATTCATAGAGCTGGATTCAAATACAAATGAGCATTAGCAAGATATTTTTAGGTACCACTCATTCATCCCATCAGTTATATGGATAACTTCTCATCCACAAAAGGAATTACTGAATTTTGTAATAATCAAAAATTTGTTTACAAAGTGAATATATATTTCTACTAAAATCATTATAAGAATTAAAATGGATGTTGTCACTTGATCAATAATTTTCCTCTTCCTCCTGGAAACCCCTGCGGTTGTCCCAAGACACCCTCAGTTCCCTTGGAACACACTTGAGTGGCCTCTGCATTCTATGGGGTCTTAATGGCTCTCCATTTTACAGCTCCTTGGTGTAGAAAATGCTCTAAAAGCACAAAGCATCATGCTCCATGAAGTTATTGAGACTTTTCATAAAATTAATAGGTGGCCATAGATCAAAGTTCAAAGGTCCAAATTGAGAAATATTCCTCAGGTTATCACTAAAAATTTTCAACATATACAAAATGTACTCATGAGCTCTGGTCTGAGAAAAATCAGCATGCAATGATTCAAATGAGATGAATGGTCCTCATTAGTGGGGTTAGCGGTCCTTACAAGTGTGGTGTGGCTTCAGATAAGTTTCAGGTCCTGGTGTATAAAATGTATAAATTATATTTGGAATATGTATTATTTAAATTTCCTTTATCAAAGTTTTTAAAATTGTCACTTAAACATAATAAACAATAGTTTTCCTATTTTCTGGTGAAATGAAAAAAAAAACTGATTTCAATATTAAAAGTCTTTTAGCAAGTCTTTTCCTCATAAACAGTTCAGTGATTACAAATAATACTTGCCAATTCACTAAAAGAAGGAAGAAAACAAGTATTCAATGTTATTTCCAGTCTTATCGATAGTAAATAAAAGCAACAAATCTGCATTTATTCATTTTTATGAAAAAATTTTACCAAATTTCTGTTTATTTATTTGTAGAATTTTCCCCAACCTGGCTATGGATATTATATGACTAAACTCACTTATGGTAGGTAATGAGGTTTCATTTTATAACCAAAGTAAATTAACCTCCTAGAAAATAAACAAGCAGTTAGAGGGTAAAGGTATCATTCCCAATCAGCCAGACCTCTGCTGGTCCATGTTCAATGTCACAATACAATAAAATAATCTGGCACATGTTGCTGTTAGGAACTAGCTTCATTAGAAATGTCAGGAAAAAAGTGCAGCTCTGCATGTCCTCAGCATATACTTGATAATTAAAGCCATATGCCTCAATCAATCTGGAAAGAATATGAATAATGGGAGGAGAAACAAAGAAGCTAGGTTAGAAATTTGCTATTTGGGATAGTGCAAAACATAACTGTATCAACAACTGTGTTTCACTGTTTAAGACTAAATTTTTCTGGAAACAACTGTGATGTCACCTCCTCATAAAATGTCCATTGAGGCAAACATAATCAATAGCCTGTGCTTTAACCTGAGTGTAGGAGCCAACCTCATTTAATGAGCATTCCTTCATCCCACAGAATTTAAACTCTATGATTCGGGAAGAACCTGACAAGGAAAAGAAGACACAGTCTTAGAAACAATTATCAAATTTCCTACACGGAGAGCCAGAACTCATTCACATGCTTTAAAGAAAGCTTCAGAATGCTTTCAACATATCATACAAATAAGGGCAAATTAACAGTAGATAATTCCAAGGAGACTTAGAGTAAGAGTCACTTGGAGTTCAGTAAGTATGTCTCACCAAGAGAGGTTAGACTCAAGCCAGATTTTCAAAGACAAGACAGAAGTGAGATGGTTGAAAAGCAAAGAAAAAAAAAAAAAAAAAGCCTACACATGCAATGAGATCCAAGGAAATGAAAGCTCAGAGTTAGAAAAGAGTAAGATGGGTAGTGGTGCTTTCTGGGATACAGAAATCCATATTGAGTTAGCACAACTCATAAAATTTAGAGTCTGTGACAGGATTCAGGAAAGTTAAATGCCCTTCAAAGCATGGATTAGATAAACTAGCCAAACTAAGTCATACCTTTTGGGGTAGAGAGAGATGTTCTGACAACAAGAAAAATAACAACAGAATAAGAAACAGGAGACTCTAAGAAGGGCTGTTGACAATCAAAATTAGGCTAAAATAAATTCCTGTAGATAGCTAATAACTTTACTTGCAGACCTAATCATTTTTAAAATGGAAATATTCTTATAACTGTAAATGTCAGAATATGCAGTTTATTTTTTAAAGCTATTTATGTGCCAGCGACTTCCCAAACAGATTTTTGAAGGGCACAGTTAGAGTAAAATCATAAAACAGCATTAAAATAGTAAATGAGAGCGAGCAAGAATATATCAGGAACATTTAACTAAAAAAAGCCACCACCATTTAGCACAAAACTGAACACTCAATTTTTGGCAGCTAACGGAAAGCTAAATAAGATGAATTCCTTTCATTCCTTTATTTATTCCACCATGAAGCAAATATTTATGTATAGAAGTACAGTCAAATAGAAGGAAAAACACTAGTTCATCAAGAACTTTTTTTGTAGCTTTGAATTTCAAGAATTTGTTGTTTTGATATTTAAATGAATGATATTAAATAGCAGAATAAAGGGATAATGTCCTTTTAAGAAAAACTACAAAATTGAAATGATCTACTTAGGGTTGTTTCTTTAAAATAAAAACTTTGATAAGCTTAGGGCTAAATATTTGATCACGCTTAAAAAACACAGCGATTAAAAATATGGAATGTAAGTATGCTCCATTTTGCTAATCTCATACAAGAATTTAGAAGAATGAATTGCGTCTCCTTCATCGAGAAATACAAAAACTGTAAATGTTCTACTTAGGACTATTTCTTATGAGAAACTTATAAAGTTGAGAAGAAAACATCTGGTTATATTTATATAAAAGGTCTATGATATGTGTCCCATTTTGGTAATCGGATGAAAAATTTGGAAGAATGAATGGTGTAGTAGGAAATTTTTAGGACATCTACAGAGCCCAAACTGACAACATTTTCTATTTTTAAAATTTTCTACTATTCTCTTCTGTAATTTTTTGTTTATGTTTTTTCTTTTATTTTTAAAGATCTATCCCATGTTCTTTCTCCCTTCTCCAATATATAGGGATAAATTTATAATTCATGACCCATATCATTGTCCACAGTGGATTAGGCCAGAGTTTGCTACCAGCCTAATGCTGTCCTAGAAAAATACTATTTTCCCCCAAGGGCATCATTCTTAGACACTCTCATTTGAGTGTAGGCTGCTCCCCTTAATGGGTGTGAGATGAACCTAATGGCAGTTTGACCTGCCATCTTCTACCACCTCCTCTCTTTACAAGGTGGTAAATGGTAAGATGAAGATGGAGGGGTGAAGAAAGACGACAGAGACAGAGGGGTGTAGAAAGTAAGAGGGAAAAGCCTTAGGAAAGGAGGAGAAAAGAAAAGAAATAGGAAAGGAGAAGAGAAGGAAGAGGGTGGAAGAAGAGTTGAGAGAAAATGGCTGCCTGATTTTCTATGGCTTTGCAACTCCTGATTTCATTTTAAGGAACTATTTAGGACTTGCAGCACTTTGTCCTTTGGTTACATTGTTCTGTTATTCCAAGGCAGCTTCTAAAAGCTATATCCCTATCTAATACCACTTCCTCTGCTTTAAAACTACTGTTAGGTAGAGCAGAGAATGGTCTGGTGGATAACATTGCCTCACCACTTACAATTCTACATCATCCATTTGCCTGGATGTACTTTGCCAAGTAAGAGCAAGGCCAGTGATACCAGGCCCAGGTGGTGAGTCCGGAGTCCCATAGCAGAGAACTCAAGTGCCACATGATTTGGTCCTCAGTCTTGTTTACTTATGCTGTGATGACTGGTCAACTTTAGATACTTTTTATTGAACTCCATTTTTCCATCCTTAAGCTCCTAACTTGCTTTCCATTTTTCTCCACAACAGTTCACAATCTTATTTTTTCTTTCCCCTTTTAAGCATTTAATGCTTCTTCCTTGCAAAATTTTAGAGTTGTTAATCAAAAGTTCACAATGTGTTCAGAGTCATATTATGAACTCCCAAATTAAAAATATTATTTGGGGTATAAATTAAATGACTCAGTAAGTACAACTGAACACATTCTATAATAAGACACATGAGAAGAATTAAAGAAGGAAAATCAACAGCAGATGATCTTATGATAATTCTTCAAGTGATATAACTTAATTTAGCCCATAAGAGATTCTGTCTGCCTATTTTTCCTAAGACAAAATTAGACTTTGCCCAACATAATCTGATTTGACTGAGTCTACTATGCACAACTTACAGCTTAGAGCTAACTAAAATGGAATATTTGTTCTTCTACAGACTGTTAAGGGCAAGTCTATGTGGGCTGAACTTTTATATTGAATCTGCTTTATGCTGGGTTCTTTCCTTCCTCATTTGCTTTGCAGAAAATTTCAGAGAAAAATCTTAAGATTAAGACTGATGCTAAAGTGTATTTACCTTAATGCTAAAAAAAAAAGTAATGAATCTGGTATATTCAATCAATTTACATAGCTAAAGCACTATTTATTAATTTAAAATATGCATGTCTCTGCATATAAGCATTTATTTTGATAATTATTTTCATTCCTTCAAATGTAAATGCCTTCCTCCAAAGACAAAATTCATTCTTTTCTCCATATATAGTACTCTCCTCAACTACATTTAACTGAAAAAGTTGGTTTATTCTTACTTGGAAAGCAAGATATCAGACTCTTGTTTCTTGGACCCTGCAAGTCCAAGTCACTATGCATTTCTGAGCTGAAATCTTCTGCAGAAAAAGACGTAAATTTTAAGCATCTTTACCTAGATCTTTACCTTAATCTCTATGGTCTTTCTACTCTGAGTAGGGAGCAGCATGTTTAAACATGACAATCTTCAGTCCTGCTATCTGCAAAATGGAAATGATAGAAGAATGTACATCATCACAGGATTTCTAAAGACATATTTTGGTGAAAGTACTTTACAAACTGAAGTATCTTTAAAATGGTACTTATTCAACTAACCCACTGATACAGAAGACTCATTTTACAAACGTAATGTCCCTAAACTCTGGCGGTTAGAAAGTGAAGCTATATTGACAAGAAGTAATAAAGAGCCCAGAATGTTCAATACCATTAGTCTTTGTCATCCTGAAGATTCATCATCAAAAACTATAAAGAAACACAGTACCAGACACTATGGGGAATTGAAATAAGGCTTAGAAATTGACTTTCTTTTCCTAGAGCTTATTTTGGTGCATGAGACATAAACTCTAAAGATGAAAGAGAATAATGCATGACCACTCTTAAAGAAAGAGTATAGCTATTATAGAAATACTAGAGGAGTCCATTTCATAGAAGTGAGACTTCAAAACCAAGGTTGTAAAGACATGATTTGGTTATTTGGAAGAAGAAAAAAAGTTAGTGAACAACATGGTAGGCACAGAGGGCTCCCCATTCACAAAGGGGTAAATTTTGAAAAAGAGAGTTTGCTGAGAGAGGATAGCAGAAAATAGAATCGTCAAGTAAGGTGGACCTGCATGGGGAAGATGGTGACAGCTGATGTTTGCTGCTTTCCTAGCTAAAGCCCTGGTTCTCCACTCCTACTCTTGCATCAGAACCACGTGGAGGGCTTGTTAAACACAGAATGTGGGGCTCCACCCCCATGACCCTTATTCAGCAGGTCTGGGATGGAGCCTGAGGATGGAAATGATCCCTGATGATGCTCATGCTGCTGACCCAGGAGCCACTGTACTTTCAGAAGGATCGAGCTGCTGAAAGTGGAAACAGGAGGTCAGAGATCAATTTAGATTTCCAAAAGAATAATTTGGCAGATAATTCAAAGTAAGAGAGAAAGTAAAAACAAAAGACTAAGAGAAAAATCAGAGTATGAGGCAGTAAGATCTAAGATACCGTAGTACGAAGCAGGGACAGAAGGAGCCATTTGTGTCTGCACACTTCATGCTCTGTGACTCTTCCCTCATGCTTCCACCACACTGAACTGGCAAGGGAGGCCTGCTATTTTTACTGCAGTCCTCAAAAAGTATCTGATCTAGGCAGCTTAGCTGGGCTCCAGTGTCAGGGAGTATTCTGAACATGCTTAGTTCTCTTGGCCCCTGGGTCAGAATTTAGTCACTGGGGCAACGGCTCAATTTGGATTTTAGCGTTCTTCATTTTCTACGAAGTAGATATGGTATGGTGAGAGAGGAGTTCCCTACTTCTACCAAAGGTAGAAGCGGGAGGGGAAGGAATGGAGGAAGGCAGGGAAATGGCAAAGAGGAAAGAAGTTCTGATGTGGTGGGGAAAATCAGCAGAATTTCGGCAATTACATCAAGTTATCAATTAATTGAGTGGTTTGTGGGCTTCTTGGGAGAATTTGGGGATTATTAGGAAAAATGGGAAAACCAAGAAGAGACAGTGGTTTTAAAGAGAGGTTGCAAGCTTGGGGCTTTTATAGGATTGAGAGGAGTTGCACCCAAAATGGATGGATATGTCTAGCTCAGAGTTGGAGATAAAAGACCTTACATATAGGTTGAAGTGGGATATACAGCTATTTACATCATATACATAAGTGTAATATTTGACATTTGAGGTCTACATGATACTAGTGTAGGCATGGAAGGAAGCTAAAAATAATCAAAGAAATTCCTTCTAATTAACTTACACAAATAGGAGTTGGGGCACTAAGAGAAAGGAATGGTACCTTGTTGACAAAACCATGAAGTTTGGTGATGAGAACATGACCAATAAATTTTTGGAACAATCTCAGTCATGAGACAGGGAGAAGAGCAGATGTAGTAATTAAAAGGAAGACAAGTAAGTGAACCAAGGGAATCTCATAGGACAAAGGCAAGAAGATGAGTAGGTAAGGAAAACTCTGAGGCTATGAAAAGATGGAAAAGAGTAACCAACCATATGGCAGGTGAGATACAATCATGGATTTAGGGTGCTGTAGAAACTCTGTGTGTTCTGAAACCCAGGTAAGGAAAAAGGGCAAGAATAACAAATGGTTTTGAGGAACACAGAAGAAATGTTTCAGGAAATTAGAATGTATATTCACCAAAGTAGAAAGTGAGACCATTGCTGAAAGGAAGTCGTTCAGGTTGAAAATGTAAAGTATTAGATCAGAAGACAACTTAAGGCAGGGGAACTCAAAGACCAGGAAGGACAAGAGGAAAGAGTAGAGTCTTAACAAACACAAAGAATAGAATGAAGAATCCATGAGGAAATGGGCAGGGGGATTTGCTGGTCAAAGACAGTGAAAATCTCCATATTTCCTAAGCTTTACAATTACATTGTTGGCAGATCAGAATGATAATTGTTTATCAAACTGCTTAGAGCATAAACATTTTATATTTCAAAGTCAAATAAGAATTCTATATGTAGCATACTTTCTAATACTTGTATTGTTGTATCACTATAAAATAGTTTATAAGAATATTAATCGTAATTATAATTGAATAGTTATGTTCAAAATATTTTATGTATACTAATTTTTGCACAAATACTAAGAGTTGGGTACAATCTTTATTCCCATTTTGTATCTAAGGAGTCTGAAACTCAGAAAAGTTAAGGTGACTACGATTATATAGACTATATAAATGGTCATCCAGAGACTCAAACTCAAGGCTAGGTATGATTCCTCTGTGACATCAAAGATCCTTCTTTCTGTTTACTGAGAAAATGACTGCAGTCTTGCAAACAGAATGGACACACAGTATGTGAGACCAAGAATGATCTGTAAGAACATTCGGGAGCTTGGAATACAGCAGAGTTGGTATAAAATAGTCACAATATATAGAACAGATACATAAGTAGACCAACTTAAATATTCTCTGTGTTTATCTGTACGTTTTACCCTCCCAATGCTCTGATTTATAATAGAGTTGATGGGAATTGTGTGTATCTACACAACAAGCCAGTAAGCTGACTACAGCATACAGTGACTACATCCCTTGAAACCAGGCATCCAGTGTGAAAAGGTCCTTTGATCACTGGTGGGGATCCAGACAGCTCTAAGGACTCTCACGGCCCTTGAAGATCTGTTAGGTCGTCACGCCTAGATCTTGCTGAGAGGCAAGAAACATCTTTATCAAAAGGAAGACGTTTCAAGTCAGAACTCTTCCAAGGTAGTCCCAGGAAGTTTTCTGACCTTGAGGGGCTTTTTTGTTGTTTGTTGTTGTTTATTTTCTTTATTTGTTTTTGTTAGTGGCCCAAAATCAGTAAGATACTGCCCACTCAGACTCTAAAATCTGAAAAGAGAGTCCCTGAGAAAATGAAGAAATCCATTTGCAAATGCCTCTGGTTCACTCCTTCAATAACTTTTAGTGAGTGCCTAATAGATAACAGTGCACTATGTTAGACAATGGGATCTTGACCTCTGTGAAATTGCAGGCTAGTGTTAAAAAACCCACAAATAAATAATTTCTAAAGTTAGATAAGCAAATAAATGGCTTATTGTTGAACTGCAATTCTTTATTCAAAAATCAAAATCAAAATGGTGTATAGTTCATTTTGAAAATTTAACATCTTGGCTACTTTAAATTTCAAGTTTGATCTGTAATTAACTACTAAAGCAAAAGACCTGAAAAACACAAGCAATTTTATAGTCTAATAATCACATCTTCTCTAACCACCTGTCTTTGAAAGCTTTTGTAGTTTTAAATCACATTTGCAAGTACAATAATACCTCTGTACTCATACAATACATTGTGTAACAAATTTGAAAACACAGGAACTATTTAAGAGAAATATTTAGATTGTGTCTAATTTAAATAGATAGTCCACTAGGCAAGGACTGTGTCTAATTCTATGTTAGGTACAGCACACTGCAAAATGTTGGCACTCAATAAATGTAAAATAATAACAACAGTCTTTTCCCCTTTAAAGTATATAATTACATCTACCCCCTACTGTGAACCAAGCTTGGTGACAGATCTTTTGTTTATTAAATCCACGGCCCTGAAAGCATACAGTACTGCAGCTTCAATACGAAATGCAGCAAAGTCCTCTCTACTTTAGGTAAAGCTTTCAATGTCTACAAATCCCTAAAGAACATCTTAACTTAGCCGTCCACCATATATATTACTTAACCGAATGCAGGAAACCTTTTCTAAGTCCCCAAAGTGGAATCCAAACATTAAGTGGAAATGTGTTCTCAAAGTTAGTTTGGAAATATGTCATGGAATAACATTACTCTTAGCTAATTTACCATTTCTCTCTCCTAAAGAAACATGTCAAGCTGCTGAGCACAGCTCTGTAGGCTTTATGCAGGAAACATTCAATAGGTTCCTTTGCTTGTGTTCAAAGTGAGCTATTATCCAAGTAGCCTGAACTGAGGAGGAAAAAAAAAAATGACTCATGTACAGCTTTATTTGAGACATTTGCACTACAATGAACTAAGCAAAGCTACAGGTCAAGTTAAAAAATATCGCAAAAAGCAACAAGAGCCGAAACCTCTTCAAGGGGAATTTTGGATTGGAAAGTACTTTTGATTCATTTCGTCATTATTTTCTTCTGGTTTCTCTTGTTTGTGTTTGAATGCTTGCACTTGAACATTAGTTTCACAATCGCCTATTCTACTTTTGGTATTGGTGAAGTTCAACATATGCTTAGCAATTCACTGCTACTAAAATAAGAAATGCAAATTCAGCTAAGTGCGCTCCAAGTCTAATGTGAAGCTAGGCCTAAGTTCCTTTGTAGTTTTGTAGAGTATTATCATTAGTAGAGAAGGGTTAATGGCAGAGGCCTATGATTGTTTAAAAATTCACATTACCAAAGTGGATTACATTGCATCTACTGAGGGGATCAACAATGTAAGCCTACACTAAGCCATTATTGCAGAAACAAAGCTTTCATTTTAAGCCTTTGGAAACAAGCATAAAATGGACAAAAGGAAAAATTCTTCTGATGTAAGAACAAGGCAAGTGCTACATGCTTTTCATCCAAACTCAGTTTCAGAGCCATGATGAAGGCACAAAAAAATGGACCATCTCCCAAAGAGCGCATCATTAAATTAAAATACAGAAAAATGTTTCTATTGCTAGAAATCCAACGGAAATCCTTTATTTAAATTACCTTTTCTTTTTTGTTGAGGATCAGTCACAACATGGAGATGTAGATTCTCTAGGATTGTTTCATTATTTGTTCTTTTATCTTCTAATGAGAATAAAGAAATGATTTGTGAAAAATACATTCCTGCAGCCAGAGTTAGAGTTTACCCTTTGCAGAAGTAATTCATCACAAACAATTTTGGAATGTGAAAACCGAATGCTAAGCTGTCAGTTACTGACAGGAACAGTCCCTGGGCCTGGGCTACAATACTTGATGAGTTTTATTTCATTTATTTCCCACAACAAAATTAGAAGTGAGATACTGGCAACCATTTTACAGATACAGAAACTGAGGCCCACTAAGGTTACGTAACTCACATTAGATCATCTGATAAAGGATCAATGATTGAAAGTGAAGTCAATGAAAGTGTACCCATGAGCCCAGACTGCCTTCAGATAACCACAGACTATCTGTGAGCTGCATATGTTTTTAATAAATTACCTGCAAAAAGTGTTATGCCAAAGGGTCTTACTGTCATTCTTATTTGAAGGGTGACTCCTTTGATACTTCCTTTAAACTATATGAAAGTGAAATCTCCTAGATAATTAACAAATTGAGCTAAAAATTATGTTTTTCAATATACATAGATTAGACCTAGATGTACTATGTCATTATTAGTATTGTGTGATAAATTTGTGTTGGAAAAATTTGTGAATTGTAGCCCTTATATAAACTCAAGGAGACCCTCAGCCCTACTTTAGTCCTGTTAAAGAGTCCTATTTTAGTCATGTGACTGGAAGTAAGATATCTGACACCTTTAACCCTTAAGAACACAGCTGAGAAATAGTAAGTAAAGCAAACAAACAATATACAAAATACAGGCCTTGAAGCATCAGAGTACTTGACCCATCTCCTCCACTATGGCTGTGTGTCTTTTAGGTAGCTGACACCGCAGGCCCTCCTTTCTGTCATAGCAATATTTGTTTTAAACATAATTCAGCAAACTTGGATATCTGTTTTCCTTGCTCACAATCATCTAATAACACTGAATGAGAAAATAAGACTTCCTAAGAGAACGAAAGAGCTCAAGTTTTGACAGAAATGTAAAGAAAGAATACTACCAAAAGAGTCACAAGAATAAGTGAAGTAAGATATACCAGTGGACGATCACGTGTGAGAAAAAATAATAGTAGTTGTCGCTATCAGTAGAGTTCTTATTTAAGAGTATATAATACAAATTTATAAAATGTGTAAAAACATAAATGCAATAAAATTTAATACTTTGACCATAATAATCCTGGGAATAAAAGTCAGTTCGAAAGCTCTTTTTCTCAGAATTCTGGTCTTAAGATTCAAAGTTTTATTAGATGGAAGTACTTTGGGAATACTAAAGGAGACCCATGAAACTAGAATAAGAAGACACCAAATACTAGGATGCAAGAGGTCTAGTGCCCCTCATGGCCATATTTGCAGACTATCTCGGCGCTCCTCCAGATCATTATTCTTTACACATGTGCTGGGGGCCCTGACTGGGATCATGCTTTGTCTTAGCACCTTTACTGGGGATGTAGTTAAAGGTTAGGAAGGTTTTGATTTTTGTGTAAAAGTTGGTAAGTGTGCAATAAAACCTTAATCTACGCTGAAGAAAAAAAAATTAAGTGACAGAAATAAACTCCTTGTAGGTAAAAGATCTGTGAATAAATCTTTGATTCTCCCACAAAGCTTAGCAAGCAATAATCCTTGAAATAACTGAGTGAATGAAGGCATAAAGTTCTTTATACCTTGCCCAGCAAATATTTTGGAAGGATGGGAGGAAGCCAGAGGGAGGTGACTTCATTTTGGCAGGCTCTGTCACTAACCCTGCCTGCCACACTCCCACTGAAAGTGCAAACTAAGCAGGAAACTCTTACAGATCAAGGGTACCTTGCACACAACAACTTTCAAAGTATGAGAAATAAACATTGATACGTAATAAATACATAATCAATATAAAAATAATTTAGATTGTGCATGTGTTAAAATAACTTTTGATACAGTGTTCTCAATTTATTTGAATTAAAGAATGATTGAAATATTTACTAAATACATACTATGACACAAAACATTTCATCAGACCTCTGCATTGGCCCCTACACTGATAAGAGATATATCAATGCACCCTCAAATGAAATGATTCTTAATAACTTGAATTTTTTCCAGTTTTTTTCTTTATTGCAGTGTTATAAATGATAATTGCACTGCCTCAAATAAATCAGAAAGGTCTCAAGGGCTCTGCTCTTCCACTGAAGTAGTAAATATTAAAATTTGTTATAAATCTCCCCTTTATTTATGTTCATAAAACAACTTGAAATTTAAAATAACTATGTATACAAAATTTTTGAAACAAAAACGTGAATACAACAACTTAATCACAAGCCAACTTACTTTTCCAACTTAATAAATGACCACAGATATTCACCTAGGTCAATGCTGATGGTTCTAACTCACTTTTTAAAATATCCATGTAATTGTGCATACTTGGAATTCATCCTGATTTGTTGAACTACTCCACTTTTGATGAACAGTCCTAATTTTTCCAGTTCATTGCTCTCACTAACGTGAAGGAAGGCATTATGCCTTGGAGACATAATTTCATATTTGCTGCTTTTGTCTTAAAATGTCTCTTTATTGAGGAGCTCCAGGGTTTTTTTTTCCCCCTACTTTTCACTATTTCCAAAACTAATAGTAACATAGTACAGTGTTGAAGACACAGATTCTCACGTGGGCACTTTACTTCTATGAGATAGCTTTATAAGGTAAAACTGCTAAATCAGAGGTATAATCCTGTTTTGAAAAATGCTGATTTTACTAGGTAAAACAGATAAATTTCCTAAAAAGTTAGAATTCACATCCATCTGTAGAAATGTGCTTATTTTCCCACACCTTCAGTAACACTGAATACTATCAACATTCTTCCCTTTTGCCAACTTTATAAGGAAAAAACCCCGGATATCCTGGCTTTTATTTGCATTTCCCTGAATACTAGTGAGTTTGGGCAGTTTTCCATGAATTTATTGGCCATCTGCAGTTCTTTTGTGAATTACCTGTTAATATCATTTACTTAATTTCCCTTTTCTTTAGTTTTTAATCAACTCAGAAGACTTCTTCTTACATGAGAAATAAATAGTTCATCCAGTTCAACTTTTCTTCTGTCCATTAGATCATGGGAATATGAATATATTTTGAGCCAAGAAAATAGCCAAGACTGCTGAATACTTTAAAATAAATTTTAGTGACACTGAAAGAAAGTTTGTGACTTTAACTTTCTAAAATATTAAGCTCTACAAGGACAGAGGTCTTGGCTTTGTTAAATCACGTATTTCCAGAATCTAGAACAGAGTCTGGTAAAAAGCAGAAACTCAATAATTACCTACATTATATACTAATTCAGTATGCAAATGTGTTGAAAAATGTGTGTGTAGATACAGCAACCTTTCAAACTTAAATATCTGTTTTCCAAGTGGAAAAGGAATTGGAACTCTGCTATCATTTAGTGTTTTACTCCTCACATTTCATAATATCTCATTTAAATCTTGAGAGGCAGATACTGTTATTTGCACGTTACAGAAGAGGAAATCAAGACTCAGGAAGTTGTTCAAGATAACACAGCCAACAGAAAGAAAGCTGGAATCTAAATCCAGGAACTTCTCTTGCAAGAGAGATAATTTCTACTCATATCTGAACTGGATAGGTAGAAATGGGCTTGTCAAGTAATTTTCAACTGTAATTTTTCTAGGACTGAAAAACTCTCTAAGATCTATAAAACAAGAATTGCATTCTATCTGCAAGTTATAATTGATAAAATATTTATCTTTGCAACTTTAAAAATAGCTATAAGAACCTGGACTTCAATGTTCTTAGGCAACGAAGTGGATAAATTTTAGAGAAAAAAAAAAAAACATTATAAAAGGCAGAAAGCAAACAAAAGACCACTTTTTGCAAATAGCCAAATATCTTGACAAGAGACTTCAGGAGAACATGGTTCACCAAACTCACATGATCTACAAGCAAAATCCTGCCACCAGTACAGAAAGACTACTCTAACCCAATCATAGAATGGAAAAAAAAAAAAAAAATGTTAACCATGTTAAATTCTAACACTATCATATAAAGAGATTTTCAAAAATATTGGTTTTATAGTACAATCATAAAACTTTTCAGGTCACAAAATACATTTAATAGTAACAAAATGATAAAAATATTAACTTTATGCCACTTCATGTACATTTATAAACTAAATTTCAGTTTTTTGAAGAGATATATTCTCAATGTTATGTGTCACGATTTAGAAATTTCTCCTGAATAAAATGTACTTATCACTGATTGGACTATTTTCCATAATTCTAATATATTTTTAAGGATGTCATCTCTTTTTTAAAATTTATATCAGTTGTAGATGGATACAATAGCTTTATTTTATTTATTTATTTTTATACAGTGCTGAGGATGGAATCCCTTGCCTCACACTTGCTAAACACATGCTCCACCACTGAGCCACACCCCAGTTCCTAATCTTTTTTATTTATGTAGTGGAATCATTAAATGATTTCTCCTTCTGTTCTTAAATGCCCTTTATTACAATGAGTGCAGTGACTACTAGTGACTGTCTATTGCCAGTTTACCTATGTGGATATAATAAGCAGAAATGCAAGGTTTAAAAAGATTTTTTTTTCTTTTACATTCAGACCCAGAACAATCTGTTTTAATAGAAAAGTTGTATCAAAATACAAATCTCTAAGCTACAAATTTGATAAAGGCAAAAAGAGACATAAATAATGAGCTATCAGAGAAAATAGAAGTGGATATTTGCTTGGGGATTGGGGGACAGAATTATAGCTATAATGCAATATCATCATGAAATTCCTTGGTGAGCACTGTTACTTGAAAATCCCTCCAACTCAACAGCCACATCGTTTGCTATGGCAATTCAAAACCTCTGGTGTTATTCTTTGGTTAGGGTTGGTTCTCTTCTTTCTTGTCAATCTTCTATGTGAGAAAACATTCTTAGAAGAATATTTGGATTAAGGGTTGGAGTAAGAATTAATGTTGATCAAATACATTTTTAATAGGTGAATAACAAAATTTCCTCTATTGAAAATTTGGCATAAAAATATGATCAATTTTTAATTTTTATAGACAAAACACTATCAAAATATTAGAGTAAAATAAAAATAAAACAAGAAAATCTCTTTAAAGTTTGCCATTTGAACAGAGATAAAAATATGAATTATAAGTTCTTTAATATTTTTCTTTACTATATTTTAATTGTACTTAATCTAAAATATAACTTTTCTAGGTCTTTTTAATAAAGGAATTACTCATGAAAATGTTTAGTAAAAATAAAAAAATGAGTCTAAAACAATCTGTACTTTTCTCTGAAATATAGACATTTGTATTTTCAGAAGATATATGGCTTCAAAATTCTTATAACTTTTTAGTGTAAAATTATAATATATATTATAATATATATAAATTATAACATATATATGAGGCAAGTGATAGGCAATTTATCTTTCATTTGATGAGGGACTTTTATAAAATGTTCTATTATGGAAAGAAATGCTTACCTGGTGATATAAAATTATTTCTCATAAATTCATGCAGATATTTTACCACAATGACATTCATTTAATATTTATGAAATGCTGTCAATTCAGTAAACCACTGTAATGATTAAAACAGTAACATTTATTCCCAGACTGTGCTTCCAGGAGTTTTAAGTGCTTTCTTCCACAATTAACTTTTTTCGTCCTTTGTGCTTTTAAAAGATCTCCACAGACACACAAAAAAAGATGCCTTTATCGTATAGCCTCAAAAGTTAAACAGAACCAAATTTGCCATTTCTAAAATCCAATCATGATGGAAAACACTCAGCTTTCCTTCTCTGGGTCATAGTTTTCTTTGTGACTATAAGAAGCTGCTGAAGTCCAACAGCCCTGCAAGACGGAATGTTCCAGTGGTATTCTGGCTAGGTCAACCCAGAGCCGCCCACAGCTCAGCCAGGCCTCCTCCAGCCTCTGACCCAGACTTCCCATCCAGCAAACTGCAGGGGCATGAGCATGTGAGGGACAGGCTGACCAGAAACAAAGTTCCCAGAACATTCTGAGAAGGACGAAAACTCTAAAACCCTGAGTATTTCACTAGAGAAAACTATAATTATAATTACAGCATCATATAAGTTCGAGAGGATTATGATATTTAACTCTTCTTGGTTCACAATAAAATGCCTAAATAGGTGAGTAACCCAAATTTTCCATGCTGTAATTTAAAACTAGATATTTAACGCAGTTAGTGGAAACCCAATATCAGAACCTATAAGAAAGAGTTTCGTTTTCTTTAAAATAACACTCTGAGAAACTGTTCCGAAAATACAAACTTCTCAGGTTGCACACCTAAACTGTCATGGTCATAAAACAAGACTGAATTCCTTAGCTAATCTTATTCATGAACTATTTCATGTGCTTTTAGGAAATACCACATTGTGGCTAAGCACCATTATTCTATTATGCTTGAAAATAACCAGTGGCTTACAACAGTAAACAATTCAAACTGCACTCCTTGCATAAGAAAGCTAAAATACCCAGAACTGGGCTGAGACAGAAAACCCCAAGAAACTCAATATGTTTCCATCTGAATACTTAAAGAACTGATTAGATACATGTTTATAGTGTCTTATGATTATATTTTAAGCAAAATTATTTTGCAAGCAACCAAGCTTAATATCCTATAAATTTAGCAAATATTCTATAAAAAATATGAAGGGACTATATTCTATAAATATAAAATGCTATTATGTTTAAGAAAAACTTACAAACCAAACTTTAATGCTCTTCATTGCCAGTAATGGCATGTAACATAAGCTTGGGGGAAAGTAAATAAACATTTTTGTAGCAAAAATTGAGGTTTCCATACTGACTTGTATTAAAAAAAAAAAAAAAAAGTAAAACGCCTGTCTATACTACATCAAATCCTGTACTAAGACTTTTGCATAGTTGACTACATTTTGACTTTATAGCATTATTATTCAAATACATTGTAAAGAAATTTAACATTCTTTTATGCCTTTTAAAAAAATTTCTTGTTGAAAATATTTACTTCTGCACATGAATATCCTAGGGGTGATAATCTGGTTAAAACAGCATGTTCTTAAAATGAAATGTAGTGTTTAAAATTCAAAACTATTAGCTGTGTCTGGGGCTGTAACATAATGATAGAATATGTGGTTAGCATGTGTGAGGCCCTTAGTTCAATATCCAGTGGGCACGCGTGCACACACACATGCACACACATGCTCATACACACAGTTTGGTAATTGCTCCCAACTTTCCCCACACAATCATTTCCTTTATCAAAATTACTTTGGTATAAAATACTGAGCTCAGTTTATGAGGATTTATGAACTTTACACTGTGACAGACTCCAGGAATACAGACATAAACCCATTTTCCTCTTTTGATGGATTCTAAGTGAGAAACCAACTTGAAATTAGGTAAGAGAATGAGGTCAAACTGCAGGAAAAAACTTTCAGGATAACACCTGGCAAGTTTGTTTGGGGCAAAGTCATTGGAGAAAACATGCCTCTAGCCATTAAGAGCACACTGGTCTAACGGATGAGCCAGTGAAGGGACCATAAGAGGCCAAATGGGGCCAGACCAACAGGGGAGGAAGGAAAGACAGATTCAAGAGATGTTTTAGAGACCAAAAGGTCAGGTCTGGTCGTTTACTGGGTGAAAGAATGAGAGAAAAGTCAGTCTGCTGTCCGGGATTGTGTCCTAGGTGACTTGTGGATGATGCTGCAGTGAATATATACATCCATGCATAAAAACAAAATGGAACAAATTCTTGGAGAGCTGAAAGAGAGGACCAGCCCATCAAGAACACTGCCTTATGCTGGGTATGTCTGAGTCACTAGAGTGTCACCTAAAGTTGTATGGACAGCATGTGTTTTCATATATGAATCTAAAGTTTAGTGATGAAGGTACTATTGTCAGCTTTGGTGGTAGTCAAAAGCTAGAACATTGATGAGCTTGTTTAAAAAGGAAGTTCAAAATGAGGGAAAAAAAGGCAAGAAAAAAACTGAGAAATAATGATGAGTGAGGAAGATGATGCCAATTTTCATTTTCTTTTTCTTTTTTATTGGGGGGCGGTGGTATTAGGGATTGAACCCAAGGACACTCCACCACTGAGTTACATCCTCTTTACTTTTTAATTTTTAATTTTGAGACAAGGTCTCCCTAAGTTGCTTGGGTTTCACTTAAGTTGCCCAGGCCAGCCTCAAAGTTGCCATCCTCAAAGTTGCCATCCTCCTGCTTCAGCCTCCTGGGTCACTGGGGTTACAATGATGGGAATACACCTGACAAGGCAGAGGCAAATTTTGCCCCAAACAGCAGATAAAGACTGAAACATCCAAATGTGGTAAGAGACAAGGAGGGTTAGATTTAGTGCTGTGGTGGTGAAGGGCAGAAAGTATCACAGTAGATTGAGGAATTAATAAAAACTAGGTAGTGTATATGGAAAACAGATAACTTTACTAGGATGTTTGGCGGTAGAGAGGAGGTAAATAGGGTCTTAACAAGTAGGAAAACACTTTTATTGCTTCCTGTTGGTTTGTTTTTTAAATTTCTGTTTGTTTGTTTCTGTTGTCTTTTGAGGACAGGAATCTTGACCACAGTTATAGTCAAAGAAAAGAGCTAATAAAATGTCATAAATATAAAATGGGAGAAATAGAAATAATTCAGTGAAAAAGAACCCTGAAGAAGAAAAACAGATCTAATCAAGAGTAAAACAAAGATTAGTTATAAACAAGAAGAGGTTTTAGTGCCTCATAGAGATGTTTTAACCCAGGGAATGCTAAATTGAAGCCCTTTGTA
Source organism: Sciurus carolinensis (assembly GCF_902686445.1). Classification (NCBI taxonomy): domain Eukaryota; kingdom Metazoa; phylum Chordata; class Mammalia; order Rodentia; family Sciuridae; genus Sciurus; species Sciurus carolinensis. Next base: position 125,659,618 of record NC_062222.1, read on the forward strand.
CTTTAATTGGTGTTATTACTAAAAACCTTTCAGTGAATAACAAAGTTGGTTGCAAAATACATGAAAATAACTTCATAAAAGCATATTTATCCTTTTAACTTTAAAAAATATCTAGGATGCAACCTGGGCAAACATTATCTTGGTAACAGGCATTGTACTATCATTAGGGGTTCACATTTGAAAACCATGGAAAATGGTTTATAAACCAGAAGAATAACATCATTTGTAATTTGGAATTAATAATAACAAAACTGGGCACAGTGGTGCATGCCCATAATCCCAGTAGCTCCAGAGGCTGAGGCAAGCAGATCCTAAGTTCAAAGCCAGCCGCAGCAACTTAGCAAAACTATATCTCAAAAAAGAAAATAAAAAGGGTTGGGAATGTGGTTCAGTGGTTAGCCACCCCTGGGTTCAATCCCTGGTACTATTATTATTATTAATATTAATAACAATAAATCTGATGACAGAATTTAAAAATTAGCAATGACACAATATTAGTCTTACTCTCCAAACTATAAAATAAGACTCAACGAAGAATAACTAATTTTTATCTCATAGTAGTAAATGGTGGAAAATGAAAAACATTTCCATTCCCTTACAAGACAAGTTTCTATGTATATATAACTAGAAACTCGATACTGCCTTATATATCAATATATAAAAATAGAGTCTTAAAAATTTAACTCTGCTTTACCAACACTTTTATATTTGTAGGTGGAAAAATATAAGCCTATGTTTATTATACACCTATGCTCTGTCAGGCATTGCATCCCTTCGCTAACCCCTATCATGAGAATCTGAAGTAGTGAATATTCCCTTTGTACAGAGGCAATGGTAGCAACTCTAAAAAGTTGGGTACAAGTCAAGATCATGTAGCTGGTCGGAAATGGGGTTCAAAACCTTGTCTACTTCACTTTGAAGTCCATGCTTTCCACACCAGTTAGGATTCCTCTCGTATATTTCCCAAGTGACCTCACGGAACACCTATAAACCACCTCTTTGATATCTAATCCATAGATTATAAACCTCTGCATTCACTGGACGTGGTTTAACACATCAGGTTACAGGTTGCTTATGGTCCACCCCTAGGTGTTCCGGAGACTTTATCATGAGGTGGTGACATTTTTCACCTTCTTCTCACCATGTGCACAAAATCTCAGGTCCTCTGTCAGCCCAGCAATGATCTGATCATTTGGACTAGGCCCCCGGTTTTGGTAACCACTGCCCTCTTCCTTGGCCTCAGGGGCCTTTCTACCGTCTCAAGGTCTATTACTTCCCAAGTCTGATCTAAAGCTTCACATGATGTGCATTTCTTGGCAGCCAGAGCTAATGGTCCCTCACCTAGTACCCAGAGGACACTGTTAAAGCACTTATCACTCAGAATCATAATAATTACTTTAATCTCTCCCCTGCTAGAATGTGAGCCCTTCAAAGATTGCATAGTATATTATTCATTGTAGAATCAATAGCTCCTAAAGCAATATGTGGCACACAGTAGACAATAAATAACTAACTGCTGTGTTGTGAAAGAAGTGTGGGCTTTGGAGGCCATAGGGAAGAGTAAGGGTCTCAGTCTCAGTTCATCTAACATTATTCATGGGAGCTTGGGCAAGTTACTGCCTACGAGCTTCATGTTTTCTAATATTGACTATTTTAAAGAGTTGCAATGAGGATTTAAAGAGACTTGACATTCAGAACGAGTCCCTAGAACATACTTAAGCACTTGATAATTTCAACGTCCTGTCCTTTCAGCTCACCCTTTTAGATACATAAATGCAACATAGACAAGAAAAAACTGCACTTATAGAAAGGACAAATGTCAATCAAATACCTAAGAGAAAGGAACCATAACAGGGGCTGCTTGTGGCCAGAGATCAATCTCTGCATTCAAAGAGCTAACAATCCTATAAAGAAAACAAATTTTATTGAAGCACTCTATAAATACATATTATATATCTAATATATATGTATATATTAGGTATACAATTAAATACTATATACTACATATAATATATATGTATGTGTATGTATGTATATGTATATATATATATATATATATATATATATATATATAATTGAATACCAGGCATGGATAATACCACAGGTAATCCAATGTTGGATGCAAGTGTTTTGGGATGGAGAAATACCAGAAGTAGTAAACAATAATCTGAATCTAAAGTTTTGAAGAACTGATAATAATTTGGAATCATGCAAATACAGAAAAGAGTATCCTACATAAAAGGTACAATATGAGCAAAGGTACAGAAGCAAGTGCCACTGGACAAAGGCCTCAAATGGCAGGGAAAGCCCCCAGAACATCTGGTGCCAACAGCACACAAAACTTAACATGCTTCTTAATATGAGTGCCTCCACTCCACTTATTAGGACTTTTGAAAAAAGTTAAAGGAAGAGAGAGGAAAGAGGAGTTGCAACAAGAATCACTACTGTATCTAGTGCATGGAAGCAAATTCTACTTACCGTTACAAATAAGCTTACTGGTTTGTTTGAGAAAAGGAGCAAAAGTTCTCTTTCTAAACAGATGGTTTTCATTTAATACTAGCATTGACTAAATGTGACTAGAGTTTGCAAGACTGTGAGTAAAGGAAGCATGGGTAATGATATAGTTTGTAGAATAAAACTATGGTCATGTAGAATAAAAACTAAAACAACAACAGAAAAAACACCTCCCGAGAGATGTCAATGTCCTGTCCATGACCAGTACCCCTTCCTCTGTGTTCCACACTCAAAATGTTCTACTGCCCCCTGCTGCTTTAATTTTCTGGAGCTTATTATTTTTTCTTTTCCTTTCATCCTCTCTCAATGATTTAACCCATTTTACTTTTTCCCCCTCCCTTTTCGTTCAGGATGACCAATGACCAAGGGATTGTTTCTTGGGCAAACTAAACTTTGATATCAATGAAGATATAAGAATCATACAAAACTTTGTAGAAGGAACTTATAGCTTTAAAAATCCAGCATGCACTTAAGCAATCCTACGTGTACTCCGTAATTTATTTAGGATTTCTCAATTACATGTTTTCATCAGGAAGCAATAACTCATCCCAAACACATCATTTGCCTCTCATTCCGATGATAACCCAAACTTTCTTACCCCCATATACAAGCTGTGTATATAATTAGAGATTTCCCAAACATGGTACTCTATCTAGGTTGGATTTAATTTAATATAAAGAGTAGACCTGGCTTATTGTATGTTACAGATATTTGTGTATGTATTATTTCAATTTTTTCCCCATGAGTTATGATTTAACTGGTTTCAGGTCAACAAACATTTGTTCTTCCTTTTGGGGGATGTGTGTGTATGTGTGTGTGTTTGTGTGTGTGTGTGTGTGTGTGCGTGGTGTACAAATGTGTACATCTCCTGTCACCATTCAGTACTTAGGTCATGAGGGTCTTTGATAACCAAAAGGAAAAATAATAAAAGGAAGTCACCCAGAAAGTTCTCAGTCTAGCAGTGAGCAAATGGCACAGCATTACCCTAAATACCACCTGCTTTCAATTCTGTGTTCAACAGATACATTCTTGAGTATCTGCTCTGCTTTACTGAAGCAAAAATTATTTATTTTTCAGTAGTTCAGAATAAAGTGTGATAGAAAGAGGACCTTTTAAAATCTGAAAGAAATGAAGGCCTCACAATCCACCAAGTAATTCAGCCCAAATATGTTAAAACTACTCTTGTTTATTGGAGTTAAGCATTGTTATATAATAAAATACCTAAAAACTAGTGACTTAAATTGCAACTACTCATCATTACCCCTTAAATTTCTGTGGCCTAAGTGGGAAGTTCTTATGCTTCACACTGTATAGTTGGAATACTGGGATGGATGGAAGTTTCGAAACAACCTGACAGTTGGACTGGTTGGAGGCACAGATGGGAAGATAGCTATGAATGTCCACTATCCTCCAAACTGACCTCTTGATATCATTTCTCGAACTCATTTCCTCATGGCATGGAAATTGTTCTAAGAAGGTATATTCTAACCATAAGCATTCCAAGAAGATGATTCCCAGTGTGCAAATACTTACCAAACTTCCACTTTCATCTCACTTACTAATCTCTCATTGACCAAGGAATCAAATGGCAAGCTCAAAAATTCAAGAAAGATGCTACATAAGGGTGTGAAAATTGGGAGCCGTGTTTTACTGGGGCCAATGTAATAGTCTACCATATTTCCTCACTCAGCTTTATGACCCAGTGCTTTTGAAATCTTCTCCTTGGAAATGTTCCTCAGATCCATTGTATATTATCCATTTCCACTGCCATATAGTTCAATCTTTGTTCTCTTTCATCTCATTATCTCTCTTCCTTCATTTCCTTTCTTCTTTCCTCTATTTTGTATTTTTGTAAAAATCTCTCTTGGCTTTCAGTGAGAGTATGGAGATAAAGAGTAACATTCATTCACTGGATAAGCATGTATTACGTAGTAGCTAATAACATATTGTAGAAGGAACTGTGTGTGACAGGAGAGAAACAACGAAACACTTCCTCTGCCATCCCAGCTAAAACTCTGCAGGGGAAATAATAACATCTGCACCAGTTCCTCACCACCCTCAAAACGGGAGTTGTTTTTCTGCCTTACAGATTTCAATATGTCACAACACAGCTTCAACATTTTTCATGCTTTTCCAGACTATCAGATGAAATCCAGACGCTGACACCTCAGTTAAGGTCCCTCAAAGGAGCCTTTCCAGGTTCATCTCCCACCACTTCTTACAACTTTACGGCTTAAGCAGGTCTGTGTATTGATTCCTGCCACTCTGCCCAGCTGGAATCTTCTTCCCCATCCCCAGCTCCCAGAGCATGCCATTTTCTCTTTAGAGCCACACTCGGGTATTTCTCTAAGGTCTCCATAACAACAGTAGAAATCACATGCATAGATTGGAGCAGACTAGAACCACACCTCTTCCTGACATCAAGTTCATCCAACCAGTGGATGGTAGGCTCCTTGAGAGTATGTTCACGGCCACAGAACTTAGTATTTATTAACACAGACCTAGCTACTTAGGAGGAATAGGAAGAGAAGAGGAAGAGGAAATCTTTCATTTCTCTGAAACATACTTTCATACATTATCTTCAAAATGAAACTGTCACAGTTGTAATTACATATTGGATTTAACCCCCACAGCTTCTCTGGGAGGAATGTGTTGTCATAGTAGAGACTAATAAAAAAAAAATTACTTCTTCAGTGAAAAAAATATAAGTAAATGAAACATAACAGAAAGAGACATTATATTGATTCAACCCTTGTTTCAATGTCTTGTCAAGCTAAAGGGCTGATTTCCAAGGACTCTGACAGTGGCTCTTCAAATCCAGCCACTGGAAATCTTGAATTAAATTCTACACTTTTATGAATGGAATTTTTAAAAACAACCTATATTAAAGTAAGTTTTAAACTATGTATAAAAATAAAGTAATCCACTTTTAATTTAAATCACCATGAGGTGACTGAGTCACTGAAGTTTTCAAATATATAATGTGCAAGGATGATAAAGTATGGGTCACATTAAACTTTAATTGCAAGATATTCATAATATTTCATTAAGTGAGTAAATTTTAACAATTGTCATACAGATGATGACAGAGTATAAATTTATATCACAAATGCTCTTTATCCCACAAAATCAGACAAACAACTATGTGATTCACTATGATGTTGAATTCATATTAACAGACCTTATTGCAGGATTAATGTTTAAAATTGCACTAAGATCTTCTAGTGTCACTTAATATTTAATTAAATATTCACTATGTAGTATTCCATACTATTCCCAATCCCTTGCTCTCCTCTCTTGCTGCCTGATCACATGGGCTGCACATGGCATTTCCTTTAGTGGGATGTGATATTCCACCTTAATCTCCCTCCACCAATACACCCCTTTTCATGGTACCCCTTGAGTGTCACCTCCTTCCCGTCTCTCACAAATGCTCTATTTTCCTTCTGACATCATGCAGCAATTCCAGTGTCAGTACTCTGAAGGCTGGTCACTGCACAGTACAGCCATATTCTTTCAGTTCCTCCCATAGAAACTATCTTTTATGTAACTGATGCATCCCACAGTGCCTGCCACATAATTGACACTGGATATACATTTGATGACTTGATATAATAAATGACTACACAAAATGAGGTCTGAATCTTGTATTTTAATTTAAATAGTCATTTTTATTCAAAGCATGAACACTCAAGGAAGATTAAAACTTATATTAGATATTTTAATTTTGGCTAATTCTTCATTCATAGGTAAAGTAGATACATATTACTCATTGAGGAAAGTACAAATTCCAGGATATGAAACAACAGGTTACAACACAAGTGAAAAATACCTCTGAACTATGTCATATACTTCTGCACCCTTTGGCAAAATAACAAGAAAAACTAACCTTCAGTTCTCTAGCTCTATTTTTGCCACTTAGTAGATACTCTTTCTGTAAAATGAGGTTAATATAACTTCTTTCTTTCCAAAGTCCTAGGAAAAAATGCATATAAAAGTCTATTCCCCATAAACTAAAATGCAAGGCCTGATTATTACTGAGCCCAAAAGTCAATAGTCACTGTATTTTTATAACACAAATGATTGAGCTTGATGAACATTTCACCCAATCATGGTCTAGCATATTTAGGGAGAATTTTCCTTTGAGAAATAAAATATTCATCATTCTAATTATAAATGGTCCTGTTGTCAAGACAACTTTTCTCAAGAGGGATAGGATTATTCTAAAATGTTCTTCTTTAACAATTTTGTATCTCAATTCCTATTTACATTGAAAACACTTTGTCCCTGGCTAATATCTCATTAATAAAAATACTCTTAACAATTTAAAAGAAATGTGACTCAGGAAAGGTTTCAATAAAGTTTTCTTCCTTAGTTCTTCTAGAGAGTAGAATTCATGACATGAGAATTCAACTATGTAGCACTTCAATTAAAAGGAGAGAGTCTGGAACTAATGCGACATAAGTAGCACGTACAATAGAGTTAGCATGCCCCATTAATGCCTGGCCATTGGGGTAAAATGGCATGAAGAACAAAAGGGTAATTGGGTATAACAAGGACCTAATTTTAGCAAACATGAATCTATTTTGGACATTCCCATAAGCATGTGTCACAGCCGCCTTATTAGAAGGAGACACCATATTAAAACTTAAAAATAGTCTGTCTTTCCTAATATTGTAATAAAGATATGCCAAAAATTGTCAATATTCTAAATTATAAAAATGTAGAGATATCATTATTTATAAGGTCACCATTATAAAGTATTCATAATTTTAAAACTCTTTTATACCTCACTTTGTTTACCTATCAACATTATGAGTAAATCAGGTATCTATACCTTATATAAGTTTCACATAAGTCAATAAAAATTCTCTTGCTCATTAATTTATTCATCCATCCAATTTTCGAAATATTTACCATATGGTAGACAATGTAAGATATATTGAGGGAATTCAAAGACTAATGAGATTAATCCTGTAATTAGAAAATCATGTATGGCAGATCCAATAGTTTTCAAAAATGAAACTGCAAATTCACTCTACTTTTGCATTTTAGGCTTCTGGTAACATCGTCATATTCAAATGAAGTTCTAGCAGAAGTTAAGATACACACACACACACACACACACACACACACACACAAAAACAGTTCCCCGAATGAGAAAAATGTATATAAATTTTCTCTGTTGCTAAATATGAACAGTGAGCTGGTGATTTATTTAAAATATGCAATTGATCAGAAATTTAAAATAAGTACTCAATCATTAGTTGGTTACTTACCACAAAATATATGTCCTTTACTATGGTAGACACCACAAAAACAGCAAATAAAAAACAAGGCTTTGATTAGGTGAGAAAAAAAGAGTATGAGTTTGTATTTAAGTGTATGTGTCTGCATATCTACATGTGTGAGCGACATCTCATGCATTCATCGTATATCATAATCAAGAATATTTAGATATGTAACTAGCCAGTAAGGTAAACTTTTTTTAAAAAAATGGTTTAAAAACAACCACAGATATTATGAAATTTTATGTATTGTAAACTGGAAACAAATATTCTTGCACAAGTTCATGTTCCTTGCCAAGACGAATGTAAATCTCTGACTGAAAATTGTTAGAATCTCTGAATGTCTTAGGAGAAATTATACCCTACATAATTAAAATAAGTAAAACCATTCCCCTTCCTTTATTGAGAATAGAACAGGGAACCAAGCAATTATGAAAATTCAATACCACCCTAAGTGATTTATTATGGTAGACCTTGAACTTAGTCAAACATCTTTATTTTAAAACAAAAGCAGCAAGGTATGTGGTTTAAGGAAAACTCTATATGGAATAAGGTCATATGATTTTCATTATTTTATAAATCTGATTAGTTTAAAAAGCATGAAAATTTTCCTCTTTATTGACCTAATCACAATATACTGTATCTAAAGGATTTTCATGAGTATTAAAATGTTCTATATTTTCTACACTGATTTTTATTGTGAAAAGATTTTAAGATTAGCTTTACCTTGAGTAAACATATTGTACACTTGAAAATAATGACCCCAATTTCAAAATTTTCCTAGGCATGACCATAGACTAATAAATTTAGCATTTCAGACTAAAAGATAATTAATATAAAACACTGCATCATTTCGCAGTGTCTGCTTTGGGGTTCTGCAAAGAACCAAAGCAAAGAAAGAATTTTGACCTTGACAAATGGGCAACTGCAATAATTCCAGGTAACCTCAGTAGAATATGGAATGAGCTCCCCCTGTTGGGCCTGAAAAGTTCACATTTTTGACCATCACAACACAGACCTTAAAACAATAAAGAAGGAAAAGAATATAAAAAGAGAAAGATGTACAATGTAAACAAAATTAAATACCTAGAGATACACTGGAAATACATATTTAAGAGATTAAAAAATTTTAGAAATCCAAATATAGAAAGGAAAACAGGAATTTCAACCTAGTGAAATAGATAAAATGTCCAAAGGAGGTGTACAATTTCACAAATGCTGCTGTCATTCCTTATCAATACAAAATGTCATGCTTTGAAACAAGTGTACATGAAAGCAAAATAGTTGTTCCTTTATAAAAACATGTTTTGAGAAAAAGTTCTGGTAATAAAATTAGTTTTCACCCTTACCAATATATATCAGAAAGAACTTTTTAAAAAGTATTTGGGCTCCCTTAATGTACAGCAATCAGAGTTTCATGTTTGCTATGATTTCATCATTGGTTGGTTGTCTTTGACCTGCTTGTCCCAGCAGGTCTGAGAATAACTGGCATGGCAAGAGGGGAATTAGCAAAGAAGGAAGTATATAATACAATGTCTACTTGCTTATATATAGGAGAGTGGGAAAAACATACCAGTCACTGAGATAAGAGTTCAATCACAACTATGAATTACAATTTTGTAAGTATTTAAAAATAATACATTACGGTTCCCAATATGCTAACAAACAACTTACTTTGGACCACCTTATACTACCTTACCTCAGCAAAGACTCTGCACCCTCATTGAGGTCTACTATGAAAAACATTGTTTTTAGAGAGATGATGCAGCCCCAAGAGGGAAAAAGGAAATAAATTTTAAAAATCACAACTAAGTCCAAGACTTTCCTAAGTTTCCAGCAGGAACACATCAAGACATTTCTGTTGTATATTAATAGCCTCTTTTTATATTTCATAAACCTTTTTTACACTGTCTTGTTATGTTTTCTTAAAATTGAGTCATTTATAATGCTTTTTAAATTTTTATGATCTTTATTGTAATCATAAATGAGTCTTACATTTATTGATTGACAAATTTTAAACAACTTATTTTTATTTCCAGATATGCAATGTAGTTATTATCCTATTTACATATCTTTCATTTCTTTTTTAATTATTTTTTTATTTTTATAGACTGCATTTTGATTCATTGTACACAAGATTAAGAAGTGTTGTTAATGAAGCCAGAGTGATAAAGGGATCAAAAAGTCCTAATGGGAACCCTTGAAGAAGATTGTTTCTCTTTTAAAGAGCAGGTGAAGACAACAGTCTGTGGGTCTTGCCTTCCCCGTAGGCACACAAAAGGGCTCCGTCCAGTACCACTGCATAAGAAGTGGGACAGATTCTGAAAATGAAATTTATAAATAATAACATTGTATAAGAAAGGGACAAATAACGGAAATTAGTTTCTTCTGAAAATCCTATTGGGCCATTTTCTCTCCAGAATGCTAACACCCATACCCAACCCTGTGCTCTTTTCTACACATATGCCTTTAAAGACTGAGCACTCAAGCAAATATTGGTATGGTCTCTTAGATACATATGGATTAAATAGGCTGTGTGCACTGGCCTGGGAACTGAACCAATATTTACAACATTGTTTCTATGGGAAAACATGTTCCAAGTTCTAAATAACTTACAAACGTTTGGAACACAATGGCATAAAAAATTTTTCGATATGCCATATAGTATGAAGACAGGGTAGTGGATACCGCTAAGTCAGAGTTAATTCATGCTGATCTGAGTTTTTACCTCCTACTTTTCCTTCACAGTCTGGCAAGGGAATAAAAATACCGTGATGTACACAGGTATGCTATTCTTGTTTGGAAAACCCCAATGAAGTTTTTAATTAGCCACATAAATACATACTAAAGCTCTAACAACTTTAATCTAATTCCATCCCAGTCACCCTACCCTATTTCAGTTAGCCTACTGGAATTTACTAGGTAGACAATTTTGTCTGGAGAATCTCAAAAATGTGATTTTCCAGATTTTGTGGGTTAGCAGATTTTTCTGTACTAGGATTCTCATTTATCTGGAATGACTCGTCATGTGCTGGCAAATAGTTCATTATAAACATTCAAGTTCTTAGCATTGAAGTGGGGGAAGTAAAAACACAGGAACAGTTTCCCTTCAGACCCTCAGGCAATTATTAGAGCATCTTGGAAATATAAAATGGTTACAAACAGAAAACTTTCTTCCAATTTTTAAAATTCAGGGAAACACAGCATTTCATATCAGGAAAATTCTTTAATTTTGAATTTATTACTAAACATATGAACCATTTTCAAAGAATCATAGTTGATGACAGCATTCATCTATTTTTATTAACTATTTCAAAAGATGTTGTCAAAGCAGGCTATAATAATAATTTTTAAAAAGCAGAAATGAGGACTAAGAAGTGCACTAAAAAATGCACATGAACTTAAGGAAACTCCTGTATAAAAGTAGTGGGGTGAGACTGGATTCAGAAAAAAACAATAACACTCGGAAACTCAAGATATATCAACAGTAAACCACATTGAAGGACAATCCCACGAGCCTCTGGCTACATACAACATGTGTGTATACACGCCCAGCCTTCAGCCTTTGCATTAGCAGAAAAGAAAGGGCAATTTCACACTGGCACTGGTAAGTCATAAACAGAACATTTCAAGTAGAAATGCTATCCCTTCCATTCACTTCTTGAAGACTTCAAGTTATCGGATGCAATCTGCACTTGGCTTTGCTTTTCAGGGCTTAAATTCAGTTGAACACATTAAAGGAAAGTTCTCATTTGTTCATTTCATAGATATCCCACCACACTGAGATAGGGTGGTGTGGTGGCACAAAAGAAAGCAACACATTTAGTTAGCTAATGCACAATATTGTTTACATCCAGGAAGCCGAGAATTTAATAAAAATTGGAAGGTGGTTACTTCCTGAGGCTTATGTAGTCTCCATAGTCTAGCACCACAGAATGGAATATAAGGGCACAGTGGGGTTGTTTACCTGCCAATCACTTGTCAGTCTTACAGGTTCTCTACAAACACCCCTTGTACTTGGAAACTTCTTTACCAATCGTTGTAATTAGAATTTTTAAACACAGCAATAGACACATTTTCTAAAACCACTAAATTAAATCACTAGCAGACACAAAAGGAAAGACAATGCCATGGTAACTTTTGTGCAACTGAGAAATTATATTTTTTAATGTGTTTCTACTTCAGATCATTGTTTTGTTCTCTTTGTTTAGTGTAACATTCTACTGTCCACATATTTTTTTCAACCTTTATTGTTATTACATGTAGGTGGAATAATGAAAGAAGCAAAATGTTAAATAATATCTCTATTCAAACAGAATATGAATTATTGGACTAGTTTATTCTTATAAGTGTGATAAATGAGTAATTAGTGGGATTTTATTTAGTTTGCTTGTATATCTATAGCATTTACAGTATGTGAAAGGTCAGTGAATAACAGTCTGTAAAAAACCAGTCTGAACATTAACTCCTAACCCTGGTCATTTTCTTGGATTGAATCAATGTTGGTAGGTCACAGACCAACATACAAATAAAAAGTCTCCTCTAGAACATTCTGTGCACATGACTTTGGAGACTATTTCATAATACTTGTCCTTCTTTTATTTCCCACTTTCTTTTCAAAAGTTGTCTGTTCAGTAAAATCAAGCCTGTAAGTCTAAGTAGATTTCTTTATAATTACACCTTCATCACTGAGCACAGATTTAAGACTTTTAGAAGAAAAAAGACCATTATGCAGAGAAAGGATCTTTGAAAACACCTTCTTAAAAATCCTGAAATTAATACACTCTAAGATTTGGTTTTGTTTTCTTTCACTGTATTGGGTTAAATAGTTTCTCAAGCAGCTCACATAACTTTTGGGGACTGGGGGCAGGAAGTGGACTGAATTGGCAATAAGTAAGTTGAAATGGATTGACAGGCTATTAAGATAACTGAATGGTTTTCTGCCCAAGTACAAAACTGACTATGGACTTCTCCCAAAAATCATGGCAAAGCCAGAGTCAATAGCACAAATTGACCTTGCTCAAATTAAAGTAGTATCTTTTCACTGAAATGGAAATTGGAAATCTATTACCCAACATTTTCAAATTATGATTATTGCCCACACAATTTCAGAGAGGAGCCTCCTTGGGGAGCTTTCTAGAATAAGGGATTCTTTATCATCTGTACTTCAAACAGAAAAATTCTTGTTACTATATATTATACGCTGTTTGTTTCAGATTCACTATTAAATGTAATTCTATAGAGGAAAAATTAAAATTAGAATTGTTTAAGGCATGCTTCTCATGCAATCTTCCAACAGTGGGATACTACCAGATATGTGACCTCAAGTCCTCTACAAGGGCTTTGTAAGGCAGCCATTTCCAATATCAAATTGCATTAGTCTTTTTGATCTATCTCGCCTTTGATTTTTCTTTGAAAAGATAATACCTCAGATAAGCATCATGTAGAGTTGTATGAATTCCAGTGAGGTGTCTTTAAATAACAACTGCAAATGGTATGGACTAAGAAGAAGACGGCATGTTTACCTATAGCAGGTAGAGAGGAAGTAGCATGGACTCTAAGGAGGAACTTCGCTCTACAACCTTAGTCTGGACCTGTGAGTCAGTGAAGGCTCCTCTTGCCTGTGCTGGGTAACATCAGGCTAGTTATTATATAACCTCTCTGGTACCTGTTTCTTTACCTAAATTTCAGAGGTCCTCTCCAGCATGAGAAGTATCTCATTTTTTTATTCTAATATGAAAAATAAATTCCACATTCAAGTATCTATGCCCTTAGTTATTTAAATAGCAGGACAGGGGAAACATGGTAGCAGGAATGAACTAAGGTGTGATCCCAAGTCCTGAAAGAGCAGGAGTACTTTTCCTTTCATGATTCAGTTTCACACTACTATAGGTTAAGAATTTCACTGGATAATCACTAGTGTCTCAGTTAATCAAAATGCTGGGAGGAATGCTTCTTTGCTGGTTATATGGGCTTTATTCACAATTTTAAAATCTTGTTCTCTCCCCAAAACCTTCATGCTATACTGCAGCTATGTAATTTCACTACAAAAATCTCTTCATCAGTCCTTTCTTTCTTCCAGATGCTATAACCCTAATGAGGGCTTTGGATCATGGCATTATTTTTGTAACTGATCTCTAGACTCCAAGTATCTCTTCAGTTCACTTCACAGTTATAATCTTCCCAAAGCATTATTTTAATCAGATCTCATCATCTATGAAATAAAATTTGAATGAAATCCTTCACCTAGTATTTCAGAGCCCTTAAAATGCCCCATCTACATTTCTTGGACTCTCTCTCCTTAATCCACTAGTACCTTTTAACCATCTCTGAGAATGTCATTTTTTCCATATGGAAGTTTTTTTCCTCTCCTGCTTTTAGACACTACAGAAATTCACTTAAATTAAAATCTGAATGCTGCCTTCCAAGATACTTGGTCACAAGTTATTGTTAATCCTCTAGAGCTCTATAGCAACCACAGGATTCAAAGTCACTGAGTCACTCGTGGACGCACTGTTAAGATTTCATTACTGGATCACTCAGTGTGGCTACTTACAGTAGAGAAAATGAAAGGGTTCAGGGGTACAAGTAAGCCCATTCACCAATCATCTAACCAAATACATAATCACATTTTGAGCAGCTTAATTTACAGAGGAAATAAATATTTTCCTTAAAGTAATCTACATGTCAGATCTCACACAAATAGCTGCAATTTTATTATTACTAATAAATATGAGAAAAATGCTGCAATTCAAAACTCAAAGAGTTGTAATCCATAAACACTATTTGGTACTAAGCAAGTCATGCCTCATGTATTCTCATTTATTTCTTAACATTTATTTCTTATAACAAATCTGTGAGTTAATTAATATTATTTTCATTCTACAGAGGAAAAAATATCTGAGACTCAGAGTGGTTATTTTGCCCAAAGTCACACATTTAGAGAACGGTTGCACCATGATTCTAATTAAGATACTTGGTCTTCAGGCACATGTGCCCATTTTGTGATTAGAAACCTACCATTCTTTCTTCAAATCCCAGAAGCAGAGAAGAAACAAAGTAGCACTTTTACATTTAAAGATTGAGAGCATGCCAAAAAATGGGGAAAGGACCATTAATCATAATCCACTCACCTGAAACAGTAATTGGCTAATGATTCTTGAAATTAGTGAATCTGCTCTCCCGCCAAAGGGCTGCACTGTGATGGATTTGAACCAAGCATGAAACAAATCTTAACCACAGGCCATCCACTCTCCTCTTCATCACGTGCAGGAACAAGTTCACGTCCTCACGCATGCACGCACAGGTAGGCACACACTGGTGAACTGTCCCTCCAGGATGTCTCTAGCCTAAGTTCATTCCCTTCCTAGGCTTCCAAAAATCACATCAAGAGAAAGTTGCAAATCTTTTTTGGAAACTGTTATAGCAGTGGAATTACAAATCAAATCCAAGTTCTCTATAATTGTTCTGCTCATGTGTCATGGCGTCAGTCATTTTTCCGAGCATATGTCCCTACTATATATAATTTATGTATTTGTAAATGAGTATTACTGTACCAATATAGAAGGCATGCTTACATTATAGACAAAAGTAGTTTTAAAAGTCAAAAGAAAAATTCAAATAGAAATTTTTAAATATAAAATTTAAACATTTTCTTTCTACACCTAGAGCCACACTATTACATTTAACATTTTCATTAAAAATGGCATGCATGAGTTCTCTTAGGAGAAGGTATCACATAAGGAACAGAAGGCAGGCTAGGTTTTAGCCCTCATTGCCCTTGGCCAGTCACTCATATGCAGCATACAATCTGCACCCCAATGATAAGATCACTAAAAGAAGATTTATCTTGAGCAATCCTTGAAGGATACATATACTATACTGAAGACACTGAACTGAAATACAGATATTTGCTGAACGCCTTTCCAGGAATGATTCAGGTATGTGTGGAATATCCCACAAGTGCAGGACAGGCATTCGTTAACTTGTCCCTTTGGAAGACTATCTCTGGTGTCTGTAATGCCAGGCTCTGTGCCAGGCAACAGACAGGTATCTCAGAATGGATTCAGTCTCTTACTTTTAATCTCAGTGGAGACACAGATAAGAAAAATAGATGAGTGATGACTGTGTTAACAGGATGTCATGGACTAACAGGATGTCTAGCCTTTAGTGAATGAAGTGAAGCTTGGTGAATGTGAATTCTAAGCAGTCTTGATCTATTTTCTGTTGCTATAACAAAATACCTGAGACCATGTGATATATAAATAATCAAAGTTTATTTGGTTTACTGGCTCTGGATGCTGGGAAGTTTAAGTGCATGGTACTAGCACCTCCTCACCATCTGGTGAGGGCCTTCTTGCTACTTTCTAACATGGCACAGGGCATCACATGGCAAGACAGAACAAGCATGCTAGCTCAGGTCTCCCTTCCTCTAATAAAGTTACTAGTGCCAACATGGGACCCCATACTTATGATCTCATCTAATCCTAATTACCTCCCAAAGACCCCCCCCTCCAAAATCTATTAACATGAATTTGGGGATTAAGTTTGCAATACATGAGCCTTAGGGAATCCTATTCAAATTAGAGCATAAGCTGAGCCTTAAAATAACAGAAAGAAATGGAGTAAGAATGTGAGCCAGGGACACATTACCTGTCCCCACAGATTACAATATTCTTCTCATAGGTCACTATGAGAAGAGACATACGAAATAACAAGGGACTAATAAAAACACTAACCTATCTTCTGCAAACTGTAAGTACAATTCAGTGGGAAAAAAAATGAAGGTAGGCTGACAGAGTGATGATGTTTGCTGGCATTCACTGAATACCCAATCACTGAGCAACTAACGTACCAAAAGCTGATCAGGCATTACAGAAACAATAGTGAGTACACACTCAGCTCCTGATTTCAAGCATAGAGAAGAAGGAGCATTCATACACAATCATACGATTGCAGATGTATTTAGAAACAGTTCAGGAAATTATCCTTAAACCATAGGAATGTGTAAAGGAAACTGACTTAAACTGGAGGGTCAGTGAAGGTCTTCTGGAAGAAGTGATGTCTGAATTGGAATATGAAGGATCTAAACACAGTAAACAAGGGGTGTGGGGCAATAACCAGGTATAGGGAGTCAGGAAGGGGAAGAACAGATGGATCAAGCTGTTATATACTTATGAGTCAAGGAATCTGCATATGCAAAGGCCCTGTGGAGATGAAGAGTGAGGTATAACCCAGATCTGTACCCAAAGCACAGAGACAGAAATAGAGTGGAGAAAAAAAGAAGAAACTGTGGAGAGAGTGGCAGACGGTGGCAGCTCTCAGAGACCCACTACAAATGTGGTTTATATCTTAAAAACTACACCAAAAATTAACAGAGTTCCCTCTGCCCTTTCCTCTCTTCCTTCCTTCAACAAACACTGGTTGATCATCTACTATGAGCGATGTACTATTTTGGATACTGGTGATATAACAGTGAACAACACATAGTCTATGTTCCCCTGAGGCTCACATTTTATAGGAGTAAGTAAAAAAGAGGTCTGCAAAACAGCATAAATATTAACTACATCAATGGGTTTCTGTGACAACTACATGAAATTGCCTGATCATATAATTTATAAAATGTAAACTATCATGTTAAAAATATGCATCCATGTGTGGTTTCTTTTACGAGGTGGGGTGAGATGGCAAGACACACATGTGGATTCATAACATAAAACCTTGGGAAAATGAAAACTTATACAGTACAGATCAAACCAAGATAAAATAAATTCTGATCAAGCAAATATAACAACACAACTACCAAAGCAAGCTTGCATTATGTGCCTGGCACTGGACTTGACCTTACACAGATTGTTTTTTTAATTATCTCTAAAACCTTAAAAATGGATTTCATGATCTCTGCATGAGCAAATGAGGCCTAAGGAAATCATAATTCTAGGAGGTTCAATTTTTAGCACATATTCTAAAAGGTGCTAGAATAGAGAACTAATCTCAAGGTGAGTAGAATAGTTAGATACAAATAACTGAGATCTGTCCAAATCTGTCTTCAGTAATAAGGGAAATGATCATTTCACAGAGCAAGACGTTAAGAGAAAGGTCAAGCCATAGCTGTTAGTTTCTTTCTGTCTTTTCATTGCTCCAATCCTGAAGTTTACTGGTTTGAGAACTTTGCTCCAGGTTTCAATATGCCATTCTTATTAAACAGGGCTTTGTTGGGTGGTTCTTGATTCATAACCAGCAGAGGGAAAGGGACCGAGAAGAGAAACGAGGATGAACTGCAGGCCCTCTCCTTCAAAGGGATGGAACCCACTTCCCAGAAGTGTGCACCTTTTGATGGAGACTTGCAAAGAAATGTGATGCACTGATTCATTTAAGCTAGCTGACATACACCCATGGGCTTTGGGATGACTGGATAACTGGACCAGATCCAGAGTCTACTGGGAAAGAGAGTGGGTGCTGAGGGGTGTGGGAAATAACCAGCAGGGCCCACCACAGTTAAGAACTTAGGCATTTCAGAAATTAAAGGGAAGTGCTCTCATTTTCAGGAATGTGTATAGAGAACATGGGCTCCCTTATCTGTCAGCATTTTAGCAACATCACACTGAAAATTCATTGATAATTTAGTGATGGTAAGTACTTTCTTGATGCCACAGTGCCATTCAATCTTCACATCAACCCCACAGGGTCAGTCTATGTGATCCTCAGTTAACAGGTAAAGACACAAGGCTTGCACACAGTTTCCAACCCAGCATGTTGCTGAAACCAGAATGTGCGCCTTATCCCAACTGCCCACAAAAGCTTGGCTCTCTTTATCATCACATGCTCATTCACACTTCGTTTTTTCTTTTAATTCCAAAATTAATTATCATAAAATGTTCCCATAATAACCATGATGGACTATGATAACAGCAAGGACTGTTTACCTGCTTGTATTGGGATATCAATTTGTACACATAAACATGCTGTGGTATTTTCAAATATGAACTGTTTAAATATCAAATACATTACTAAAGTTTCGGCTTTTTTTTTCAAAAGCAAGTTTCTGTTTTGGTGATAGAAATCTGATATGGAGGAAAACAGTGAAAATTCTTTATAAAATAAATATTTTTTAAAAACAAATTTTTTTAAAAAAGAAGTCCATATTAAATCTACTTGAAAAGTATATATTTAAACAAAGAAGCATTTCTTTAGCCTTTCCTGTGTGTGCTTAGGTAGTGTCCAGAGAAGCACAAATATGAAAAAGGCAGAACTTGCCACCAGGGTCTTGCATTCTAGGAAGGAGAGAGATGGGGACAAACTCACTCTAAGATGGTGCTACATAAAATTTACAGTCACAATGCTGTGAAGCCTTTCTGGGAAGGAAGCAGGTTCAGAGCAGGCCCTCCAGATAAGACTCACAGAAGAACACCATTTGCGTTGATTATGTTCAATTAACAAAGAAGTTCCAGATACAGGCCAAAACCTAGGGTGACAATGAGAGCAAGAAAACAGGACCCCTGGTATAACATTCTCTGGAGATATATGCAATACATATGTCGTTCCAGTGTGCACTGTGCTGATCTGACCTTTCTCTTTTTCTCTCTTTCTCTTTTAGATGAAGGGATGCTTTGATTTCAGGCAAGAAAAATAACAAACTCTTATGAGTCATCTCTATAAACTACAAGTAAGGCAAGTTCACTGGAGGAGCAGACTCCCTGAATGCAAACTTCAGTTTGCCCGATAAAAGGTCCATGATGGGCAGCTGACCTTTGCAGCAGCTGATGGGGCACACCTTCCCATGATGCGGGCCTCACCATGGCCTCACTCCCACCGTCTTGCCCTTCCTGATACAGTTGTGGGTTCCCCAGCTGAGCTGTCATGATTCACTGTCTCTGTATGGCTGGATTTGCTAAGATAAGATAATGGCCTTTTATGTGCAGGGACTGTGAATTCTTCTCCACCCCTTGTACAGGGAAGACAATTTAAGTGGAAAGGAATAAATGGCTGGATTTAATACAGTGACCAAACACAAAAACCTAATAAAAATGTCAGAGGAACATGCTATGGAATGGTAATGACTTGAAGAAGCATCCTGAATAATGTAAGCTGTGCCTCCGCACCCACATGACACAGAATGATGAGATGAAACCATCTGCCTCGGCTGTTTCCTACCACTTCCGTAGTTTCAACTTGTAGAAAATCTGTAGTAACATTGTTTCATTTGCAAATTAAACAAACAAACAAAAAAAATCACAGACTCATACACATACATACATCCACAAATGTATAAAAATATCAAGAAAGAATGGATAAATGGTATCAAATGTGTAGAACACTCTTCAGACTTTTATAAGATAGATACTGTATGACACAGGGAAGAAATTTGTACCAAAGCCACCTGTGTTCTAGTACTTAGATATAAGGATTGAAAAAATTTACAGGTTGCTGTTCTCTTAAAACTTAATACTCTCAAGGAAAAACAAATTTGCAAAGATATTTTAAAAAGTTTCAAATGTTTTCTGCAGCTCATTTGCCACAAAGGGTGATTCAAAAGAGCCTCTGTGCTCCTTACACTTCTCCTCCAGTCTGTGAATACTCGAGTAGCACTCCATGTGAATGCCGCTCCATGGTGAACAGAGACGAATACGCCCAAGCCCTCAAGGACTTGCGACCCACGGAAACCATTTTGCTAGTTAACTAATTATTAGTTAACTAATAATCATACCATAAGAACTAAACAATTTCCATAATATGCTAGACTTCATCAGAGCAGCGTATTTTAATTCCCTAGGCTACACGTGTGTGAGTTAATGGTGTTAAAAAGTAAGTGAAAACATGGGATATCTATTGTTTGTATTGTATAGCAACATAAGGGAAGGGACCCCAAGCAGGGCACCACCCTCTGAATGGCAGCAGTTCCTGCTGACAAGTAAAACTGTGTCTGGCTAGTGGCAAAGCCAGGTGGGATTTCAACATTCCAGGAGCAAGACTGGAAAGATGAAGAATTCCGTTGAAATAACGAATTCCAGAAAAATGGTAGTGAGAAGGGAGGCAAACACGCATCCAATGTGTGTCAGCACACCGGGGCTTCCCATTCTGATGCTTAAGGGAGAGGGGGTGGGGAGCGGCAGGAGCACCCAGCCTCAAGCCAGAAAAGGATAATAAATGATTTTAAGAAGGTGGTGTTTGGTTATTTTTCCTGAGCCAAGAGTTATCTGATTTGTGGATAACTGTTAACATTAATTGACCTCTGCAGGAGACAGAAGCACTGCATCACTAAATCCTCCCAGTGACTCTGTGACATTGATCCTCCAACCATCTCCACCTTAGAGAAGAGGACACTGAACCCAGGGAGTTACACGACATTCTCCAGGTCACAGGCTTACTGTGACCCTGGATTAAAATCGGCTGTTCATTGAAAGCTCACATTTACCCATTCAGCCAATGTCTCTGTACATATACTACAGAGACCTGCACAATGCTTCCATTTTAGTTAAGGGAGGTTGATAACAAGTAGGTAAATTAATCAGGATGCCAAATGGTGTAGGAGCCTAAGGAGAAAAACAAACCAGAAGGGGTAAGAAGGGGCTGGGATACTCTGCCTCTTATGCAGAGGGAACCCAAGCTATTTCAAGAGGGATTATTTTAAGCATTTAACAAAATCCAAAAAATAAATGTGCTTGTGAATAATGAGTGAATTTTCAAGTGAATTATCTCTATTAAACCCATTTAAGAATTAGTTTTGTTTGAGTTGTAGTTTGGTGTTTTGTTTCCTTTCATGGTTTTTCCTCCAATGTTTAACATAAATAAAAACTGGCAGAGCAACATTGTGGGAGAACTAAGAGAAGAGACATAATATTCAGTAATGATTAGTATTAGAGTCCTGTAAAAAGCACCAATCAAGCATATTTTTAAAGTTACCTGTAGGGACATAATATTATTTATTCTATATATATATTTATTTCAATATCTAATCTCTCATATCTAAATTATTTTGTCAAAAGGTGCTGGAAAGAGGGGTCTTGGGAAAAAATACTGAACAAATTGGCTTTGTAGTGATTTCAAAATCCATCAATCATCTATGAATAAAGAGTCCTTAAAATACTTTAGGCACTTTAGGCTCCAACGTCAAGTACACAGCCAGTGTAGAGGATGTACATTGACTCTGTTGCTAAAGATTTATAAGGCCAATGAGCTATACAAATTCATGCACCTGACCAGGTAAGTGCAAGAAATAAAATATTATGCCTCAACCTCCTATGTTCAAAATAGTTTTTACTTTGCAAAAGTCTAAATCAGATTTAACTGAAAGCAATTACTCTTTCCTACAGTTAAAGACTGTTCCTGCTATTTGGATTAACTAGAATAAACAGGAAAAGTGGAGAAAGAGAAGCATTGTACAGTCAAATAACTTTTAGAAAAAAAAAATTAAAGTGAAAAGACTTCTTTATTGTAGTATGCCTTAGAGATTAATACACAAATGTATACTGTAGTCACCGCAGGGAATGAAACTTTCACTATTTCCCAATGCATTTAACATCAAAATACTTTTCGATCTTGCAAGAGTACACTTTGGGAATCACTTCAATAAAATAAAAATACAACATAAACAACTAACACTTGTTAGTATAGTAACAAATACAAGGTATTAGAAAAATACATTCTTTAGAATTGAGAAGAGTTATACCTTAAAAATCTGAAAAATGAATATTAAAAAATGCAACCGTATTATCTTGCACCAATTACTACAATAATGACTGAATACAGTATCTCATTGGAAATAATAAAACCTGTCTCAAAACATATTACCCTATCCTTGAACAGTGTTCTTCAACCCAGGCAACTTAATTTACAAAAGAAAGCCATATTTAGACACTTGTTTTAAACAACTTCTCTTTTTTAAAATTAGGGTCTGGCCTTTAAATGGGAAAGAACTGAAGAACAGGATTTGTTCATTTAAATGAAATTTGGTTGTATGTTGTTTAGTTTATTTTTGTCCCTCTACAATACTTAGTTCTAATTCCTCATCCGATTTGGACCTAGTACCCCATCCTGGAGCAACAGAATGATATCTGTTAAGTCAGAAAAGGAAAACAACACTGATGATCAGGTAAAGCCTATCGTTTCTTCAGTGAGAAATTCATAAGAAATAAGGAAAAGTTTCTTCCCAAGACCCTGAGGTAAAAACTATCCTGAAATATCATGACTGATACACAGTCATGTGACTTTTAGCCTAATTATTGTAGCTACAAGTGTTACTCATGTACATACAACTTCACCTTTTCAAAACAAGTTATTTGCTGCAGTGATTTCCCGCGTCAACTAAATTCCAGGGGATTACACGGTGGGTGGGAAGAGAAAAAAAGGTATTTCCTTTTATCAAATGTACCTGTGTTGCTTTCTCATTCCCTCACGTTCCTGTGTAATGGTTCCTGTGTAATGAAAGAAGAATCCGGGGTGGTCACTTGGAGCACCTGATTAACAACTTTCCTTGAAACTATTCATTAGGTGTGGAATTCATGCCCCTTAAAGGAAGCAAAAGAAAACTGCACCAACTCAGAGTGTGCTCTCCTCTTAAGAACTCCAGATTCCATTTGCCTTTGGGGTATTTCGGGTTCCATACATTCTGTTCTCCTCAAAAGGTCAGGAAAATTAATCGTCTGGGGTACACAATACATTCCCAGGGATAATTACAGACAATGATGGGTACCTGCTTGCAAGACTGTTACTGAAAGATGACAACACAAACAGGAATATCTAAGCCTACATCATCCACCTCATTGTTCTCTTGATTTGCCTTGTTTTACTTTTAACTCATGTCTTCGTGCAACTATTAGGGATGTTTGAGAGGCAAGTGGTTATTGAAACTGCTTCAGTGGTACAGCACTTACCTCTTACTGAAGGACTGTCAAGTGTCAAGATAACCACTCACTAATGTATAACTATCAAATCTCCTGTAATTAATTTCTCCTTTTTTAAACCAAAGCCTTCAAACAATTCACATTTAATAGCAAAGCCATGAAAAATGTAAGAAGGCAACACGTATCAGCAAAGAAACTGTCTTTATTTTTCCTAATTGCTAACAGGAGAGAGAACAACCCCAAATCACTCATCTGCAACCTAATTATCTAATTCCTCACTTAATACCATGAATAATTCCATCATTGTAATTCTTTCAAGTCCTGTGAAGAGTTGCCTATAAATTTTTGAAAAACAACTAGAACAAATCTTAGATTTATTTTGATCTCCTCCCTTCTCCAATTTTGAATATTTTTAAATATTCCAAAGCCTTACTATCAAATTCTGGTAATATGACAGTATCATAATGTGGATATGATCCTTCTCCTATCTGACCTACCTATTCATACACTCTATAAGCCAACAAAAAGAGACTCAGAAAGTGTTCAAATAACTGTTTGGCATATGTATCTAGTGACCAGCAGAGCTAGGAAAGTAACTAGTAGAAGTCTTTTGACTTCTGATCATTACACATTTCATTCCAAATTCAATCTATTATTAGAGGAGTTATTAGGCCTAATTTCTGTCAACCATTCCATCTCAGTTGAAAGTGTTTATTAAACAACTTGCACCAGGTTTAATGCTGGATGTGAACTGGAGAAATGCAAGAAAAGATTCTTTAAGTTAACACACATGGTATGATTAGATAATAACACATGACAGCACATACTAAGGAGAGAGAAAACAATAAGAAGAGATTTAAAGATGCAAAAATTAAAGCACGTGGCACTTACTACAGCCAAGCACCATACATACACCACACCCTTTCAGTAAACAATTCACTCTACATGATGCTTCCATAGGTTAAGTTCTATTAGTGCCCTTGGTTTACACCAGGGGCAAGTGAGGCATGGGCCAGGTAACTGAGTGAGATTCCCCAGCTTGCACCTTCAGTGAATTCAACCAGGAAGTGTGGTTCGATTGTGTTCATAACCACTACAATCCAGTGAATGACTCTGTGGAGGTAACTGAAGCAATTGAGGGGGCTTTGATAGAGGTGGGAATTATATGAAGAAGGTCAACTGTGCTTCTGTAACAGCAATCAAGGAAGGAGTCCAAAAATATGCAGTAACAAAAACATCTCTTTACCCAAGACACAGCTTATATGCTCTGACATCAGTGATAAAGATGAAGAAGTGACATGACTAGATTATGGTAGGTCTTTAAAGTCTGGCTGTAGACTCTGATACAAAAGAGAAGTGAATTTTAGCTGATCATTGCTGGGTAAAACATAGAGAATTTCTAGGTATCTTTTGCCCAAAATCTGAGTACCTGAAACAGTCTAATGCAATAACTTTCAAATCTATTTGTTACAGCCTAATTTTATTCAGAACAGCTACTCCTATTTTTAAGAGGCGAACTAAAGATTTCATCTAAAATGCAAACTAGAATCTTTATAGTTACTAGATATAGAAGTTCATCAAAAGAAATTGATGAAATTTTAACCTCGATTTTTCTGTATAGAAGTCTAGCACTGACCTTGTTATTTAAAAGTAACATTTCATTTCACATCTGTGTTAAATGAAAGTTCTTATAGAGTTCTTATAATTTTCCCGAATACTTATTCTTTAAGTCATTTGAAAATTCACAAAATCTTTGTTTCTCCAGCTCTTATTATGCCTACCCTCCCAATCTCCCCCAAGCTGCTACACACACACACACACACACACACACACACACACACACATTCTCTCTCTCTCTCTCTCTCTCTCTCTCTCTCTCTTTCTCTCTCTCACACACACACACAAACACACACACACACACACACACAAATGTGCAAACACACACCCTACCTGGTTGAGTTAATAACAGGTGGTATAGTAAACTTTTTGTTATTGGTTATTCAGTACACTTAAATACCCCAGTTTTGTTAGTCTTCAGTTTCTTTTTCATGCTTTCAAGCTTCTGGGAACTTAATGTCTTATGACCTTTTAAGCCAAAAGATGAAACATTACGTAAAAAAGATAAAATTTAAAGCAATACTCCTTGCTTGTGAGTTTTTCTCTCTGGAGGCAGAACTGATGAGTAACTTTGGGGTAAGATCAAAAAAGACTGATGTAGAATACCAGGAGAGCTTTGTAGAAAAGCTGAAATCTGATAGAAATAAGGAGAGCATACAATGTCATACAAAATGTCCACCTACCACCCAGTGGTGTTCACATATGAGAATATAATTCTCAGTTCAAAGTAAGGCTTTCCACTAAGAGACTTTAATAATACCCAATCCTCCTTGCACTCCTACCATGAATAGTAGAGAAAGTGGATTTTATCATGAGATTTTGAATTTAAACCTTTTTAAAAGGGGTAAAGCTTTTTTCGTTTCAATATGAACAAAAACAATGTACTTAGAAAAACTACATTATAGCAGCATATTTCTGGGAAAATGAAGAAATATTTTATCTTAACTATCAGTAACTTGGTAAATATTTTTTAAAATTTTGTGTTTTTGAAAATAAAGTCTCATATCCAGATCAAAAATACATAAATTTTAGTAACGGCTTTTAAAATATATCTTTTAAAAAATGACACTAAATATGCAGCTGCTCCTGATGGTACATTTTATATTTTCCAAATGTCATCTCATTTCTTTAAGACCATTCCTTTTTAGTTTTCTTTCTCATAAAAAACCAAGAATAGATTAAGAACTAGATAAAATGTAATAAATGAAGAGAATTTGAATTCTCAAATTTATGACAACATTCACCCCTATTATCTATACATAAACTCATAATGAGCAGTTATCAGCAAATCAATTATAAAAATAGCATAATAATAATGTACATTCTTCCCAAAGACTTTACTGGACTATGAATATCTATTTTGAGCCAGATTCTTAAAACGATGTAAGTACAGCGGTGGTTTAAAAGATATAAAATGTTTATATTCTAAATGTATTCAACTTCTTAAGATGAACTAATTGATAATTGCAAATGTTATACAGTAAACACCTTAGAAAATAAATAAAAGAATATTTATATATTAAGTGTGTTTACTTAAAGGAAAGTGTTCAATTAAGGTGCATTTTTAATATATTAGTCTAAAAACCTTTTAAATAAGCATACCAGATTTAAAATGCAATTTGAATTAATATTTTAGGAGAAAAAAGGGTCAAGGTTAAACTGTTTGTCTTCCTTAAAAGTTTATAATGCCTTTTGTGTCCCTTCTTACAAAAGGAATTCTCAATGAAACTTGGATATTAAAACCTCCCAGGAAACCAACAATAAAAGCTGTTAAGAATTTCACAAGTTTTTTTCCTTAGGTGTTAATTAAATGATCATTTAACACTGAAATGTAAACACAACATTTTCATCTCCTGACAGCAGAGCCCATTATAAATCCCGGGTAATAAAAGTCCTGGTGTTAATGCTCTGAACCCAGTTCCCACCGCCCTCTAAGATGCCTTGTCGTGTCTAAGGTTAACCATCTAGACACAGAACAAAGCTTGCGCCCGCCCGACTTCCAGTCCAATTTTCCCATCGCCCAGTGACCTAGGTAACACTTGGAGCAATAAAGAATAAATTTAATTTCTCCAGCATTTTGTGAGGATTAGGAACAATTGTTGGCTTGCAATGACTTTTATCCTTGGATTCTTTTTCCTCCGGAGCATTCCTCCAGTCCTAAAGGAGAATTCTGATGGTTTAAGACATAGAACAAACAAAACTTTAAATTAGGCTTTTTTCAATCAATTGGAACTGTTGGAGGGGAAGCAATCAACCTTTCTCTTTGCTGTTCTCAGCTATTCACATACTTTGAGCCTTAATCTTTCACTAGTAGAAGAAACCTATCATGATGGGCAAAGCTATCTTTTCCCATTCTCTTTCCAGGCTTATTTATTTCTCCTTTCTTTAAGATTTTTTTTTTTCTTGAACACTTTAAATCAAGTTGCCATACTCAGCAGCAAACATTCATTTGGGGTCATTTCAAGAGGCGCAGATGTTCTCCTAATAATGTTTCACACCACAGTGTGGGCCCTAGATGGTAGGCGTTGTCACAGACAGGTCTTTTTATGTTTCATGGCTTCCTTCTCTGGGATTCATTTTATTTTTTAACTTCTGTCCAGAAGTTTCTTATAATCACGATTTTTCAAAATATATTAAGGATAACTGTCTATAAAGAATCCAGTGATGGCAATTCATTTGGTTATGGGAGACAGGTAACAAGGACATACACCAACTGCAAATACACTAACTGCAATGTGCATTTCTCATGAGACAAACTGGAATTATGACTAAAGTAAAAGAAAACAAACATAACTTCTGGCTGAAACCCATTTTGCTATGAAACACTTTTTAAATTTGAAGTCCTGAAACAACTGCAACATTTTGACATAATTGCTTCTGTAAAAATACACTTAAAATCACACATGCAGTTTTTATAAAAGATGAACTGCTTCCCCATTCAGATAATAAGTATATGCTACAAGAAAAAAAATGGATAAAACATCTTATGTTTTTTAAAACAGAAATTTTCATTGGTAATAAAGATGAATTTAAGCAACTTATATAACTCTTTTTTTACAACTCATAATAATTTGCTGGTATAGTTGAAGGAGTTTACTCAGCATTTTATAATTCATATTTTTTCTACATTTTGTCATTTGGGAAAACAAATCATTAAAACAGCAATTTAAATAGGTGGATTAACAAATAGTTCCTCAGTCACAGATAATTTGTTTTTATCCCTAATTCATTTTATATATGAATTTTAAAACTACATTAGTCATCAACTGAGAGAGAGTTAAGGGATCCCATTAACAATATCCTGGCTATAATGTACATTCTATGGTCAAGTAAAGAGAGGTGAAATGGCACAAATACACATTTTATGGCAATTGGTAGTGGTAGAAAAATTGACGTAGTTATGCATACTAATGTTATTACACTGAGGACAAATGTGAGAGGGTGATACAGTAGATTTAGGAAATGTGTTGACAGGGCAAGTCACAAGGACATCTGAGTGACTCTTATTTCCATCTCATTTGCAATTGAAGGATAATAATAATACAAATATAATTTCTACCATATTTGAAAGCTGATAGTGTTCTTTGGATTATAGAATCTAAATTACGACATGATATCCCCCCAAAGAAAATAGTATGATCCATTCCCATTTTACAATTAAGAAAAACTGTTCTCCGGGGGTGTTAAAGTAACTTCCAAAGATAACAAAACCACAAATATCCAAGTAGAGATTTAAACACTATTTGGCACAACCTCTCTTATTGATTTCAATGTTTTAGAACACAGCATAAATATGTACATACGTTAAGATGACTCAAATAAAACTTTATTAACACTTAGGCTAGAAATAGCATTTATTGTAAACTTCAGTCCCCAAATTATAACCCTGAGATCGCTATGGCAATTGTATGGTTTATAGTTAGATTTTAAAATATTACCTGAGGAGGTGTATACTGTGATATGTGTTAGGTGTGAAATCCACATATTTAAATTCGTGTTTCAGAAAACACCTTAGCTCTGGGTGAACTTTCAAGGCTTTAATTTCCATATTACAAGTCACACGTCAGCACAAGCTCAGGCCTACAAATCCCACACAGCATGTGGTGTTACACACCCTGGCAGTTTTTCTGCCTGGCCTCTGTCACAGTCACATACCCCAAGTATTATTGGTGGGGAGGTAACATTTACATTTAGGAAAGCGACCATTCAAATAAGTACCATCGAGGGGGAAAGACCTTCTTGCGCTTGATTTTCCTGGCTATACAGTTGGAAACAGCAGAAACCTGACAATTCAGGGCTTTCTCCAGTCACAGAGCTTTCTATTAGTGATCTCTTTAAAGTAAAAACTATCAACACCAGGCCCACCAAATGTCAAATATAATCTTAATCTTGTTTGGATTTGTAATTTTTCCATTATTATATTACATGCTGATTTTACAAAATAAAATAAAATCAAAAGTGGTTCCTGTCCAACAGTTTTACACACTGTTTTTCATGACAAGCTGTAAAGGCTACTCTGAAGTGTATTCATTTATCCCAATATCAAGTATTCTGTTTACCTACTTAAAAACAAATTTAGGATTATGTAAAGGAAATCTTAAATTGAGCACTCCTCCTATGTCTCTATTTTATTATACATGGCAAAAACAGAGACTCTTATGCCCAATAAGTAATAAGTTACTTAATAAGTAATAAAAGACTTGATACTTTCACACTGAAAGTTAACACTTTAAGTTTTATCTCTCTTATGGGTTCTTGGGTTTCAAAGATAAGGAGTGAATCTCTTCCCCTTACAGAAGTATCAGAACAATGCAAATAGTGTTTCCTTACACCAAATTATAACACAGACATGACCCCCTTCTGTGGAGAATTTTCCTCTGCAGCACACTAGGCTCTTGGGCAGCCTCGGCAACCCAAACCAGCGGTAGCTATGATGGCAGCTCACTAGATGAGTAATGGTGCGGATCTGGATGCACAACGGTAACCGTAGCAACTGCAACCTGCAATTCCTGCACAACCACCATTGAATTTATTGTGGCAGAGGCCACAGAGGCCAGGAGTAAAATGAAGCAGGAAACTTAGCACCTAACACCTCTCGTAGCCCACACTTTAATCAGAGCTGGCAGAAATTAATTCAAGAGGAATTTTTACACAGGCTCCACCATCATATTCTGCTTTTAGGCTTGACTATAAGAACCCTATGAAACTAACTTGACATCCAAAAACTGAGGGTTCAGCAGTATAAAAGTATAGCACCACATTAAATTAAGATATACTTTGCTTAAGTGAAAAATGGATTGTTTTGATTGTGTGTGCCTACTGAAATCCTTCAATGTTTAGAAAACCTAAGGGATCTAAACATTTAATTAGCCAACTTATCCTTTAAATTTAATTTGGCCTTCCATTATTCATAATGCCTTCCCAGAGTTACCATTTGCTCGTTCAAGTTGCAAACCCTGAGCTGGATGGAGAATTAATTCAATACATCAAAAACTTATTCAGAGTTTCTAAAGGTCAAGCCTTATACGAGACCCCAGGGATACAAAAAACATGTTTTCATCCTTCATGTATAACCAGCATTTACATGCATAATCATCAAAATAAAACTAAGGTAGCCATAATTGACAGATAATGAATAACTTTTACCTTCTCTTTTCTATTTTTCTGAACTAAACCTACACCTAAGTTTTTTTTGTTTTTTTTTTTTGTTTTTTTTTTTTTTTTTTTTTTTACAATGAGCATGTGTCACTCTTAAAACTATTTGAAAAAAAAAAAAGGAACAACAAAAAACTAAGGCTCCTTTTATGGGAATGGGGGGGACAGAAAAGTGAAGAGTGAAGACAGATTGTGTATTTTAATGTAGAGCAAATTAGCTTTTTACCTTAATAAAATAAAAAAAAAATTAAGTTTTCTTCTTCAAAAAGCCCCATTCACTACTGTAATCAGAAACAATTTTGACAGATCCTGTATGACAGCAAATGAGCAAATGCACTGTGACCTGACCCATCAGTTTAAGTGGTCAAAATCTTCTCTCAGGTTAAGTATTCACTAGACCATAAGAGAGTCTTTGGTTTCAACAATACTATTTATAATGTCACATAATTTAGCATTTCTAAAGCTTACTGGGGAATAATAAATGACACTTCTGAAAGTAACAAAAAATTTTATTCAAAGAAATAAAGTATACCACTGGAACACAGGTGATTATTTTTGTTTGTTTTCTTTTGGTTTGGTAGATACATGTGAAAAATGAGTTTTAGCAATGTTCTTGAGATTATCAAGTTTACATTGGAAATCCGGGTAAATATAATAATACTCAAAGAAATAAACGGAAAACCACAAAACAAATATTTATAACCAAATTTCTAACCGCAGTATTTATCAGTGAAATTCCTTTCTAACAAGTCTGGATTGGTAGTTGCAAACTCATATCAGAAATTGTGAATCCTACAAGCATAAAGCCACCTTTAAGGTCACACTTATTTGGAAGATTTGTATATGCTACTCACAGATTTCAACCAATCATAGGCGAACATTTAAAAAATCACTGCAATCTCTTTTTTAGTTGACCAGTTCCAGATTGCTCTGCAAATAATTTTCTCCACTCTTTGGCTGATCATAAAAATGCAACAGCAGCTTAGGAGGAAGAGCAAAGAGGAGGACTATGTGCTGTCTCTTTTAACCTTCAACCTATCGCCCTTTACTTTCCCTGTACTTACACTTTCCATCTGTCAACAAGTGCTTGTAATTTTATTGCACTGTCCTGTAGTTTACGCAGAGTTGGTATTATTTTACAGAGTTCTGTTAATGGACTGGATAAATGGTAATGCTATTTAAACTAGTCTCCAGCTCCAACAAACACAGCTGCAACTGTACTACTATTTCTGAGCAAACATCTTGACCTGAACATGTAGTGCTCTCTCAACCCGTCCAAAGAGAAATTGGAGCAGACAGCAAAGGGAAAGCATATTTGGCCGCTAGCAGCAATCAACCATGTCGAATCATAATTCATATACAGTGTACCCTCTTTTTCTTTTATACTGCATTTAGAGACTGCAAAAAAACATGTGTGCTGCTTCTGCTGGCATCTCATTTTCAGCCAAGAGTCAAATGGTGATTATTCATTACAAGAGCACAAAGAAAATCTATGTAATGTCCAATACATCAGGATAGCTTTCACAAAAGCAAACAATGCTAAAAATTAACTATATATATATTTACAATTTTATATATATTTAAAATTAACTAAATATTAGACTGGTAAACTTTTTAATTGGTGACATTAGAAAAAATGTATTAAGTAAAGGTAAAAAGTACAGATAAGTAAGGAAATAAGTAAATTGAGATATTGAATAGCTCATACAATAATTTATAAAGAGAAAACAAATTCTAAATTTGTTTATTTTGTGAGTTCTAGATGCATATGACTCTACCACATTATACAGTCAGGCACCTATGTATCTTTTAAGACATACATGCAGCAACCAGTCAAACACATGCTATCTTTGTCCTAACATCCCTGTTATTTGTCAAAAATCTTGGATACTTTCTTCTGTCACTTATACTTCTTGTTCAAGAATGATTACTTTTTAAATTAACATTTTGAAGGAATGCATTAGAGGAAGAAAATTTGAATCTGCACCCTTGCTGTTTGTTAATATAGTCAGCTTCGCAAACTTTTCATTGCTTTGTTTATTAATGACTGTTAATGAGTTGTTTGATTAGCAATCACAGTCATTAAAAAAATAAGTGGTCACATGGGGCTTACCACTTTACCTATCACAAGAAATATTATTGTTAACTATTCACCTTAAGTCTAATTCAAGTGAGGCGACCATTCCTCAACTCAAAAAGAACATTCCTGACTTGAGGATGCATATAAAAACTAAGCCTCTAGATTTCTATATGCAGCCAGTGCCTGTGCCATCTGTCAAATGCCAGATAAAGCAGGACACTTTATCTTAAGGTTTAATATTAAACATTAAGGCATCAAGGTATAATTTCCGGGATATCAATGTAACTATGTCCCAATTGTAACTCATCTCACCTAACAAACACAACTTGGGTTCCATTACTGCCCAGGGAACATTTTTTTGAGCCAAAGAGACCCCTGAATATTTCTGAATGTATTTCTCACCTCTCCATTTTCTCATATTTTAATATGCCTTTAATGAATTAGAAAGCTCTGTCATCTTTTGAAGGGTTCTGTTTTTTTTTTTTAAATCACTTTTCAAATATTTCAAGTCACTTTCTTTCATATAAAAGCTGTGGAAAGTTAAAAAAATCAAAACAAAAGAGAAAAATCTCCTGGTCCACTATGTGATATTGTCAAAGAGAGCAGGCAGAATGTCAAACAGAATATCATTTGCTGTTAGGAAATTCCACAGCAGATTGTGCTACCTGAGAACTCATGTACACATTCTAGAAGTACACATGTACTTTTAGAATAAATGTTAAACATTCTTGTTTCTCAGAGATTGAGTTGAAGGTACTTCCTGTACTTTCCCCTCTTCAACTTAATAATTGGAATTTTAGATTACAGTCGTTCCATTTAAAATAATTTGTAAAGAACATGGAAAACAACTTCCTACACTGCTGAGTTCTGGTTTTCAAGGCACTCGATTAGCAAAGGAATCATTTAACAGTGCTCTTTGTATGCTAGCTTTGAAGTCCATCAGCAATACCTAAAGCAGAAAGAGAATCACTAAGAAAACCAACTCTGGCCATTCTGGGAAAAACTAAACACAAATATTTAAATATGTTTCAACTCATTTATATATACATATAATTTTTATAGCTGCTCTACATCCTATTTCTTTGGTAAGAATGACCTCTAGAGAACATGTTAAAAGAGGTTTCTTTATGTGATTGCTTAAAGTAGACTTAAATTGTACCAATTAAGCAACAGAGAACACAAAGAAGACAAGAAATACTGCCAGTGAATTTGGCTAGCCTTAAAGGAACAATGTCAGGAAAGTCAGACTAGAGAGAAGATGTGATGTGTCTGTGGGAAATTTCCCCCAACGGTGAAATAAGGTATCCAGGAACCAAGCAGAGATTCTGGCTTCAGTGGGGGTGTGTGGGGAGGGCTGTCCTCCTATTTCTGGAATCAATAACAATATTGAACTTGTAGGTTCCAAAGCCTTGACTAAGGGAGTCAAGTTCAAAAAAAGCAGCAGATTCATTTTCTTTACAAACCCTACCATATGGGACTCCCTACCAGCCAGGTAGGGCGACTGAACAATTTACTCCATAGATCCTAGCAGTTTTTTTCACAACATACATGAACATCAGTAATCACTGCTATTTATTTTTCCAGCACTTTGTAGCTTATCTGCCATCTGCACAAAATCATTCATATGGCTGAAAATCTAATTTTAAAACCTTTAAAAAATGTGTTTTCACTGTTACACATTATTAGATGAGTGAGCAAGCATTCCAGGGAAGAAAAACTGAGTCTACCTAATACATTATGTTCCTTTAAAGAACTACTTCCCTTTAACAATCTATATAACATTTGATACAAATACTTTGCCTTCCAGTCACTGATATAGCAGAATTTGGAATTCGGATTTTAAAAGGAACACTTAAAAGTGAATTTACAACATCCTTTCAATAGCTTATAATAAAAATTTCAGACTAATAAACACTACTCCCTGGTTACAGAAACAATACCAAAAAAGCTGAGATCAACTTTACAAGAAAACACTGTCAATTTCATCTTTAGCGGAAGCAGAGTAGCAACTTTCCCGTTTAGAACTAATTCAAAATTTTCCACTAAGAAGTAGTTAAATCTCATCATCATCACATAACCAAAAAAAAAAAAAGAATACCACCATTATAACACATAAAAAAACTGCCGAATGCTAACCAAATAAATCCACCTGAACTACTGGAAAACCAATCATACATTTCCTTCAAAACCTAAAAAAAGGCAAACTTTCAATTCATCAATATATTGGTAAACAAATTTCAATGAAGAACAAGGAAACAGATCCAAAACACATCTAATAAAAGACAAGGCACTACCCAAAGCAACAATAACTGTTTATCTACTTACAGCCTGTATAGCTTCGAAGTCCCAAGAAACAGCAACTCAGGAAACAGCTGAAGGTGATTTCTGTTTAAACGCCTTTTGAGAAAACAAAAACAAAGCTTATGTTACATAGAGAATACTCAACAATGAGACTGTGATTTGGTAGTGTCATGCCTCATCCTGTACTTTGAGAAAGAATGGAGTGACATTCAAGAGAATTCAAGCATTGCAAATCAAAAGTTGGTTACACCTTTGGTTACAAGACTCTTTAAAGCAATTTTCTATTATGCTCACTCAGAGGATGATTGCTGAAGCCTAAACTCTAAACTCAAATCTCCTGCAACATCAGTCAACCAGAATACAAACAATGGTGAAAGATTTCATGACTCAGGCTCAGGTCTGTGAAGCAACTTCAATATAAAGCAGAAAATTTATAGTAAATGGTGTCTTAAAATAATTCATACTCTACAGAATGACCTACATTTTCATTCAAGGTATTGTGGGGAGATGGAGATTTCACTTTTTTTTTTTCCTCTATTAAGCTGAAAAGTAAAAATAAAAGTGTGAGAAAGTGTTAAGTATGATTTATCCTTACAGCAAAATCAGAAGAAAGCAAACAAAGTTCACACTTCAACCCAATGCCTCTCAAAACTTCACTGAATATAAGACTCAGAGTTATAGTGAATGGTGATGTCATAAACTGCTTAAACAACTTTCAAATGTTTAACTGATATTGGAGTGTGTTAAACGTTTTAGAAAGAATTTGATTCCAACTCTGATTCAATTTAAGTACTGGCATTCTACATGAGCAGAAATGAGATCAGTAATTATGAACACGGTGGGTGAATTCTACCCTTGTTATCCAATTCTTTTTTGTTGTTGTTTTTTCTTGGTACTGGGGCACTCAACCACTGAGCCACATCCCCAGTCCTATTTTGTGTTTTATGTAGAGACAGGGTCTCACTGAGTTGCTTAGTGCCTTGCAGTTGCTGAGGCTGGCTTTGAACTTGAGATCCTCCTGCCTCAGCCTCCCGAGCTGCTGGGATTACAGGCATGCCTCACCATGCCCGGCTGATATCCAATTCTTTAAGAGTAAAATTTTACATGAAATTCAAAATAGTAGCCAATTTCTGTTTCCAAATCTAAATAAAATGATGACTAGCTAACACACAATCTGCTTAGTTTATAGAACCATAAGTAGGTCCAGAAACTAATATCACACTGAAGAAACCAGAGGTATTTCTTAAGTCTTCAAGATCCATGTTATGGGGACAGGAAAAGGAGCATATCAATCTTGATATAAAGGATCCTCAGGTAGAAGCAGAATTACTTTCAGTCTCTAGAGGGCAGAAATGAGACCAGTAATTGTGATTCCTAAGAAAGAGAGTAAGGAGTCCTTTCTAAGAATGAGGGATATTAAGAAATGGAAAGATCTACCCTGAGATCAACTTTGAAAAACTGTCCCCTACTTATCCTAGATAAGGAGAGTCTATGTTATCTTTTTTTCCTGCCAAGAACATGATGAAGGGAAATCCTACATTAAGTGAGAAGTTGGACCAAGTGAACTTCAGAATTTCTAATTCTAAGATGCCATGAAGCAATGAAGGTGACCACAGCTTTGGTTACATAAACTCATATCACTAAGAAGTTGTTCATTGACCAAAACTTCCTCGGCATTTAATAAAATGTATACTCATTTTAAATGTATGCCAAGATAAATAAGGCACAACAAGTAAAAGTAGAGATGAAAGGGTGGGTTTACTCCCCACTTACACTGAATTTTAGGAATAAAGCCCATAACAAGGTTAAAGGAAACCCAAAAGCTCTTATTTATTTGTTCTCTCTTGGGCATGATTCTGAGGAAAAAGTACTTCTAGATTCTACCATTATCCAATTTTGATAAAATATAACCTAATTGTGATTTGCTAAATTCATCTCCAAAGAAATCAGGTCACCATATTTTCAATGGTGGTAATGAAAATTTTACTAGGAAAGCAATCATTCTTGGAAGTAGGTACACTGTCCAAAAAGCCAATTCCGATTCCTGAAACAGCAGACATGATTTTTCTTAATCATATCCAAACCGTGTGATCAACAACACTCATCCAATTCTTCACGCATGACAGTCACCCTAGTACAAACCTGAATTACTGCAGACGCAGTTCTCTGAGTAGGGTGCTTCCTTTTTCACCAAAGGGTGCTTTCCTTACATCCTCTGTACAACTTCCCAATTCTCCTTCGTAGAGTCAACACCTCCCTTGACTATGCCACCAAAACATTTGATAAGTAAGAGTCCCTTCACTGTATGATATTTACTCAAGTACGGTCTCTTTCCAGTAGCCTGTGAACTCTTCGAGGGTAAAGACCTTGCTTTGTATTCCCTCCCTCCCTTGTCTGGTGCTCACTGGGTTTTAAAGCAAATCAAAAGGCCAAGAGAGAAGTCTTTTCTCATTCAACATGTCCTTCCCAGGCATTTAGCAGGGTCTTAAAAATATTGATTGACAACAGACTGCACTCCTCCTTTGATATTGTTCAGCAAGAGCCTGACATAATTTTATACCGAGACAGCTTCCTCTGGCATACTTATTGGGGTGCCCCTTCAGGTTTGATGCCCCACTCCAGCCAACTGTCTAACCAAAGTTCAATTATTCTACCTGCTTCCACGTGCCCAAGGCAGCACTAACCTCCTTCCTTTGCCATCCGCCTCTTTGCCCACCCTCTGGTCCCCACCTCTCAACATCACCTAGAAGGTGGAAGAAATTTAATGAGTTTAACAAATTCAGATATGCTAGTGAATGATGGCTGTCACTAGCTTTCTTGTTAGGGGTCTGCATCAATACTACTTCATATGTTGTGAGAGAGTAGATATTTCAAACCGGGAACAAGGAATGTCCTGCTCTTAATTATCAATTTCACATTCCCAGTGTTTCTTAATTTGCTCCATGAGTAGTAGCTAACATGCATTAACTTTACTATGTGATACTCCCTGTTCTACCAGGTTTACATGAATTATCTCATTCACTCTTCACAATATCCCCAAGAGTAGGTACAACTCTTAACTGCTATTTTGGAGGGAGACTTGCAGCTCAGATAGCTAGAATTTGAATTCAAGTGACATGACTCCAGAACACACCTTCTGAGTTACAGAAGAAACACAGTCGAACATTCCTCAACAATAATTCAAAATAATAAAATGCTGTAACTTTCCTTTTCACCAATTTTCCCCTCAGAAAAACAGTTTTGTATAACTAGTTTCTTAAATATCTATGAACTAATTACCTGAAATAAAACACTAAGTTTTAATTAAAAAAAAAAAACTGACTCTATATTCACTTATTTAAAATGCCTACTTTCAATACCTATCATTGAGAGAAAAAGAAAAATATGAGGACATATAATGGGGGGTGGGACAGGCTAGCATTAGGTTTAGGGTTAGGTTTAGAGTTAGGCTAAGGAGAGCGGTAAGAATGAAGGAAAGAAGGACTGTGTAGAGGGAAAAGAGGGGTGGGAGGGGTGGGAGGGGTGGGGGGGAGGGGAAAAATAAAATAAACATCATTACCCTATGTAAACGTAAAAAAAATAAAAAAAATAAAAAATAAAAAAAAAGAAAAGAAAAATATATATACATATAAAACATTTTTCTCTGAATTTAAGTAGTTTTTCACTCCTTTAGGACAGCAATTATAAATGATCTTAATATGTTTAAACCAACCATGAAACATTTCCATTTTAAGCATCAGACAAGATAGTATCATACAAAAAGAGCCAGCATCAATAATATCATATCTTATCATATAATATGTAGACAAAAACCAGGATATGTTTGCTATTTTTTTCCTTAAAAAGATTATGTTCACTTTTGACTTCTGTTCTATTCTCTCTTCCATCAGTACTACAGTTAAAAAAGAAAGAAAGAAAGAAGAAATTCTTCCAAAATATTTCAATAAAGAAAACATTTAAAAGGAGAGATTATTGTACAACGACCATAAATTAAATTCTTAAAGAGTAGTTTTTAAAATCAAGAATTATAATGAAGACTCTTAAGGTGCAAAACAAGTACTAAAAAAAAAACTGAAGAAAAAAATAATCTTACTTTCAATTCCACACGTGAAACAATTGTTAGTGACTTACAGAGTAGTGTCATAATAAGAATTATAATACAAGTGAGCCTGTGTTAAAATATGATGGTTCCAAGACAGGAAAACAGATGTAATGAAGGATGATACTGAGCATAACTTGTTTATGGGACCAACACAAACTAGCTCCTTATACAGACCACGTGAGTCAACTGCTGACTACTCAGGGCAGAGATACTTAATGAAACTTAATCATGTCCAAGGAGATAGCAGAGGTAAAATGACACCCAGCCCTGAATCATCATCCTGAGGTGGAATCTGCCTCCAAGATTCCAGGACTATCTGGAAATTTTCTGGATGGTATTCCTGGATTGAGAAAGGTGTGTGATGTTTCTCTGAGACACTTTATCTTAGGGCAAAGATGAGGAGGAGTCCCAATGAGTGTGTGTTCTGTGCTACCAGCTAATTTTGAGTGTAACTTCCAGAAGAGTGAATGACCTTTCTGTGTTACACAAAACACCACTGGCTCTGAAATGCTGATTTTTAACAACCTCGATTTGAAGGGCACCTGAACATTATTGACAAGCTTTGTTCTAAATTATTACATGCCAGCTGCTCCTGTGACTCTTGTCCTTTTGTAGAGATTACAGTCTTATTTTATTCAACTTCCATTTCAATTCAATTAATATTTGTAACCTTCCATCCAATTTAAAATGTAAAATAAGAACGGTTTTACCAAAGCCAGTGAAAAATTCATGCTTTGTTCTTACATGTCATTGTCAGTGTAAGGTATTTTAGCAGCACACCTGGTCTGTAATAAACATCTGATAAATTTGCCTTAGAAAGTTCATTATTTCCAACATCCTGTTTCTCATACACAAATGATCAAGGGTAGAACTAATTAGTTCCCTATATTGACTTCTTCTCAGATAAAATTTCCATTTATCTTTTCTTAAATGTTTTATTCTACTATTTTTGAATCAAGTATTTTAACTTTTATCAGGCATGACAAAAAACAAAATTTAAACTTTCAGTAGCATTATCAACTTAGCTTGTATTATATGTTTTGTATTTTAAATAGTTTTGTATTGTCATTGGACAATTTCGTCCCCTGTATTCTGTGCTGAGGTCAACATTTTTAGTAAAAAGACTGCTTCCTATTTAGTCCTTTTACTTATTCATATTTCTCTACATATTCAGAAAGTTTATGAGAAACATTCTGAAAAAACTTGAAGAGTTTGGACTCTTCTATTGATCACTACTATATGATAACAGATAATCAGAATGAAATTAACAGTATAATGCATATTATACTATTGTGTAATTTTAATACACAATGCAAAAATTTGCTATGCACACACTATAATGGTTAAAATAACATAATTCCTAAAAATCAACTTCTGAGAAATAAGAGGTACATGGAAATGTATAATGATAGTTCTTTAGGTACTGTGTGCAAAGAATTTTGTGAAACTGTACATTACCTTACCTAAATCTTCTACTGCCAGTATAAGGTATACCATAATACCTAGCCTTGTTTGAAAAGTGAGGAAACAAGTTTTTAAAGATGAAACAAGGTGTTCAAAATCTCAAAGGGGAATTGAAATTAAGGATTTTCTGACATCTCTCTTACCTAATGTTTCTGTTTTTAAAAGAAGGACTGAAAGTTTGTACATGGTTAGAAAGTATAATCAATACTACAGCTGATGAGTATTTACCTGGTATTTCAGAAGACACCAGGCACAAGCAGAGAATATTGCAAGGTGCTTAAAAACAGGAGTATCCAGATAACTCATACCCTGTGTTCCAACACCAGATCCTACACACAAAGTCAGTGTTTCAGAACTGCCCACCTGCATCCAGAGTGGATGGATGCTGAAATTAGGAAGCCAAATAATTTTTTTGTAAATGCTATATTAAAGCAATATTTCAACTTTGATAATACCAAATCATTCCTATGGTTACCAAGATTTCATTCTGAA
Source organism: Sciurus carolinensis (assembly GCF_902686445.1). Lineage (NCBI taxonomy): Eukaryota > Metazoa > Chordata > Mammalia > Rodentia > Sciuridae > Sciurus > Sciurus carolinensis. The sequence goes on from NC_062222.1 coordinate 125,700,973, forward strand.
AAGATTTCTACCAATATTCCTTCCAGACCAGAAGATATAACTTTCTTTGAAAGAAAAAAGAACAATACATACGAAGTCCATGCAGAAAAGTCTCATTCCATGCAAAGTTGGGAAATGCAGTGTAGAAGGCATAACTCAGGCAGAAAGGTATCCAAAAGTAATGAAAAACAGAATAAAATGTAAAATATTTGACATTTGCTGCTTCCGCAAATACCTTGTAACAGTGCAAATGAAACTACTCATTTCAGGGGAGGTATAAAAGACACAGCATCCAGCAAACACTGTCACAAAGGATGAGCCCAAAACAGATGTGGGAAAAATAAACAGCCTTGCTGCTTCAGAATTTATAAGAGCAAACAGGCCTTCTCACCACAGTTTGACTTCAGGGACCATAAAAACAGGTTGCACAAGAAACCCTCTCAGATGGATTGAATATTTTGCTAAACTTGCAACAGCACATTTGCATTAAGGCTTTCTATGACCACAATCAGGAAACATAATTTAAAATAGTCCATATGTATGTAAGAATAACTGACGTCTAATGGATATTGCATCATTTAGAGCATTTTTACCTTATGCAATGTGCACACTCCACCTGTCAGTCTGATGTATTTCTTTAAAGAGGATTTCTAAGAAAGCAACTGCAGTGACTTTCAACCTAGGTGCAAAGATTCCAGAGAACAGCTCTGGAGATGAGCTCACATTCTTGTCCAAGGAGACTAGCACTGTTGTTAGTTTGTCCTTACAATAAGAAAAGATATATATATCATGTGTTGCCTATAAACTTGCGGGATGAGTCAGAAGAGGGGTTCTTGACATCCTTGATGAACAGGATAAACTGTGCTTTCCTACAGACCTGTTCCACCACATATTCTGCACTTGAATTCATGTGTAGCAACCCACAACAAAGGCCCTAGAGTGCCCGGGCTCTCAACCTCACACTGTCACTTGCTTATGAATGGTATGTTCATGCAAAGAGGACTAATTCAGCACCACCCTAGAAAAAGAAAAGAAATGTGCCCTTTGGATATTCTTCGATGAAAATATAGTATTTGCTCAAAGATAGGCTCTTTGGAAAGGAATGAAGACTTTCCTACATTAAAATGAATATATTTTATTTGTATCAACTTGGTGGAAATTCTGTTTATTTATTTTTGTTTGTTTTTACTCTGTGGAAACTTCAAAACATTTAACAGGCTTATTTTTCAGGTTTCAAAACAAGGCTACCTTTTAATATTTTAAGGACTCATTTTTCAAGAAAAAATGAATAATTACAGACAAAGTTTAAGGAAAAAATCATTTTAAATAGAAAGAGACTAAAACTGGGAACATTTAAAGCAATACTTGTCCACAAAGCACACATTGACACATTGCTGGTGGGAGAAGATGGCACAGTCCACGTACTTGGCTTTACCACCTCAGCAATCTCCTTCTTGAAGATTAGAAGGTGATTGTAATGACCAGGAAAAGCCTAATATCCAAGAGTTTCCATGGTGTGCTTTTGGTCTCTTAACATAAGGTAGACAGACATATTTAAATTTCATTTTTGCAGTACTGAAGTAGCTATCAAACTGTCTTAAAAATGACAACCCTATACTTTCTCATACTCTTCTATTTGTGTTATGAAGGAATTTGCAAAAGGGGAAGATGATTTTCCATAGTGTAACCCTGAAATAGCCTAGCTCCTCAAAACAAGCCTTCATAACTCAATGACTACAGCATTATCATAATAGTACACGAACTGAAAATTTATGTAAGCAAGAGAATTTTACGCCAGTCCACAGAATTTTTCAATCCCAATGTTACTTTTTTTTTTAAAACCATCTAAAGAATTATGTACCCGCTGAGAAATATCTTATATTAATAATTTAGTCTGGAGAATTTACTGTGGCTATAAAAAGGTATCTTCTAGGAAGTATATGAAAGAAGTATACTTTGTAAGTATTCTTATTTGTTACTGTCGCTAACTGGTTGGTATGTTTTCTTCTTTTCTCTTAATTGATTTTGCACTGAATTAACTAGTCATTTAACTACATTACATTTCTATAGGACCTTCTGATTAAACAATAAGAAACCAGCTAATAAAATGTAAAGGGGAAACATTCTCCAATTCATTTTTTTCCCTCAAAACACAGGTACTGCTGGCAATACAAAGCATCTTAGAAAATCTGCCACTGCACATGCAGGTCTGGGGACTGTGGTGGCAGAGTGACAACACAGGAAGCCATGTGTGCTAGTGGTGTGTAGGCGAAATTAATTTACTCCCATACAGTGACTCATAACCACATTCTAATGATGATCACATCATCTGATGTTGTTTCTACACAATACAAAGAAGGGAGTGAAAAGGAAACAAGGGAAGAAGGTGGAAGAAAAAGAAATGAAAGGAAAGGGGGAAAGGAGAAAACAATGAGGGAAAGAAAGAAGGAAGTAAAGGAGGGAGAGATACAGAGAGATAGAAAGAAGGAGGGAGAAGGGGGAGGAAGGATTCCAACATCCATGTATTCCTTGACATTTTGACTGAGATTTGAGAATTATATCCATTCTTTGAAGTGGAAAAATATCTTTCTTTTGCCACTATAATGCTTTGAATTACAAATAATGGTTTTCTTATTCCATGCTAACATTAAATTCAACCTAACAACATGATCCTGTTTCTTACAGATTAAAAAGTTGGATTTATAAAAAGGCACAAATCTTATCTTCTGATTTCAGGTCTTTTTTTCTCTCTAGATCAAGTAAAAACTACATTGAAATAAAATAAGAGAAAAATATAACTTTAAATATTTACAAAATATCATTTATAATTGTTTTATCATTTTTAAAGGAAAATAATTTAGAACCATAAATTACACACAAGTAAAATAAATAGTTTATTTATTTTTTTGTTCTTCATACAAGGAAAGAAAATTAGGTCACTGTTCACTGTATGAATGGCATTTACAACATATGCCAGCACTTATACATCTTTTCATAATTTAGAATTCCAATAAAATTTCACAACTAAATTATTAAAAATCATTTAAGTTTACACAATTCATAGTTAAAGTTAAATCATTGATTACTTCCTGTCTTTCACATTGTCCCTTGCTGTTTTTTGAAAAAGCAAGTAATTTTGTGATGTTAATGACCCTGACTAAAATAAGGGTGTATACCAAAGGCCATAACAATCTGAGAATGATACTCACAAGGTAGCTTTTTGGTTGTTATTTTAAATTTTTATTTTTAAAACAATATGCTGAACAAAATTTAAAATAGTTTTGTTTCACAGTAACTTGAATGCATTCCTTAGTAAAAATGCTTGCCATTTAATGTATTTTAAAAATAAATATTTGAAAAGTGTATCCACAATGTTCCTAAGAAATGGTTTTGAATTCCAGAGTCCCAAGGAGATGAATTGGCTGTCAGATAACAATGTGCTTCCATCAGATGGACTTGGCAGTTGTAAACAAAAGGAATTTTCTCAGCTTTTCCTCACAAATATGAAATATTTGCTCTCAGCCAACAGCTGGGGTGATTTAAAGAAGTCCTGCATATATATTAGTTTTCATTCAAAATTACAAATTCTCCTCCCACTCTGAAACATCTGACTTAGTAGAATAGAAAATTGTTCTGAGATGAAGTGACATTCCCAGAGGAAGGCAAAGTCAAAAAATAGTACCACTTACAACTCCAATCAAATTTCAGATCATACAGTGTCTGGTTAATAATTTTTAGGAAAAGTTAATTCAGTCAAGATGAAAGTTCAAATGATATTTGGAGTAACTTGAAAAATAACCAGAAGTGTGTTTTCTTCTAGTCTTTCTGAAAATATTTACAATTCCAATATAACCAAAGTAGAGGCTACAGGAAAAACCAGTAAGACTCCTTCTTTGATTTAAAAATTGTTTAAAAACCAAGATATAAATATTGCCTTCTGACTGCCAGAAGTTATTCTTGACAAAACTGTTAATATTTAAGTGGTTATTTAAATTACCTATTAATTTAAATGATTGTATCAATACCTTAAAAAAATAGATGATTAAAGATATATTTGTGAGTTAGTCACAAAGCCTATGAATGCCTCTGAAGGACATCAAATAATAAATAATTTCAGAATAATTTTATGTATTTAGAGATAGGTATGAATTTATGAACTTTACTATGAATTCAATCAAATATTTATCTTGTTTTTACATTCTCCCAAGACTAGCTCAAAGTAGTGATTTAAATTTATTTTTAATTCCACAATTATATTCTGCATTTTGCAATATCCATCATGGGCCAAGTTTTATGATAAATGTAGCAGACATTTCTGGATTTCACTTGAGGTCATAAAAAAAGAAACCTATGAGTTTATAAATATCTCAGAAGATGACAAGTCATTTTTCCATCTATGCACAATTATACAAAATTAACTTCTGCCTTTGGGCCTACTGAGTCTGACTATATGTTCTGACTAAAGTGAACACACTTTATTATTTGACATAAAAGTTTTATTTTTACTTGAAGTAACTATTAAAGCAGACATGAAAACTTGTTAAAATAATTGTTAATACTTTTAGTAGATCTTTTACTTGTCCTTAGAATGCAAACTATTAAAGTGGAATAATCAAGACCTATGAGAACATGAAATTACATTTCAAATTACAAAGTCTGTAATTTTTTCTACTTCATATAAAGGCTTTGCCTTTTGTAAATATATACTGTAAACACAAAAAAAATCAAGTAATATATATGAACTCATTAAGAATTTGTGTCCAAAAAATATATATTTTAGTTTGAAGTTTACATTTAATCTTGGAAAAACAAGGGTCAATGTTAAATGACCACACCTTGATAACAGATATTACTTTCATAATCTTTAACTTATTTCCCAGCAGGAATATTTTAAAAGCTACTATAGAATAACAAAATAAAGTTGCAAATAACAATTATTAGCAATGTTCACTGTAATGATAAATATCAAAAGTTAAATCATCATTAGTAAAAATTTAAAATATCACTAATGATACACAAAGCAACAACATGGAAATTAAATTACTATTAGAAAACCTCTCTTCCAAATGCACTATTAATGCAAACAAAATGTCCACCTATCTTCCTGCATAGGCAAGCAAAAAACAGATGAACAAATAAGAAAAACATGAACATCTTTCAGTGTCAAAGCAATGGTTATCAAGTAAATAAATATCTCACGAAAGTAAATCTGCATTTTTGTGCTTTATTACAAATTAATACCCTATATCCAGAAACTCTACTTGTTGTAAACTTGTTTGAAAACCACTTACTCATCTACCCTTTTTTGCAAACTTTTTAAAGCTAAAACATGAAATAGAAGAAACAAGCCTTGAAATTCAAGAGTTTGTAAAACTACAGTCATGTTGTCATGAGTTTGGAATTGAAAATACTTACAGTCTCTCTAGTTCTTTAAGATCCTGGAATGCTCCCCTTTCAATGGTGGTAATCTTGTTCTCCATAAGCTGACTGAAATGAAAAAAATACAACATGCTTCTTAATGTTACCATCTCAATCAATTCCAATTCAGCAACTGAAAATTTATAACCTCTTCCTCTCTGTAAAGTTAAAGTTTGCTCTGCTTTGAACTAATAGCAAATTTAATGGTGATATATGTGAAAGAACTCATGGAAAAGAAAAAGCATCCACATCACAAAAGTTTCACAGAAAACACTTAAGCAGTTTCTCACGAAATTCACTACTCAAATTCTAAACCTTAAATATAACAAAGGAGCCATGACATTGCAGCTTTGATAGCTGTTTTTGGTACACTGATTTTCAACTGAGTTCTTAACTACAGTAATTCATCACACACATATTGAATTCTGACTTATGGATACCCATCAGCAACCAAAATATTTCATAAGGGTCAAAATACGTCTTAAAAATTGAACACTGAGTTTACAGAGTGTATGGCCATTAAGATGTAAATATTTACAATCTCGTGGGAGAAAACAAGTTTACGTAGCATTGACTTTTGAATGATGATTGATTCATAGCTAAATTAACCCACTAAGTAAAGAAGTAATCATACTGCAACAATTTTATATAAGCTGCAAAGATATTAAAGGCAAGAAAATTAACACAAATTATAACTAATGTATTTTAATAGATAAACATTTTTCCACCTGAAGCTCTGTTAAAAAGTTGGATGATAATGTTAGATAAAGTTTGATGTTAATGTTAGAAATTATATCCACTTGTTCTTTGAAAAAAAGTCTAAATATTTTCAGTTCATTAATATTAAAGCACAGTTCTACTTCAGATTTTCAAGTTAATCTCAAATACTAAAATATCAGAGGTCCCACATTATTTATTCATGCTATGAAAGCAACTATTCTATAAATTTACATGCATGAGGTACTTAGGGTATGATAAAACACTTTTAAGATCATTTCTATAACATTGTTTCTGTGACATGTGTCCAATCTTAAAATAAAAGCCCAATTTTTTACTAAAAGTCTTACTACAATGATAAAATATAAAGGAAACAAGACCTTTACATTTTTTTTTATTTCTGTCATTGGAAAGATTTTAAAAACTGATACAAGTAACAATTCTAAATATGCAATCTTGAAAACAAACACAATTCCCCATATTACAGAGGAAGGACACTTACAGAACTCTTAGGTGTCTAAGGCCAGCAAAATCTGTCTTCGTAATCCGTGTGATGTTATTTCCATTCAAATCCCTAAGAGACAACCAGAAAATGAAAGCTCCATTTTATTTCTATTACACTTAGTTAAACAAAGTGAAATTTAAAGTAGATTCAAACTTTTAACCCTAAAAATTGATTAAATTAGTTTGTAGTTTAGAAAGTAAATGGAAGAGAGAAAGGGGCAACCTTTGAAGGAATATTGAATAAATGGTCAAGTTTACTAAGTTCATTCTTGCTGGCCTTTGACAAGAAAATGAAGTAATTGTGTTATGAAAATTGTTCTTTTGTGTGTGTGTGTGTGTGTGTGTGTGTGTGTGTGTCTGATGTATACATATACACATATATATGCAGAGCTTTGGATTTTTGTTTTTATAAGGATGTGTGTATTAAATTCACAGGTATTCTGTTATTTTACTATTACTGAATTTCCCCTAAGAAAGTTAAGAGAAGGATTTTCTCATATTATTCAAGAAGAAAGTCAGAACACTATCCTTAGGGGAGCATGGTGGCTAAACTTCCTAAGGTAAAGAAAAAAGTTAGAGGGCCATCAAAAGAAATGCATTTCAAAGACCTGCATTTACTTTCCAACAATTCTATGTTTGTATGAAAACTAAACTCTTCATTTGTGGCTCAGGGAATCCCGCTGTGATTGTAAAGCAAAAACTACTAGCGGGGGCAATAATGGAAATGGTATTCAGGCCCTGACATTTTTGTTCAGATTTCAGCACCACTTTTCCTTCAAGAGTCCTGTTTTTCTGGCATCTCAGTTCAAGATCTAAACTTGCCCTACCTGGGATCATTTCAAGCAAAACCAGCTTTTGCTGAGGTTCCAATGTTCTGCTCGATCCTAAGTTCTCTCTTACCTTCGTTGTAACAACTGCATGTTTGAAACGTGTATTTTAAGTTTTTACTTTGTCGATAAAAGAATTTTATAAGCCAACACTGACTATACTACTTTCTGAAAACTTTATAAATCTCTTCACAGGGATTTTTTTTTTTTTCAGGGATCCAAAACTCAATTGTCATCCCCCTCCCCCAACCCCAGTGCATTCCCTTTTGGTTGAGTAAGACATGTTAGTGCTTAAACTGTGAACTATTCGGAACAATATGAAATGACAAGTACTATAACAGAATTCTGCATTACTTCCTTTCCTTTCTCCCCTATTTCTCCATGCTGAGCTAAGTATCATTAAGTTGTTCCCAAAATCGTCGGGATCTTTTACCGGCTATTTGAGATAACATGGAATCACTATTTCCCACTCCAGGCAAATGTAGGGGATCAATCACATCTTGATAAGGCAACCCTGGTTAAGGCCCAACTTGGGCACCACTGAGGGTTTGGGAGAGATGAAGAAAAACGGGTAGGGGGAGACCCAGTGAGGCTGGGGCCAGATGAGCCTTTCCAAAGGAAGAAAGGGTTCAACTTGGGCCTTTAAGCAGAGGGCCAGAGAAATGGGTTAGATAAGAAAGAAGGGCGACTCCAGGCGCTGCAGACCGCGCGGGTGCAGAAGTGTGAGTTTGAAGGCGTCCTCTACGCAGTTCGCTGACCTCACACCCCCGAGGGAGAGGCCGCGGGAACAGAGTCCCAGCGCAAGGGTCCCCATCGCCCTCGTCCGCCCGGTCCAAGCGCCCCCGAGAGAGCACAGCGTGCCTAGGACGCTCGGGCGACTGGGGCGGCGGCTCGGCATTCACAAAGAGAATGGCCTCCATGCTCCGCTTCCCTGAACTCGGGAAGCGCCCCACCAGGAGCGCGTGGGCCGTCAACGCCAGGTCTGCGTTTACTTCTTCATTAGAGACTCGCAGAGACAGGGAGGCGGGGACGTCTGTGGGCACCAGAGCGCGAAGAGGGGCAGGAAGAGGAGCTGCTGCCACGTGAAGGGACGCAGAAACTGCCAGAAAGGTGGACTGGGGCGCAGGGGCTCAGCAGGAAGAGCCGGAGGGGGCAGCCGAGGGCCGCGGGGTCGCCTAAGCAGTCAGATTCATCTCCGCGGCTGCGGGTTTGGCGAACCAGTACACTAACTTCACTTAAACCCTGGGACGCGGTCCTCCGCCGCAGTCGTTATCTTGGAGGAGTCTCCTGGGGCCCGCTACCGCCGCCTCCTCCCGGCAGAAGGGAGGGCGGGGGATAGTAGCCGGGGGCTGCGCACCGCCACGAAGCCAGCTGTGGCCCTACGGGGGCACCCTTCCTGCCTGTTAGTAATACCCCAGGGCACCCTATGACCTTTCTCCCCTCCCTTCGTTCCCAGGAGGGCAGCACAAAGCCAGGGAGTCTAAGTTTCTCTTTTTGAGCACCCCCCCTGCCATCCCCGCCACGCCAAACCGCGGCGACAAGGGCGGGGACTCGGTCCTAAAACCGACCTACGAATATTTGCAACAGCAAGGTGACTCTTTATAGGGAATCCGAAAACAAAGTCATGTCTCCTAGCCTGGGTCATCTTCTAATACTTGTTCCCCATCTCCCATCTCCCCAGCCCTGAAGAACTCGTCCACAAGAGGCTGCTAGTGGCAGTGGCGGGACAAGAGCAGGGAAAAGGGACCAAACGCAGCTGCCAGCGGACCCGCCCCTCCTTGGGCAGTGACCCCGTCCTGGTCAGTGCCTTCCAGTCCTTGGCTCTCCCGGAGGGCCCTACCCCAGGGTGAGCGATCTAGAGAATCAAGGAGCCTGCCCCAGGCACAGGTCCCAGGTCCCTGGGTTGCTCGGTCCTTTCAGGCTCGAAGAAAAGGGTGCGCTAAGGCGATGGGGAGAAGGGGAGGACGAAGAACCCATACTCACAGTCTCTCAGTGTTGCGGGGTATATTCCTGGGCACGCTGCGCAGTGCCAGCCCGTGACAGTCCACAGTGCTGCCGGAGCAGGAGCACTGCGCCGGGCACGCCTGCGGCGCCACCTCGTTCAGGACCGCCAACACTAACCCCAGCGATAGGGACAGCGTCTGCCAGCCAATGCCGCGCATCTTCCCCCGCCGCCTCCTTGCTTGCAGGCGTTGGGGATTTCTCTTTAGCTCGCTGCTCCGACCGAACCGCGCAGTGTCTGAGGCCCAGTGGTTGGCGCAGGATTAACAACCCAGAATGGCCGGGAAAATGTGCACAAAATAATATGGAACAGTAATAATTAATATTCAAGGCAATAGAGCTGAAACAGGCTCGCTCCTTCCCCTTCCCTCTACGCCCTCTGGTAGCAGGGCAGGAACTCCGTGGGCAACTTTCGAACCTGAAGATCAATCGGCCTGGCCGAGGGTGCAAAGAGACCCCCAAGAGCAGTGGGGGAGGAAATCACACGTCTTCCGTCACTCAAGAATGGACTTGGCGGTAAAAGAGCTGAGACTCCCAAGGACTGTGAAATGCAAAGGACGGTTGCCAGGGGGGAGAGTGAGATGATACTCTGATCCCACACACCCCTCTACAAATTCGATTCCAGTGCAGGTGGGGGAAGTGCGAGGCAGAAGAGGGGAGCTCAGTAGTAATGGTGGTCTTGATCAAAGTGGACTCCTTGAAGCTAGAAGGCGTAGGAGCCCCTCGGGCCCAGAACGGAGCGCTCCGAGCAACTGGGCATGGCGCGCGGGGGCGCACCCGGCGTTTGTGCACCTCAGGGGACTGGGGGCGGCGCTGCGGGGTGCAGGGCTCGGCTCACTCACGCAGCCCCTCCCCAGCCTGCTGCTCAGCGGTAGCCCGGACCGGTCCTCGCGGTCTCCAGACAGGCAAGGTTGGTTTGCAAACACACATGCACTTCGCTGAAGGATGTCTCAGCAAACCCGCCTCCCGCCCGGCGTCCTTGGCGACGCTTTGCACAAGGGCCTGCCCTGAGGTCACACGGAAAGACAAAAGGGCAGTAGGACCGCTGCAGCGGGGTAGGAATATCCACTAGTCAAAATTCCAGCAAAGGAAATCCAACAGGCCAAGTTTAGGACTAGAGCTCCAGCGAAGGCGGTAGAGGCACTGACTAGGGCAGGACTTGCAAGAAGGCAGGCCGGAAGGAGGGCAAAGGCAAAGGCCAAGGTGGAGGTGTTCACGACCCACGTCCAGCTAGTTTGTCTGGAGGATAGCTAGGTGGCAGGCGGGAGGGTGAGATCCGCTACTCCTGGTAGAGCCCAGGCGACAGCTGAATGGCAATGTGTGTGCGCGCGTGTGTCAGCCCCTCTCGTCTCCCGGATACGCTGCAGCTCCGCGGCAGACACCTGATGGCAAAGGTGGAAGAAACAACAGCCAGCTCCAGGCGGGCGCAGAGTCTCTGTCGCTTCTTGGCAGCCTCCCACAAGTGGGTCCTCCTCCTCAAAGTGCAGAACTTTTCCCAGGTTTTGGATACCGTCTCCCACCTCCACAGTAACAGTCCTCTCGCCGACGTTGAGAAGCCACCCGGCTCCCGATGCTGCACCTGACTCGGCGGTTACAGTCCGGGGCAGTCCTTCCTTCCTGCCTCTTGCCCTCTCCCGGCTGCTTTCCGTGTCTCCCGCTCCCTGGAGGGAGGTGAGGGAGAGAGAAGGCGGCGACAGAGAGCGGGGTCTGCTGCTCTGGAGCCCCTGGCAAGTGTCTAAACAATAGGACAGACGCGGCAGCCCAAGTCTCTCTGGCTGCTGAAAGGTGGGTTGTTGTTGTAATGAGTTGTTCGCTCCGGCTGCCAGGCGCTGAGCGCTTGCGAACAAAAACCCAGCCCGCGCCTCTGGAGCCGGCTGCTGGCCCCCGGACGCTCCCCTTTCTCCTCAGCACTCCCGCCGTGCCTGGAAAGCTCGGCAGCTCCGGCCTGCGCCCGGGAGCCTCGGCGCTCCCATCACTCGCTGCCGCCGCCGCCTCCTTTTTTAACCACCGTCTGCCGCAGCCACAGCTACCACCAACCTCCGCCGTCCAGGCGCTTCCCAAATAAATAACCCCAAGTCCTAAGTTAAGCTGGCGCGGGCCTTATATAGCCGCCTGAGCCCCCACCCCTCGGCCCCGCCCCGCGAGGCCCGGCCCCGCCCCCTGGCTGCGCGAGGGGAGCCCGCACCTCGCAGGGGAGAGGTGAGGCCCTGGCTGCCAGCGCCGGGCGGAGGCGGCGGCGGGCGGGCGCGTTCCCGTGCGTCCTGGCTCGCGCCCTGGCTCCCACGCTCGGGCAAAGTTTGAGGTAGGAAGGAGACTCCCGGGCCCCCGCCTCCAACTCCTTGGCCCCAGAGACGACCTGGGCTAGGAGATGGTGGTTCGCAGCGCGAGAATGGGGAGAGGGCGGCTTTGAACGCGGCTCATAAATAAATAGCGTCGCCAGTGCCTGTGCTGCAGCTTTTGCCACGCGATCCTAAGGGGGCTGCTCAGTGCTTGCAACACAGCAAAGGAAAGACAGAGATTTTGATTTAAAATAAAAATTAAAAAAAAAACCCTACCGAAATAGATCTGCCTGCGCTAACAGACACACACATGTGTATTTTTGGGAGCTTAAAAGTTCAGAGTTTTTGCAAGTTGGAAAACGGTGTTTTCAACCCTCTTGGTTGGATTCCCATCTCCAAGCCACCCTCTTCCGTTTAACCCTTTCTTTATAGTCACACACTTTACAACGCGAGGCTCAATTGACGTCTTGAATACACAAAACGCTCACAAAACTCAAAGGGTTTGGAAGTGCCTGTATGATTTTACTCTCTTTGGAGGCAAAAGAATGTAAAAAAATAAATCCTTAGCAACATACATTGTACCAGAAGGTTTCTTTTATTTCAGGGCAGTTCTAGATAGTTTTTTTAAACTGTTTTGAAAGAGAATTTCCTTGTTTCTTCTTTAGTGTGATGTGTGTCTGGCAACAGATACCTCTCTCCAGCTTCCCCAGAAAAAAACACAATGTCACCATACGTTTGAAATGACCTCTAAATGAGTCAGCTTCTTCACTTGAATTTAAAACATATCACCTCATTCTTTCTCCTAGTTTCTTTCCACCTTTGAAATGTTTTCACAGAAATTTGTGCATGCCTCCATATAAATGCCAACTTTACAGTATAGTGATTATTTGTCTAATTATCTGTTACTCACTTGGAAGCAGAAAGACGTTTCCAATTCATTTGGGATTTTTAGCATATAGCAATATGCCTGGCACATAGTAGGTGTCCTGATAATTAACTAATATCTTTAATTCAAAAACCTATTTAACCTGAAATCTCTCTAACATCCTCATTAACTATTTCCTATTTAAATTTTCCAAAATATTCCAAAGTATCCTTTCATAAAGTTACCTCTATCATTTTGCTGATCCTGGAAAACTCAAAAGTCCTTTTGAGCATGATTCCAAAGACAGGGCATCCATTCAAACTGGGTTGGAATTCGGGATTACTCATTGTAATGCCATGGATTTATATTGCTGCATTCCTTTAAAGGCTTCAAAACATTTAACATTTATTAACTTACTTGACCTTCTAGATTTTAGCTTAAAGGACTGTTATGTAACTTCCTTAAGGAGAGAGGAGAAGCCACAGTAACATTTCTTGCAAGGAAAAGGAGATTCAGAACAAGTACCTGTTGTTGAGTATCTTCCCTCCCAGTGAATGTTCTGTAGTCTATACCAGCAAATTTTGTGGTTTAGATACATTTACTGATACACTAATTCATTTAATTTCACAGCTTTAATACCTCATTGGCAATGAGATGTATTTGTGTTCAACTTTATCTACCACCTAGATAAAGCATTTTAATCGCAAGAACAGATCCTGCATTCCAATATTCATAAATGTTATTGATATTATTGGGTGAATGAGATACTTAGACATGAGTTCAAGTTTGATTCTCTCTCTAGATCATTTTACACTGTATAAAATCAAGGAGCTGAAAATAACATTCACAGTCATGTGCCTACAGAAACATATTTACAATTTGATGGAAATTTATATAAGAAGATATGTCCAATGAGTTTAATCAAAACAGAGAATGGAACAAATTCCTGAGATGTATGGTGCATTAGTGTTTTGTGTGTCATCAGTTTTTCAGTTAATAAAAGGAACTTACACATGAGTGAGCAGATTTCTCATTTTTAAAACTGTTACTGTATTATTCCTTCAGTATTACTGCAGGATGTTTGTTGGAGGCCTTGAATGCTTTGATAATTTTAACTTCTAGGTCTTAATTCTTTCTCCCATTATATGCTCCCAAATGAGTTCTGAGCTTCCCTTTGACTGTTATAGCCAGCTCTGAAGAAAGCCTTCTGTGGTGCTTCTTCTCACCACATGAGGTCTCCATAAATCCTGACCTGGATTAAACAGAAGTGGAATCCACTATAGCCAACATTCAAGTCTCCTATTAGCTTGAGAAAAAATTCCAGTTGCCAGAATAACTTAGAAACTATTTAGACACTTGAAGCTCACACAGTGGAAAAAAAAAAAAAAATCCCCCCCCCCCTTTTTTTTTGGCAGGCAGGGTGGGGAAGACAAAAGGTAGTAGAGTTGGGACACATGGGAAAAGAGTAAGGGAAAAAATGGTAAAAATGAGTGAAAATTATAACTGTCCCTTTGTTTAAGCAAAGGTAGAAAATGCTAATAGCATTGATCAATTTCATAAAATTTGCATAATGATTCTTTGGGTTTAACTGCCTTTGGGTTACTATTTTCCATCATTGCAAAATGCACCTAATTATCTAATTTTTCTCAACATCTTTCATTGGTAATATAGGTATTTTCACAGAGATTAAGATTGAACCCAAAACAATTCTGCACCTACCAAGTGCCAAGTCATTTGATAGAACATTCTGGATGGTTGCTGTTTTACTCCCATCCAGGAGAGGATCTTGATCTGCACACAAGGTACAACTGATTAAATAGCAGAACTTTAAAAAGAACCTGCTTTCTCTGGCCCCAAATCTCAATTGGTTCTCCTTCATTGAAATGTGTCTGTAAATTCTCTGGAACTCTTGAGGGTGAAGGAATCCTATAGAAGGTGTGTATGTCCCTGCACACCTGTCTACAGGAGCAATGCAGAGCTGGGTCCGATAGCACCAGCTCTCCAAGGGTACTGAAACCCAACCTGCTTCTGCAGAGAGCTTCAGCCGGAAGGGTATTCTCTAGGTCAGTGATTCTCAGAGTTTGGTCCCTTGACCAGCAACCTTAGAATCACCAGGGGCTGTAATTGGAAATGCAGATTCTTAGTCCCTTCCTCAGACTCACAGAATCAGAAATTCTGGGGGTGGAGGACAGAAGTCTGTTCTAACAACCCCTCCAAGTGGTTTTGATGGTGCCTGAAGTTTGAGAACAGGTGCTTAAGAGCTACTCTGTGATTGTAACTGAGCCACCTGAAGTATGGAGAACGAAGAAGCAATGAGTGACAGAGAGAACACCTGCAGAGTGGGCTTCTGCTTCTCATTTCAGTTTGACAAGTGCACATGCCTGATAACCTCTAGGGGGCACCAAAATATTTTCATGTACAACCCCACAGAGGCAACTAAACCTTAGTCATTTTCCAAGGAAATAGCCTTCAAAAGTAGAAAGAGATTCCTAGCAACCTGCCTTAGTTATTATGTCTCAACCAAAGATTTATTATACTTATAGACTTTTTTTCCAGTTTAATACTATCTATCTATATGTGGTAATGATTTCTGCTTTTCCTGAGTATTATGAAGATGAGTATAATATCCACTGATCTACCAGTTATTAAATAACACTGATCTACCTGTTATTTAATAACAGGTGATACAGTTGGGCACAGTGGCACATGCCTGTAATCCCAGTGACTTGGGAGGTTGGGGCAGGAGAACTGAAAGTCCGAGACCAGCCTCAGCAACTTCATAAGGCTCTAAAAAACTCAATGAGACCTTGTTTGAAACTAAAAAAGGCCAGGGATGTAGCTCAGTACCAAAAGAAAAGAAATGTATTATTTTGTGATTTCTATTCTGTTGCATTGATAAATGAAAAAATTCTAAAATATTTTGTTACAAGAATATATTACATACTTCCATTAACTATTACTATGATGTTATACTAACTCATTTTTGTAATGAATGCTGGGAAGTTGGGCTGACAGCTACCCTTTTAGGAGTGGAAGAACAAGTCAACTTAAAATGATCAAGCCCTGCCTGGGCCCAGAGCTCCATGAACAAAGGGTAGAGATGGATATACTGAGTTTTATGATATTTGTGTCTCACAATATAAATCACTCTTTTGAAGGAGTGAGATTGGTTCCCCACTCTTATAATAAAATACTTTGTTGGTTATGCAATTAAATTAAAATGGAAGTTCTAAACATTGATCTCTAGTAAGTGGGGATGCTTGAGGAGCTAAGGATGTATTGCCTAGATTTTCTGACTTTGGTTTCCTTATGTGTTTAATGATGACATTGGATGGTTTGAATCTTAAATTTGTCCCAGTTATTACAATATTATCACTCCCTTAATTAAATAATGCTGTGTTCCATACAATGAACTCACCTTGTGTGTTTTAGTTACTTAACACTGACAACAATCCCTTGATAGAGACTATTTTTATCCCCCATTAGTAGTGGAAAAAAATTAGAATCATGTGATTTCACTCAGTTGGCCATGTATATACAGCTAGAAAGCAGCAAAGGAGCAACCAGAATTCCGTTGTGACATTAAACCCCATTTATAAAGTCATGCAATACACTGCCTCTCAAATTCTGACTTCAGTATATTGTGCAATGTCTTATTCTATATTGTAAAGAAAAAAGTGAATGGGGAAGAGATGGTGAAGTAGCTCTAAATGACATTTGAACATTAAATATGTAAGATACTTGAAGAAAAAGAGAGAACATGTCGATAATAGAAAAAAAACTATAGCGGAAAATATAAAGCAAAAGAGTGTTGACACTTAATGATGTAGGTTGAAAAAAACACATTAACATTTAAAAGCCTAAGGGAAAACACACAGCAAAATTTTAATAGTTACATAAGCTTAAAGTGAATTTTCAAGATTTTCATCATCAAGAAAAAGAAAACACATTTGTAAATAGTTTAAAATTGCCTGATCTTTCGACTCTACTAAGTCTGATGATGTGTCTCCTAAATTTTCACAGAAGGAAAACACTGTGTGTTAGGAAGGAAAGGACAGGAACCCCTCACATTTCCTGTAGGCTCCTCTTGCTAGATTGAAAATGGTTGACCTTCCTCTTACAAGGTCATTATATCAGGCTAAAATCACAAAGAAATTCACTCTAGTCTAACATAAACTTAAAATCAATATTTTTATATCCCAAAACTAAATATTAAACGTTTTAGGTAAAAATCAGCACTGATTAACAGAGGCAGTTTATAACCATATTGGAAAAATAGAGTTCAAAGTGAAGGCCTGCATGATGGTCAAAAAGTCATTTTTTCATACAAAAGTCACCTTAGTTGGCAAACTTTGTCAAGAGATAGACATTAAGTATTTTAGGCTTTGTAGGTTAATAGACAAAATAAAAGATATTCTATAGACACAATAATAGGGAAAACACATTTCACAAATGCCTAGTATACCAATTTATTATAATTTCTTGGAAGACATGTGTGCTAATTAGCATTATGGGATTCTTTTGGAGAGGATAATTTTTCATTAATTGGGGTTCAAAGTAAGTGTTTCCTATCATCAAATGAATAATATGTGTTAAAATAATATATATTAAAAGCCCTTTTGACTCACTGGTCATGCAAAACATGCAACATGTCTAAATTGGCTTGCTGCCAAATCAGTTTGTGGATTCCTACTTTGGTCTAAAGACGTGATTATCAAAGGGCGAGGTCATAGTTTCCTAACAGGCTATGATAATATTCAAAGGGATGTTGTAAGGATAAGCATTCTGAGCTCCAAAGTGGTTGCTCTGTGACAAGCAGTAAATGTCTTCCTCCGTATTATCTCTCTGCTCTGCCTATTTCTTTAGCTCTGAAATGCAATTCTACAAAAGTATTTTTTAAAAATTAAACTCATTTCATTTTAATACAAAATACATTAGTGTAAGATATGCAGCATATCTATTTCTTACATAAAAACTATGCTTATCTGTTGAACCAGATGGTACTCATGTATAAAATGAAGATAACAATAAGTAACATTTATTAAGTATTTATTATGTGAAGGCATTATCTGGAGTGTTTTACTTTATTTTCCCATTTAATCTTCCTTAAAAACTATATTACCTTAGAAATAAGGAAGTTAGGGAGAGAAAGTTAAAGAAAGGTTAAGTAACCTGCTCAAAGTCATGCATCCAAGAAAGGTTTGAGGTAAGATCTTAACCCAGGAAATGACAGTCCAGGGCACTAGGAGCTCACGAAGTCAAGAATCAGAGAAAACTTACAGTAATAAAATGAAAACAACATGTGAAAGAACTATGTAAACTGTAAAATAAAGTATCTATGTTCCCATTTATTTGCACTTAGCATTATTATTTTTAATTGGAAGCAGTGAATGTAAAACAACAATCAAAATATATCAGTATTCATGCATTTGGTATAGAGAATTGTTGCAGTGAACATAATATGACTTGAGCCAAACCTTTTTTCTCTTTTGTTCCATATTAATAGGATTATTTCAGCTTTCTTTCATGATGTAGAATACATTCTCCTTAATTATGTAAAACTAGAGGAATTTTTTCTCAATAAAACATGGGAATTCTACAATATACAAGAGGCATGAATAAAATCATTTCTATGTAAATTTAGGAAAAATATAGAAGGAGGAATCTATAAACGTAAACTAAGAAGTGAAACTTTTTAACAAATGAATGCCTGAAGACATAGAAGTATTACTTTAGATCTTGCTAACTAGTTGCCTCTTATTTTGTAAGAAGAATCAATTCAAAAAACTGTTTTCTTCATTGTGATTATAAAATAACAAAATGGCAAAATATTCCCAAGTATAATCTCTCCAGTAATGACATGAAAGATTATGAGGCATGGAGTTTAATGACTTTTAAAGTATATCAGAATAAAGTAACTTTTAAAAATGTGTATTTATTCCAAATTTCTTGATTGTGTGATTTAAGTAGCTACTCTAGCTGTATCTATTCAAGATCACAGTCATAGCTATGTATGTGTCTGAGTATTAATACATACATATGCATGTGATATAATTACATATTTCTATTCCTTGGTATTTATTAATTTTTAAATTTTTCTTTTCTAACCTATGTAATGTAGAAAATAAGATTGTATATTGTCCTAGCTCAAAGTATTTGCATAAAAATGTACATAAAAATGTTTGGAAACTTCCTGTTCTGGAAAAAGATGGAATCACATTTCTATGCTTCACCTCTCAATGTACAAATAAATGCCCTGAAAACAATTTAATAGACAATGGTAAAAAAGACTTGGATAAATGGAAAGAAGGTGGACTAGGACTACAGAGTTCAAGACCCAAGGAATGACAAAATACTGAGCTACCTGTGTTTTCTTTCTATCTCATACGGTTCTGGGATGGAGCAAGCCCAAGAGAGGCCTGGTGGGCAGCCCAACACCTGTTCTGTACTTAGGTTACAGTGGGTGAGATCTGTCCACAACAACAACTTCTAATTTCCTTTACTTTCACATATGTTTTATCATATCATTATAACATTAGTAGAAGCATGAGATAGTTGTTACTATTCCTATTTGTCAGTACAGATAACAGATTTTCACAAGTTAGGAATATGCATTAGGTTGCAAAACCAGCTATAAGCCAAAGATAGTTACTTGTTTCTCCTAAATTCTAGAATAATTTGAACTATCTCCAAACAGACTTGAATATATGCCAACAATGCCAATTCATGATGAAATATCACTGCACACTTATTAGAACAACTTAAATTTAGAATAGTGACAATAAAAATTTGCAAACTTGCAGAAATTTGATACACGCACAGCTCATGAGAATGGAAAAGGGCTTAACCACTTTGAAACATAGCTTTTTATTTTCTTAAAACAAAAATAACCCTAAATATACACTAATCATACAACCCAATCATCAAATCCTTGGATATGTATCCCAGAAAAATGGAACTAATGTTCACACAAAAGCCTGTATATAAATTTCTCCCAATGACAAAATTATAGAGGTGGGAAACACATTGGTGGCTGTGAAATGTGGAATGGTTAAGTGTGGAGGGGCACTCCATTAAATGATTATAAAGGGAATAGTTCTGTGATTTATTTGCTCTGGTGATTACACAAATCAACGGCATAGAACTATGGATTCCTATTGTAACAAATGTACTTATGTAAAATTACTTACTAACCATATCTAAGAACTTTGACAGTATATAGAATGAAAATTTCCAACTTCCTCCTCTATTTTTGGATTCCATAGAGAAAGAGAGATCTTGGGGGAAATACATAAATCAACAATTTATTAAGAAGAAGAGTCTTGATCAACAATAGTTGAGCATTATTTTCTCTTAGTATAAAACTTAAGAAGTACAGCAAAAACAAAAAAAAAATCCTTACTCTTATACTGGTTAAATAAGTAAATACTTTCTTTTTTCCCCTCCTATGGTAAAAGAAAGACTGAAATATTTAGATTTATTAAGACTGTCAATCAAATCCAAATCTGAGTCAATAATCCTTCTATATACACATGGAATATTACTAAGCCTTAAAGAAGAATGAAATGATGGAATTTGCAGGTAAATGGATGGAACCAGAGAATACCGTGCTAAACGAAATAAGCCAATCCCCCCAAAACAAAGGCCAAATGTTTTCTCTAATAAGCAGATCCTAATTCACAAAAAGGCAGGGGGCACTAGGGAAGAATAGAATTACTTTGGATTAGGCAGAGGAGAGTGAATGAAGGGGAGGGAGTATGAAGATAGGAAGATTAGTAGAATGAATTGGACAAAACAACTTCAGACATCATCTTAAGAAGTCGATCCAGTATACCATTGCTTTTCTTTTAGAAAATTTCAACTTGAGGATTTCACGTATCATATGTAAGTATGTATACTTATATATACTTATATATGGTAAGTATATCTGATGTGTGGGTACCCACCCCCCACACAAACATATACATATATACTTCCTATATATACATATTTCTGATATGTGCATGATATAATAGTCCCCCTTATCTGTGGGAAATATGTTCCAAGACTTCCAGTGGATGTCAGAAACCATGGATAGTACCACACCTAAGTATTGAATGCCTTTTCTATCTCAATTAAGCACTCACAGTACACCGAGGCCAAAAGTTTTGCAATTTCACATAAGACAGAAAAACCAGTGAGACTATTTTTCTCCTCTGTCACACTTCCATGGATAGATTTGTTCTCACCATAGGTCTTTGCACTCTCAGCATATGATTTTTTTTCTTATTAAATAAAAAACTTCCATCTTTTCATTTAAATGAAGCACTTCATGGCTTCTCTTGGAGGATTCCAGTTGTCAGCATCTACTCTTGTGCTTCAAAATAATTATTAAGCAAAATAGGGATTACTTGAAGACAAGCTCTGTGGTGCTGTGACATGTATCTGATAATCAAAATAGCTATCAGTGACTACAGGGCCAGTACTGTGCACAGCTTGGCCGTGCGGCACAAGAGTATGATCACATCCTGGGAAGTACAGAGAGGGGCACTGCAAGGTCTCATCATGCTCCTCAGACTGCCACACAGTTTCAAACTTAAGAATGATTTCTGGGCTTTTCCATTTAATATTTTCAGACTGGAGTTTACCGCAAATTACTGAAACCCTGGAAAGCAAAATCAAGGGTAACAGAGAAATGTATTTTGATATGTGTGCTTTCTGCTTAGTCTCGTCCTGTTCACTAATTTGCAGTGCTGCCTTTTTCTTGTAATTATCTGCTTGATATTGCTGTAAGCTCAATCTAATATTATTAAAATTTAAACAGATATGAGATATAACAGTACGGATATTTTAGTTCCCTTCAGTGGTTATATAAAGGCACTATTTATATTTATAGCTGTAAAACTTACTGACCCTAACAACTTAGGTAAGGGATGTGACGTAATAACTCTTTCGGTGTTTAACATTCTTTTAAAAAAACTATTATTTAATCACATGTGGGATGGATTCATAAATTGAATCCAGTTAATTGGCAATTAAAAGCTGTAGGACAATGTTCATCTCTCTGTATTTTCAGAATTAAGTTCCAGCTGTTTTGAGAAAGCAAACAGAAGAGTGAGAGAAACTGCCAAGTATCCTGGGGAGAAATTGGGAGTAAAGAGCCACATTAGCTTCCATTATTCTAAAATCACTGTGCCACCTGCAGTAACTGTAAATACTGTAGAGG
Source organism: Sciurus carolinensis (assembly GCF_902686445.1). Classification (NCBI taxonomy): domain Eukaryota; kingdom Metazoa; phylum Chordata; class Mammalia; order Rodentia; family Sciuridae; genus Sciurus; species Sciurus carolinensis. The sequence goes on from NC_062222.1 coordinate 125,722,768, forward strand.
GAGTGAAAGATCTCAACTCGAAGTTACCCTGGTGTTCACAGGGCAGGGTACCCTATTTTGTGGGTCAATACTTCATCATTGGGTCATCAATGTCAGTTCAAAAATAAATTTGAGGTAATATATATGAATCGTAAATTTTTTCCCCAATTTTACAATTAAGTGTCTTAAATATTCATTTAATTTGAAGAAAAGTTAACTTTTACTTAAAGAATTGCATGTGTAAAGAATTGCACCATGGCAATTAGGAAAGATGATAATGTATGAATAAACAATACCATATCTTCAGGACTTTCAACAATAGGAATCATTTCTCACTCATCTACCTGTCTGTTGGAGTTTGACTGTAAGCTCTTCCTCAGAAATAGTCTCTGTGGACTCAGGACAATGGAGCAGTCGCTGTCTTAAACACTGGTGATTATCATAAAGTCCTAAAGATCAAGGAAAAGCTATGGCTTAGAAGTGGTATCCCATTTCAAGTGTCACCCACTGGCCAGATCTAGTCACATGGCCCTCTAAACCACAAGAGGATGGGAGGTACAGCCCCTTCATCTGCCAAGGAGGCTGAAAATATTCAGTGAACAGCATTAGGGACAAATAATTTATGCCATTCAAATCACAAATATTCCACTCATTCTATCGCCATAGGAAAAATAGTTTCAACCTCTCCCCAAAGAAATCAATCTAAAAATCCTGTTTGGGCATGGCTTCAAACTCCAAGCCCACTCTCTTCAGGTACAATGTAGTAGACCCCATACCAAATCTGAATGTGATTTCTCTTGCTCTGGACAAACATGACAAACTTATAATCCTAAGTACTTTCCAATGCTTTGCACATAAACAGTAGTAGAACAAGGATAGAGTAACTGGAGTCATGAAACACTTCCATATGCAATAAAGAATAGTAGACAGACAGAAGACACAAATCTGATCCATGATTCTAAAATCTCACTAGGCAAGGGTCGTGAGAACTTTCTACATTGGAAGAAAAGAGTGGGATGGGAAAGTTCTTTGATTAGGTTCTGATCTTGCTCCATGGTCTAGGAATCTCAAGTCCATTAATTTCCCTGTGAAATTTGGCTCTATCCTCAACAATAAGTCATCTGCAATAAGCATTAAATAAGCATATGTCTTACTTATAGTTTGAATATCTTTCTCATTCTGTTCCAAGCCTATAAACTTAAGAGAATGAAAGAACATTTAAAATCTCTCACATTCTCAGAAACTAAATTTGGCTTGTGTTTTCTCTGGATGTACAGTTTTCTTAATAAGGTTCTAGGACTTTTAATCTATTTAATTCAGACAATATGTGATGATAGCTTCCCAAATCTCTAGATACTCCTTTTAGATGGACAGTATCTTTTTGCTTTCTCACACCTATGCATCTCCTTCTCAACATAATTATGGATGTATTGGACGTTCTTGGATTAGAAGAGAAACTCATATTTAGCCTCCTTACATTGATTCATTTTGTGTAATCATAAGGTACACACTATTACAATTATTCACACATTTTTAACCATAGGCATGGCCAGGCCTGGCTAAGACAAGAAAACGAATGGATATGTAAAAGTTTTTTTTTTAAATTATTCCTCAAGTTAATAAACTATTAAATAAATACACTACATTCTTTTACTTGAAATTAACATTAATACAACAAATATAAAAATATTTCTAAAACACCTGAGATTGGATGGAAGATATCTCCCAAAACTCTTGTGTTAAAGCAGAGATGTTCAGAGGTGAAATTTTTATTAAATTATGAGGGCCGGGACCTAATCAGTGGATTAATCCATTTGATGGATTAATAATTTGAAAGGACTACTGTGCTAGTGGTAAACGTGGGTAGGTGGGGTGTGGCTAGAGAAGGTAGGTCACTGAGAGCATGTCCTTGGGGTTTATATTTTGTCCCTGGAGCTGCCATTTCTCTTTTTTCTCAGCTACAATGAGGTGAACAGTGTTCCTCCTCTGTCACCCTTCTGCCATAGTGTTCTGCCTCATCTCAGCCCAAAGCGCTGGAGTCATTGACCACGGGTTAAACCTCTGAAACATGAGCCCCAAATAAAGTTTTTCTCTTCTGAGTTTTTCCTGTCAGGTATTTTGAGCAACAGAAAACTAACTAAAGCACAGTGGTTTTCATTTGTTTGAAATATGGGAAATATAAAATAGTCAGATGAGCTGGGGCATTCCTGTGATCCCAGCATCCCTGCAGGCTGAGGCAGGAGGATTTTGATAAATTTAAGAGACCTTCAGCTTCTTAATAAGACCCTGTATCAAATAAATAAATCAGTAGAAAATGTAAGATACAATTGCATTAATTATTATGGTTCATGTTCACATACGTTTTTAATGGGCTGCAAATTTTAGATTAGTAGCAAAAATATATGATTCACAAGTTTTTATATACTTATCCAGGAAATAAATTTTCCCTTAACTAATCAAGTGTTAGGAAGGGTATGAAGAAATCAGGATCCTCATACTTCACGAGAATATAAAATGGTGCCATTGCTGTAGAAAATAGTTTGAAAAATTTAAAAATACAATTACCAAATGATCCAATAGTTTTATTCCTGGGTATCAATACAAGAGATCTGAAAACATATGCCCATAGAAACTTTTATATATGTGATTAGAATATGATTACTAATAACAGCCCAAAAGCAGAAACAACCCAATGTCCATCAGCTGATGAATGGATAATAGTATGTGGTATATCCTTAGATGGAATAAATTTTATTAGGTCATTAAAAGGAATTGTTTTAGTCAGCTTTTTGTTTGTTTTTTGTTCTCTTTTGTTTAGTTTTTACTGTAACCAAAAGACCTGTAGAGAAAAATTGGAGGAGGAAAAGTTTATTTTGGGGTTCATGGTTTCAGAGGTCTCAGTCCATGGAAAGCTGGCTCCATTCCTTGGGATTCCATCATGGTGGAAGGATGTGGTAGAAGATAGAGACTTAGGACATCACATCATGCAGGAGAGAGAGAGAGAGAGAGAGAGAGAGAGAGAGAGAGAGAGAGAGAGAGAGAGAGAGAGAGAGAGTGTCCCCTTACCAGGAGCAAAGTATATACCCCAAAGGAAAGCCCGCAGTGACCCACCTCCTCCAGGCACACCCTACCTATCTACAGTTACCACCCAGTTAATGTGATTACTATCAGAGAATTAAAGCACTTGTCCGATCACTTCACCTCTTAACTCTCTTACATTGTCTCACATATAAGATTTTGGGGGATACCACATATCTAAACTGTAACAGAAATTAAGTTCTGAAATATCCTAAATATGCATGGCTACAACTTAAACATATGATAATTAATGAAAGACATCAGACTGTAAAGGCCACATTTCTATTTATATGAAATGTCCAGAATAGTCAATCCATAGAGACAAGATGTAGATTAGTGTTTCCAGGGATGGTAGTGGATGGGAAATTGTAGGCAGGGGAGAAGTGAGCAAAAAAGAATGACTGCTAATTGGCCGCAGATTTCTTCTTGGAGAGAAGAAATATTCTGAATTAGTGAGTGGTCAGAGTTGTACAACTCTAAATATACTAAAAACTAGTGAAGTGTTTCTTAAAAAGCTGAATTTATGGTATGTGAATTATATCTCAATAAAGGTGTTATTAAAAATATCACAAAATTTTGATTGTAGTGATGTCAGCACAAGACTACTAAAAACTATTGAACTGACCACTTTAAATGGATGAATTTTATGGTATGTGAAATTATCTCAATAAGACTGTGAAAAAAATCACCAGAAAACAGTATCTGTAGGAACTGGTGATTATTTGTGATCTTCTTTTTCCTTTGAAATCCTAAAAACATTTGTGCTGTCTTATACCAATGTTATTATATCTTATTCCAATGCCATTTTTGATGCCCATTTTATGTATGGTTTCTATAGATTTAAAAACAAAAATTTTAATATGCATATATTAAAATTTATACAAAGTAAAATAGCCTAATTTGAATTTTTGTAAACGTCTGTTAACCTTGTTAATACTAACCAACAATTCTCATCAAATAACTGAACGGCACATACTTGATATTAATTCAAAATTTTAACTAAGATAAAATTCACTTTTTACTTAAGGATTTCCTATTAGTTTCACTTATTCTTCTAAAACATTTCATATCTTGCCCAATCAAATCAAACTTATTTAAGAGTAGTCATTTGGCACTATCACTATATATCCAAGTATGCTCATAATGTCAATATTTTCAATTTGTTTTATCAGGTTGAGTTGTTTCATGTTTGAAAATATTTAAAAAAACTCCCAAACCAAAAAATTTTGAAAACTATATGTAATCTTTTAATTTTCTATTATTGCTATAGTATGTTTGGCTATGTTTTCTATATGTAGTCATGCACTGTACCTGTTTCTAGGTTTTTACACTATATTTTAGCTATATACATTTTTAGTTGTCAAACATTAGCATCATTATTATAGTTGTAGAAAATCTTTTATATCAATGCTGAAAGTTGAAAATCGTGTTTTAGTTCTTAGGTAGGAATGCATATATTTTCCAACAGGTATGAAACCAATAAAATATATCTTCCTATTTTCTTCTGAGAGACCAACCATACTTATTCTTTTTTAGATTTTTATTTATTCTTTTTATTTATTTTATTTTATTTGTTTTAATTAGTTGTACATGACAGTAGAACATATTTACACATTTTGATAAATCATGCATAAATAGAGTGTACTTTCTCATTTTTCTGATTGTACATATTGCAGGATCACATGGGTCATGCAGTCATACATGTACACGCGGTAATAATATCTATTTCACTCTACTATCCTTCCTACCCCCATGCCCCTTCACTCCCCTCTACCTAATATAAAATAACTATTATTCTTTATCCTGCCCCCCTTATTATGAATTAGCTTTTGCATATCAGAGAAAACACCCACCATACTTATAATTAATACAATGAATATCAGTTATTTGACATAGTTTTTGTCACTGATACAATGAAGTTGAGTAGAGTAATATTTACTTTTTATTCATGTATAATTCCTTGTTTACTTTATTACTCATTAAACTAGCAATTTAATTTTTATTTCTCTAACCCAGATAGAAACATTTAACTTATTTTTTTACCATTTTATATGATCAGATATGCTTATAAATATTTTTGAAATAATTTCAAATGAACTAAACTTTTGTTTTAAGTATTGTTCTCTCAAAGTCATGAAAAACAGTGTTATGCGAATGTTAAATATATGATATATTCCCTTCTGCATTGGTACTCATCTTTGTTGAGTATTCCTTATTGGTTGATATTTACTCAACTTTTTGAGTATTAGTAACTGCATTGAATTTTTTTAACTGGAAAGTGTTATTTGGGGTTTCTTAAGTGTTACCTTCACTAGCCAAGGCTAGACTTCAAGATCAGTAGAGAACACGTAACTGATTTAACAGCCCTCTTTGCCATTGATTTAGAACATAAATTCCAGTCTCTACAACTTTTCTCCATTTAAAATAATTTGACTAAAATGAAATGCTAATTATTCTACCATGTAGATCCAGCAAAAAATTGAAATCGTTCATTTGAATCAGATTGTGTTTCTCCATAAACACCCTCATGCTGTCAGAAGGCTGCAACCGTCATTTTCTAGGATCACAATCTGAAAAACAGCAATGCTCTGGAGACAGTGGGCTTGTTCTCCCAATTTGCCCTTGTGGTAAAGGCTCTTTCCTTCATCCTATAATGGGGAGACAGAATGGCATTTATTTTTTCTGAGGTGTGAATATGATATGAATAGTTCTCCTTTCCATTCTCATTGTTTTCAGCTGGTATTTACACTTCCAGTGATTTAAAAACATGAAATTGTCAGGATTTCGTCTGACCATTTAAATTTTTGATTTGATGGGAACATCTTCTTAGTTCATTTTTATCGTTTTGATCAGTATGTCTTCATTAAGTAAAGAATATGCAATGCCTGATTTGCTAATTTTATGTGGCATATATTCAAGAAGAGTCTATTTCTAGTTTTTAAAATTTTATCTCCTTTGAAGATTTTCTATTTTCTTTTTTCTTATCTTATCTTTATTCTTATTACCTATTCCTATTGCTATCTTAACTTGTACATTATAAAGAATTAAAAACAAAATATAACTGACTATTCAAAATGCATAAAAATCTCAAATTTTCATTCAAAAGCATAAAATGACAAAAAAGGAAAAACCAATTACAATTACTTTCATGTTTTCAAAAATGTAGTTTTCTAGAATATTCACAATCATGCATTAAATTTAAAAAATACACATTTTATTATACACATTATGTATGCATTCTAAAATCAAAATTTTGTCAATATAACTTAAAGCAAAGTTAAAAGTCATTCTTGAATTCAGTGCTCTTTCAGTTGCCAACATGAAGGATCAATAATGTACTTTATGTTTTATTTAAGTATGCTTGTAATCTACATATTTTTTTAAGTAACATGCATTTCTAAATATTGGGAAGTGTTGCTTACCTGTGAGGAACTCTGCCTTGCAAAGTCACCAGGATTTTACTCAAAGTTAGTTATCTCTGTTCTTCTACTAAGAATTGAAATAATGCATCCATGCATTTTTGTGCTGTGTTTAATACTGTATTATTTGCATAGATCTCGAAATGACGATGAAGATTGCAGTGAATTTCAAATTAATGGTGCTGTATCTATATGTGGTGGACATTAGCTTATTGTCTCCTAGCATCTAGTCTTCCTTCACATCCTTCCACATGATGCTCAAATATTCATTTGTGTTCTCCAATACAGCACACAGGATTGAAGGGAAAATGGTTATCACCACCACCCACTCTAGAAACAGTCTCTGATTAACTCCCATCAATCATCATTTTCTAATTCCATGGTCTCACAAACGTTTGGAATAAATTTCAGATTTATTCCTAGAATGGCATGACAAGTTTTTCTCTCTCTCTCTCACTGAAGATAAATAGCTTAGATCCACTTATCTATGTAACTCCTACAAAGGTGACAGGCAGTACCATGAAATTCAGAGGCACTCTCCTTAAAATGAAGCTGACATTTGGATGGCAAATAGAAAAAAGACAATGAGAATTGGCCACTGTTTATATTAGTAAACCCTGAACATCCAACCTAAGGGGCAGGCATATGCCCAAACTAATCCAGGGATATGTTCTCCATGGAATTTCAGAATTGAATGCAGTGCTGCAAAGCCTGAGAATAGCTGGTGTTCAGTGACAGGAGAGACAACATTTTGGTCTTACACAGACCTCTGGATCCACAGTTGCAGCCCATTGTTCACGTTTTCCTTTTGTTCCTTTGAGCTATGGATCAAGTTAGCCAGAGACTTTAACAGATTAGATGATAGTTTATTCAGTATTTTCCCTCCTTACTGTCCTACTGCACACTGCACAGTCATTTCATCGATATTGTACTTGGATTGGTGGTTTGCTTTGGCCAGTGGAGCACCAGCAGTGTTTAGGGGGATATGATATAAACAAAAGTTTAAAATGTTTGTATCATGGGGATACCCTGCTGTACTTATAAAATTTCCAAGAAAATAGCATGGCTTAGCCATTCTTTTGCTCCACAGATGAGGAGAGATTCATGAAATAGAAATAGTCAAAACTTGTAGTTTTGAACCAATCCCAGCCAACCCTAGCATAGATCAGCCAATTCTCAAGTGACCTGCAGGTGTGTATACAAGAACAAATGATTACTGTTTTGAGCCTCTAGCATTGGGATGATTTGATGAAATTTATAATTGTGGCAATATATGATTGTTAGATTGTATATGACTTGCAAATATTTTGCATAGTCTTTTCTTTATTTTGCAAAACTATTATTGCAGAAGGATGGTAAAAAGAACAAAAGTAGAAGTCTCACTAGCAGATACATCTCCAGGTCATGCTATGAGACAGATTTGTGTTCAAATCATATTTGCTGTATGGTCAAGGTAACAGCTGAAATCTAGTGAGCTGATTATCCAGAACTTTTTATTGAGCAATAACCTCTTAGAACACATCTCTTACACAATCTTGTTACTATGCTATGAAAAAGTAATGCAGACATAAAAGTAATGGCCACTCTTAGATAATTCTGCATTGAAAGTACATTTAGATCCATCTTCTTAAGTAAAACATCTTACTGTAGTGTACCTTTAAAATATTCAATTTGGGAAAAGCAGCTAGAAGAGACTTTAAAGGTACTTTTTAAAAATGTGCTTATAGAAGCATTTGGAGCAGGTAATTGGGGGCCATTTCCATTAGTACATGATCAGTAGGCTGATGGTAACGCTACTTGAAATGTTTAGAAGTTTCTCAACCTCTAAACTACCAAAATTTTGAACCAAAGCAGTATTTCTTATTTACAAAATGAAGGTTAGTGATTTATTAAAGCTTTCTATTGGTTTCATAGATTAGAATAGTGCTAGAGCATGTAGTACTGCCCTAGAAATGATTCAGACCTACTCTTGATGATAGTTACTCTACCAGTGTTCCCTTATCATGAGGCTGTCTCTTTATCTTTTTGACAGAGAGTAGCATTTATTGCCTTTTACTAGAATAACCCACTTAACAGTATTCTGCTCACATTTCCTGTTTAAGAACTATAAAGGAATTGTAGTAAAGAGGTTCCATGACTTGTAGCAGGGAAAAAGAGCCATGGATAATACAACTGAATGAATAATTATTTGTGTTTGTCTTTAGGGTTCATGAAGTCAGATAAATATACTCAGGAACAGATAGGAACAAGGGTTCTCCACCCTGCCATTTCAGTACAGGTGTCTTAAAGGTGGCAATGGCTCTAAGCGGTCACAAACGATTCAATAAATGTCTATTAATTCAAAAGTTCACCTTTCTCTACTTGTGTGTGTGCTTAAGGGAAAGAAGAATGTAATTAGATTTGATACGCTTTCCCAGAGGTCATGAAAAAGCGGGTCATCACTGATTTTCAGCGATAAATTCCTTGGGGTCTTCAAATGGTTTTCTGTGCCCACAGTGGAGTCCAAAGGGATATTCACTCTGGCTGCTTTTTAAAAGACCTGGCATAATGGCTTTCTGAATCAGCAGTTCTCAATTTTTAAATGATTGCAGTTCTCTAAAATAGGATTGCCCAGTGCTGGGGATATAGTTCAGTGATGCAGTGCTTTCTAAGCATGAGCAAGGTCCTGGGTCACATCCCTAGTCCTGCTAAATAAATAAATAAACAAATAAATAAGAACTGCATAAACTTCCTGCATTGTTGTAAAACTTAATACAGACTTGGTCATTTAAACATCACAACTTATCCTATCTTTCTGGAGGTCAGAAGTCCTAAAACTAGATTGCTGATAGAACTGCATTCTTTCTAGAGGCTGTGGAAGATTCCATCCATCTCCATGACTTGCCTGGCCTCTAGAGGTCACCTGCATTTGTTGGCTCATGGCCCCTTCCCCCAACTTCAAAGCTAAGAGTATAGCTTCTTTAAAATTCTCTCTCTCTCTCTCTCTCTCTCTCTCTCTCTCTTATTTCTCCTTCCATTGTCACATCTCCTTCTTTGACTTTAACTATACTGCCTCTTCTTCTCCCCGTAAGGGCATTTGTATTTACACTGATCATGCACAGTAGTCCAGTATAACAGCTTCATATCAAGATTCTTAACTTAATCATATCTGCAAAGTCTGTTTCGACATGTCAGAAAACATATTTTCAGGTTCTGACAATCTGTCTACCATGAGAATCAAGATCACAAGGAACATAAACCCACTCTATTCCAACTTACAATTAAAGATTTGGATAGAATATAATAGTCAAAATTTCAGAAAACTTGTTATCAAAATATATAAACAGCTTATTTGCTTGAAAAGAAAATAGTTCCATTGGATATATGATTCCTAAATTATTAAGAATATCCTATGAATTCAGAAATTGCTCAGGTTTTAAAAAAATCACCACCTGTCCTAAAAATAAATCGCAATTTTTTAAATAATTATTCATTGAGAGGTAATATAACACCAAGAAGATGTTAATTGTAGGGCATTTGGGGAAGAAATGTATATGCCTACATCAGTAATAAAAATATGAATGATTTAAATTAAATTGTTTTCTTTTTCTTCTTGTTAATTTCTGGTACTGGAATTGAACCCAGAGCTTTGTGCATGCTAAAGCACCTGCTCTCCCATTGAGCCATACCCCTAGTCAATAATTAAGTTTCAATGCAAACAATTGTGAACATCCAGTCATTGGAAAAATATAATCCCAAACATGTAACCGTGTGCTACATGGGATTGGTTAAACAATTTGCCACAAACTGACACTAATATTGCGAAGCCAATATAATTTTTTTGCTAGAACAGCAGCAGATGAAAACCATAAATCAGGTCACACTATAAGGCACTGATAACAAAGTGGGTTTTTATTTCTGAATTTAAAAAAAATATTCTATCTCTGTGTATGCAACAGAAGCTCAGTGACTTTGACAAACATTTTCTGGCAGCCAGACTTCTTAGTATAGCACCATGTCAGTGTCTTCAAGAAATTCCTAAAATAAATTATTTCTAGCTTAAGACCACAAAACACATTTTTTTTTGTACATTTGTGACATTTAGTAACTCACTCATAGGTTACTACTAAGGAGCCCTTAGTCATAGTGTAAATCAGGACATTTCTGAAATGTGTGACATTCATACACAAGAATTCCAGAAACTCTTTGCCTTTTGTAGAACAAGAATCAGCCCACCATGAAAAATATCATGGATTCTAGTATACTTTTAAGAGTTATCACTTAAGATACCACTTATGTGCCCTTGAATTTCCTTCCTATCCCCATTAATACTTTCATTTGACTAATTCCTTCTTAGTCATATGAAATCAGCTCAGATATTGTTAAGTCCATTATGGTATGATCACAATGTACCATGTACAGTTGCCTCTTAGCATTAACAGTGTTGGGAGTTCCTTGGGGGCAGGGAACTAGTGTTCTTCCTTGCTGTAACCCAGGACCTCTCATAGTACCAGAATGTGGTAGATATTTAGTAAACCTATGAGGAAGAAATGAATCGCAGAATAATTAAAGTAGCAATGATAGCTAACATGTATAAGATGCTTATTATTTACCAGGCACTTGTGTGTGTGTGTGTGTGTGTGTGTGTGTGTGTGTGTGTGTGCGTGTGTGTGTGTGCATAAATGAGAGTTCATTGACAAAGACACAAGGTCAAGCTTTGCTCATCTCCACCCTCCCCACTTATGCAAACATTTTGCATGTATCAATTTATCTTCTCAAAAACATAATAAAATGAGTTCTGCATTAAAGGAGAAAATGCAGTATAGCAAAGACATTAAGTACTTCTTTCAAACCTGTATAGAGGAGGGAAAAATAAACAGAGGGTAAAAATAAAAGCAAAACCAAGAAAGGTTGGGGTAAAGCAGGAAAAGAGAAAGGAAATGGGGGATTCGACAATGTTTTGGTTCAAGGGAACTTCTTGGGCATTATCTAGTAGTTCTGTGAACTTGTAGCTGCTGTTGACCATCCTACCTCCGTACCAAGATTGAGCTCAGGACCATCATTTCATTTACTTGCTTGTAGTTATTTCGAACGGAGGTCGCGTTGAGGGTGAGGACGAGGATATCACCCAAAGAACACAGACATTGGAGACCAGGCTTGGAAGGCACAGATCTAGTTTTACTTATGATTATACAAGACATATATAGGCACATTATCCAATCAGGTCAAGATGCTTGTTAAAACATAACAGTATCAATCTATCAGTAAACTATATGTTGTACTAATGTAACAAATCAAGTATCCCTAAGTGTTTCTGTCCAGCAACAAGTCTGAGACAAAGGACTGGGGGAAGGGAAAGGCTCCTGCACACAGTATGAGGCACGGCAGTACAGGCAAACTCACATCACAGCTTGTTGAGATGCCTGCTGAGCGAGGCTTCCCCTCAGCTGGTAGCTCAGCCTCAGTAACTGCAAAGGCCTACAATCCATGGTGAGTCTTTACCATTTCCTCAGTTTCTCCATCCAGAGTGCTGGATTTATTTAAATCATTGTGTCAGCAACTGCTGTCAAATAAGCTTGAGGAATGTTCCCTACACTTGCTCACAATGTTTTTCATTGTGTCCTACTTACTTAGCAAAGTCCATCTTGGATTAAATACAGTTCATTGCCATCACATCTGTATATGTGGCTAGAAGGGAAAAATAAAACTGAACAAGCTGAAGAGATTAGAGGAAGAGACAACTGTGCTTACTGGGGCATCACTGAAAGTCATGGATACCAGCCTCAAGTAATCCTACTCTATGCCCTTACTCTATTTAGTATGTCCTTCCCCTGCATGATTATATTACAGCTTCTATTCTCTCTTCAATCCCCAATAATTTCTCCCTGCTCTTCACTCTCAGTTGATAATCTTGTCCTATTTCTCTGAAAAAAAGAATACAACCAAAACTGCCACCACCCTTCAAATGACATCAACCTTACTTTCAGCTCTAGCAATATAATATGATTTTCGTATATTAATATAGGAGGACTGTTTTTTTGTATGTTTTCATTTTCAGTTGTTGTTTGTGTGTGCCCAGAGGAACATCATTTAAGTTGATGGGAATAGGATAGACTTCCTCATAAAAATATATCATACTTTGAACACCCTTTAAACTATATGCCTCCAAAGAAAATAATCCATCATCACAAACTACTTACTTTGTGTAATAACTTTATCAGTGTCACCCTCCAATTTTATGCTAATAGAAGAATTGGAAATCAACTAATGTGTATACACGTTTGTTCTCAGTCATTAGAGTCCAAGGGCACACATACACTTTTAAATTCCTCCTTGTTCAGAGTGTGAAGGTACTAACACCTGAACCAATGCAACCTTGGAAGAGTCACATATTTGCATGAAAATGTCATAAAAGTAGGATATTCTGCAAGGAAATGTGGAAGATAAAAACACATGAAATGCTCATCTTAAAGGTCTCAGGTTGATCAATTTTAGTCGTGATTACTTATATCATTGTAGAGGATATGGAAATTGATTTTTCACAAGTCAATCAGACCTGTGTATCTTCTAGAAAGTTTTATGTCTACTCCCTGAATATATATAATTCAGTTTGAAATCCTGAGTTCACATTTCAAGTCTCTAGGGTTTGTCATTAGACTATTTCTCTTTTTTCTTATAATCATGTATCTTACCTTAAGGTGTGACTTTAAATCACATACACACACACACACACACACACACACACACACAATCTTCCAAATTTGTATCTCCATCCCAGACAACTTCCCTAACTCCAGATGGTTATGTGCAACCTGATAATTGGAATCTCCATTTGGATCTAGTAGACATCTCACAATGAATACCTCCAAACCAGAAATTCTGATGCCTATACCCACCCATAACCTTGCTTCACTATAATTTCCCTTCTCTTCTCTGTAAGTAGAACATCAATCATTCAAGTTGCTCATCTGGATTCCTCTGGCTGCTCCTTGAACACACCACACACTCCTGCCTGAGTCTTTGCACCTACTCCCTTTGGGTATAGAATCCTCTTCCTCTAAGACCCGCATGTCCTCTTGCTTCACTTCCTTTCAATACTGCTCAAATATCAGCCTGTTTCGCAGGTTTCTTCTAACCATGTTCAATATTTCAAGCTATTTCCCCTTACCTGCTACAAACACTCTCTCTTCTTGGAGATGTTTTTCTCCATAAGCACTTACCATCTGATAGACTGTACATATTCCTTATTTGCTTTAATGTATATTTCTCACCATGAGAACAAAAACTGGACTTCTGGTATGTTCAGTTTACTCTACCCAGAATTTAGAAGAGTACCTGGGACATTGCAGCTACTCAGTAAATGATAAATCCAAGAATGAATCATTTCATCATGGAGTAGAAGTCAACAAATGACTCATGTTTTCTGCAAAAAAGCTCATGGGATAACTCAAAGGTCAAGTCAAGCGTGATGCTGAAGCAAAGGGCATAATGAGTAGAGAAATAGAAGAGGAACTTCTTTTACAAGAACTACCTATCAAAAAGAAAGAGTCACAGCAGCATAGAAAGAAATGAACATCAAAACCCATGTGAGCGAACTCCAGTAGGGAGTGCACAAATACTCACCAAACAAGGGTGGAGGGAATTGTATGTCTGGCTACTCTCAAAGGGACAATAGCACATCTGAAGTACTAGGTGTAAGGTACTCCACAACAACTCATAGTTTTAAAGAAACAACTAATGTCTGAGAAATCAAATCAGGGAAGATTATCTGGTAGCAATTTTGACAAGTAAATGTTTCTACAATTTTTTTTTTCAGATTTCATTATCAATTCTAGTTTTCTGAATAGGAAGTGAGAAACCAAAGTATTATAGTACCAAATATAGAATATCTATCGTTCAATTCAAAGAAAAAGACTGGCATCAAAAATGTGCTCAGAAAGTGGAAAGCAGACTGTATGAACTTGCAAAGCGTGTTCCCTTTCAGAGAAATTATTTTCTTGCATGGTGAACTTTCACTTCTTTCTTCATACCAACTAAGTTGGCATGTGTGCATTTGGTAAGAGAACTTGGAAAAATTTGGAATAAAATTTTCTTTCTTTTTTTTTTATTTGTGTCATTTCTTGGTGCATAGTTTGAAGTACTAGAGTTTTTCTCTGTGTGTGTTTGGATCATTGTGACAACCTTCTTTCATCTAGTTTCAGTGGTGCATTCCTGGGCTTTGACTTAATGAAGGCTGCACTCTCGTGTCAGGAGGCGGCCATAGAACCAATGTGTAAATAGTGATTCCTTGCCATGAGTGGGGTAGGACTGAACAATTTTACAAAGAATTCCACAGAAAATCATTCTCGCTTTATTTTATGTGTGTAATCAATTGTTATGAGACTGGCATGGAACTCCCCTGTCCATCCCTGGCCAAGTTGCTTATTATTGTGTATCTGAATCCTTGCAGGGCTCCATGATCTGAAGCAGGCAGTGTATTTTAGAATAGTCATCATCCTAATGCTAATATAAAAGGTCACGAAATTGCTTCATCTGCTAAACGCCGATTATCACAACGAACTGCATCCAATGGGTCCTCAGCATGTTGACTTACTTTCTATATATATGGAAATTTATTTTCCTTTTTAAAAAAGAAATGAAAATTTCCAAATTCTGAGTTAGGTCAGAATTTTAGATCCTGTACAGAAAAATGGAGCAGATAATTTCAGTGCCCATGATCCAGAATACCAATTCTATATATTTAGAGGAACAGTGACATTTTTTTTGCAGTAACAAAAAAAAATCATTGAAGATAGTATTGTATAACCTCTCTCAAAGTTTCCTGCTGAAAATTTACTTTGGCAAAATATGTTCTCATCTCTATTTAAAGTTAGGTATTCTGAGGATCTAACTTAAAAATTCTGCAGTTTTCTTTTTCACATGAAGATCCTTTTTGGAAAACAGCATTATAAATAAGGTTAGATATAAATAATACTAGCTTGAAATTGTGTTTACTAAGCCAAAATGACTTTGGGTAAATGATGTTTAATTTTAACTTAGGGAAAAGTTACATAACATTCATGGAATGGAATTGACTCCTTTGTTGAGAAGTACTTATCCTGATTATAAAAACATTTAACAAATAGCTATCCCAACTATCATTAAACAAATAAATCAGTCACTACTGATGATCCAAACAGGAAAATAGCTCATTCACTCATTGCCTTTGCAATTGGTGATCCTTGTTCCCTTGAAATCAATGTCTTCTCTTTCTACATGGTCCTACTTCTAATCATCAGGGCCTACTTAAAAAAACATTTGATGAAAATATATGTAAACTTTGTGTGTTTGCAGATCAGGATAAAAAGAAAAAGAACTAAATTTTTTTCCATATGTACAAATATTTATATTTAGTTTAAAATATTTTTTGTTAATGCCTTGCTTAGAAATCTAATACGATATTGGGATATTATTTGGGTTGATTTGTCATAGGATTAAATTATTTTTTGAGATTAAGCATCAAGTTCTTATCTTGGTAATGTAATAGATGAAATATTCTAGAATATCCTTCAACTAAAAAATACATAACAATACTGGATTTTTAAAAGAAGCACTTCAAGTTACAAGATAGTAAGGGAAATTCCAGGGAGCCATGAGAGGTCATAAGAATACACAAACCAATCCAGAACCTTATCTCAAGCAGTGAATGTAGGAACATTAAGGACATCTGCTGACACATTCTCTCACCTGGAACTGAAGGGACAGGAGACAAGCCTGGGTCCCTTGTAAAGAAGGGAATCAAATGCCCGAAGACCCTAGAAAGCCTAAAGTGCCCTTACATCTCAGCAAGAGCTGTTTTGGGGAATATTCTGGAAGTTATGAAGAACATGTCTAAATTGACTCTAGGTACAGAAATGATTGTATTTCCATTTAGCCTTTCCTAAAAGATGTTTCCAACTAATTTATGGCTCGTATTTTTACTACCCATGATGAAAATTGAATTTAAAGTTGCTTTTGGTTTCTTTAATGGAGGAATGCACTTCCAATCCTATATCCAGAGAATTATTAACAAGAGCTCAGGACAAAAGCGCAAACATGAGCAATCAAGGCACCATGAGTGAGCGTCAGCAGAAACAATAGATGTGCGATCAGATTCATATACACTGAAGGCGCTGGAGTTTGGAGGTGCAGAATTTGCTGGATGAGTTCAAACGTCTTCTCATAAACCTGAATTTTAGATGAACGTGAAAAATGTCTCAGAAGAGAACAAGAAGGCAGAGAACTACAAGAAAGAGAGCTTCAGAGATTTAAAAGCTAGAGTTAACATAACAAATATTTGATTCAATTTTAGAAGAAAATAAAGAGTCATAAAACAATATTATTAATTTTACCTTAAATAACATTTTCTGTGTACATTTATTTTTTCACAGGTAGTCCTCTAACTATATTAGATGGGTGTTTTTATTATCCCATTTTAAAGATGAGAAAATCAAGGCAGGAATCAGTTAAATAACTTCTCCACAGTTCTATAGCAGATAAGTTGCAGAAGCAAGACTCACATCTAGGGCAGGGAGAGGGTGCATACCTCCAATCCCAGCGACTCAGGAGACTGAGAGAGGAGGATGGCAAGTTTGAGGCCAGCCTCAGAAACTTAGTGAGGCTTTAAGGATTTAGAGAGACCCTGTCTCAAAAGTAAAAGCAAAAACCAAACAAACAAAAATACACACACAAAAAGACTGGGGATGTGGCTCATAGGTTCAGTGACCTTGGTTTCAATCCTTGGTACCAAAAAAAACCAAAAACCAAAAAAAAACCCTGAAATCTATGTAGTAGGAAGGTTTGTTATTTTGTTTATTAATCTTCAAAAATATTAAAAATATTCACTTTAGCATTTAAAAAATTATTTAATGATAAAATAAGTCTATAACTTTAATAGTTAACATTAAAATTATAATAACAAAATTTTTCTAAAAACTGACCAATGGCATGAATCTTCAGATTTGGAAAACACAATATATTGAAGAGAGATAAACAAAAAGAAGTCCATTCCTAAACTCATCACAGTGAAACTTAAACACCAAAGACACACAGAAATTTGAAAAGAGTGGGAGGAAGTAACACACTTTAATGTGTTGACAAAAAATAACTCTTTACCTAGAACTGTAGAGCTAGCAAAATAATGTTTCAAGAACAAGAGTAAAACCCAGATATTTCAGACACATAAAGTTGAATTAATAAAGGAATGGATGCATTTCAGGAAGAAGACAATTGATTCTAGAAGACAAGTATGATTTTTAAAGGCTAGTGAGAAAAGGAAATGGATTTTTCTATACCCCCTTCCTTCCCACAAGAAAGTAAGTAATTATGGGTAAATGGCAGAAAGATCAGTGGAGGGAAGGGAGCAGGGGGTGGGGGAGGGGAAGGAGAGATACTGGGGTCTGAATCAGCACAAGATATATTCCACAATATCATAATTATGTCAAAATGGATTCTACCTTCAGGTGTAACTAAAAGAACCAGTAAATTAAAAATATGAAGAAAGCAAGAAAAGGAAATGGCTGGCATGTTGCAATAATGTTTATTTTGAAGGGATTATAAAACAAAGATGAGAAGTTTGAGACAGTGTACACATATGTGTGTGTGTGTTTGAAAGAGAGAGAGAGAGAGAGAGAGAGAGAGATAAGGAGAGGGAAATGGTAGTTTAAATGTTCGATTTTCTTGGCATTATTTTGAGGAAGAGTAAATATATTGATTTAATTAAGTCTTTGCTAATTCTAATTTAAAAACCAAGTAACCACAATTTAAACTTTTGATGGAATTAACATTTAGTTCTCATGATTTTCTTCCATGTGTCATGCAGAATATGTTGTTTGCCTTATATAAATCTTGAGCCATGCCTGTAAAAATATCTGTAACATAAATGGTACAAAATGATGTATTAGACAAAAGTTAAAATATATAAAGCTAGCATGGCTAGATAATGATTAAAGAATCATGTTACCAGAAAGATACAGTAATTCTGAACTATATGCATTGAGCATCATAGCTTCAGAATTCATTAAAGCAAAATTTACTACAATTATAAGAAGAAACAGACAACATAGCAATATAATCAGATGTCTGAGAATACGGCTTTTTTCATTAGGTAGGTCAAGCAAGAATTAGTTCATCTTGATCTGATGAACATACAAAAAACAAAGAATATTTGATTCAGAAGAGATCTAGAGAATACTTTCTCTTATGAAGCTGACATGAACATTCATAAATTTGACCAATATTATAAAGTCATGGGCTGTAGAACAAGTTTCAGATAACTAATTTAATATAACTGATTCCATTTAGACCACATTCTCTGTTCATAAAAATGAGCAAACTTAAATACATTGGAAAATCTAAAACTTAAAAGACAAAGGGATAAATAAGCACATTCATAAACAGCAATAAACATGAAAGTCTCTCAACATCATTAAATGAAATCCCCAAGGATAATTTTAGTCCCAATGGATTGATGTATTTAAAAAAAAAGTCCGAAATTACCAAGAGTTCAGACAGACGTGAATCTGCTTGCAGACCCTGCAGGTGGGAACAAGTGTTGATTCCAACACTTTGGAAACAAATTGGTGAGGGAGGGTTGAGTGGATAATATGCCAACCTTTCAACTCGGCCACTGCTCTCCTGGGTACTGACACCTCAAAATTTCCTCCATGTATACAGTAAACACAAGATGGTTCCCAATCACATTTTGTAATATCAAAAAAGCTGGAAACAAACCCATGTGTCCAACAGCAGGAAAATGGGTAAATTACGGCATAAGTATGAGTGAATCCATTGTTTTGAGAAGTCAACATGTGATGGAAAAATTCATAGCCATTCTTTTTTCTATTGGGGTGGTTGATTTTATTTACTTGTTTCTTCATATTAATAGTATATTGAAGGTGGTTTCCACCCGATTTATTCTTCTTTCTTACAATATGCATTTTTCTATAGGATGTTTTAAAGACATTTGTATATTTTATTTTGCAATATTCATCTACATATTTAGGGCTGATTTTTGCCATTGGTACTGCTTAGGTGTTTATTAATGTCCCAAATTTTATTAATATTTACCTTTATTTTCTTCCTTTAGTTGTGGAATCCCTCTCTCCTTGACCACCCCCCCCCCTTTTTTCCCCACAATGTTTTTTGTAGACTACATTTTAATGTAAGGAACAACACAGAGATTCAATACTCTTCTTCCTTTCTGTAGTGGACAATACATTCTATTCTAATGACATGACTGTATCCTGAACACTGCACCATTCTATTTGGTTTAAACGTTTTTTTTTTTTAAATATTTTTTAGTTGTAGATGGACATGATATCCTTATTTATCTTATGTGGTGCCAAGGATCAAACCCAGTGCCCTGCATGTGTGAGGCAAGCGCTCTACCACTGAGCCATAGCCCCAGCCCAAGTTTTGAATGTTTTGATTATTTTATAACCACGTAAGTGGGAGAACAAGATCCCTTAATCTAGTATTTTTTTTTTTTTTTTTTTTTTTTTGGCAGTGCTGGGGATTGAACCCAGGGCCCTGTGCTTGCAAGGCAAGCACTTTACCAACTGAGCTATCTCCCCAGCCCTAATCTAGTTTTTTAAGAAATTAATTTTTAAAATAACATTATGTCTCATATTTTAGCCTTATAAATAACCTCTTGAAATAGTCAAATTAAAAAATTCTTGGAATCTTTCTTTGAGATATTTTATTTGGATAGTGAACTATTGAGATCTTCATTAATATTGATCATCCCTAAAATTGATAAAATGTCTATCTGTTCATTTAAATGTTCATGCTTTGTGAGTAAAATTTTTGGTATTTTTCTCCTAGGGAAATCACCATTCTCATTAAGTTTATCCCTAGATAGTCTTAAATTTTCGCTGCTGTCACAGACAAAATATTACTTCATTCTATTTTCTAATTTGTTGTTAAATCTACTGATATTTTTGTGTTTTCACAATCATCATAGACATTGTTACTGTTTCTAGTATGTTTTCTTTTGACTCTCCTGATGTCTTTATGTAATTGAATCCCCAGCAAATTATGATTTTTATGACCTATCTATTCCAACCCTTAACTTAAAGAAAAGGCTAACCCAGCAATGACTGAGCCAGCTACCTCTCTGAAAGAGAGACTGTACTGAGGGAAACAGGCATCCTGGTGTTTTTCTGCCTTCTCATGGGAATATAGGATGTCATCATTCAGTGTGTTAAAACTGACAAATTTAAGCTATTCTGTTTATGATGAATTATCTTATGTTACTGAGATATTACATTGGTATTTATCATTTATTGAAATAACTGCATGTTTTTCTCTTTTGACATGTTCATGTGATATGTCTCCCTATCTAGTCCTAATATTAATCATCTTTGCAATCCTGATAAAAAACTTTAGTCATAGCATATTTTTTATATACTGCTTTACATAGCATTTGCTAGATTTTTATTTAGGGTTCTTGTGTCTGTATTAATAAA
Organism: Sciurus carolinensis; assembly: GCF_902686445.1. Taxonomy (NCBI): domain Eukaryota; kingdom Metazoa; phylum Chordata; class Mammalia; order Rodentia; family Sciuridae; genus Sciurus; species Sciurus carolinensis. The sequence goes on from NC_062222.1 coordinate 125,743,709, forward strand.
TGAACATTTTTATTATTTTCTATTTTGTTCTATATTTTTTAGGTTAGGTTTTGTTGCTCAAGTAGTTTTGTGGAAACAAGTGGCAAACTTTCCTACCAGGTTCTGAAACTGTTTAAATATTAAAGGAATAGAGTTTTTAAAAAGTTGTTGAGAAAGCATCTGTCCCAGGAGACGTAATTAAAGTACTTGTTTGTTTTGTTTGTTTGTTTTACGACTTGCTCAATTGCTTTATGGCCCATTGATTGTCAGCCCAAGATCTCTCTCTTCCTCCAGAACCATCACATCACCACATATAGAATTCTGTTTGTCCAGGATGCCAATGTGCCCACTTAAACAACAATAGCAACAACAAATACACAAAACAAAACCCCAAAAATCTCTGGGTATATTTTTTAGCCAGAAGTAGCCGTATAAAATAGTTTCCATTGTTAATGTGCAAGCTAATGGATGGGGATCCGTGTCTGTGGAAAACTATTATTTTCTTAAATGGAAAAAAAAAAAGAAACCTCATTTGGCAATTATTTTATGTCTTGGCCTTTGCTTTCTCTGCCTAGAGTGCAGGTGAGGTACTAGTGCTTCAGCAGCCTTCTTGTAGGCATGTGGAAAACTATCACCCACAAAGAACAGGACAGAAATACACACTGGAGTGTCCCTGACCATTTCAGGACTTCTTAAAGTGTGAGAAAAACCAAGTTGAAGTAGTCAGGTTTCTGATACACATGACCAAATACAATTTGAACAAATAACAATCATTAGATCATACACATTTTCTACCTTCTAGAATCAATTTTACTAACATATTTTCCAAGAAGTTGTAGGCTTCAGGAACATAAAAAAATAACTATTTAATAATTTTTAATTATTTTACTTTATGAAACATATATGGATAATCCTGCATTTTTATTCTCAAATTTTCTATTTGTGCTCTTATTTTTTTTTTCCTTTTGTGTTTCCATCTTGTCTCATGTCTTTTTTTTAATTTTTACTTTTCAAGAAGGGAATTTTTGATCTGTTGATATTATTGATCTTTCCATGCATTCTAACATTTTTTTCCCAGTTGCCTTCCTCCTGATTTGAGTTGAATACTTAGTTCTTTTACTGTCACCTTTAGAAGCAGTTTGAGAATCAAAGCTGAATATATTGCTGTTAAGCAGCTTATTCTCATTTCTCCATTGCATATCCTCATTCACTTTGTCTCTGAAAGATTCAGGAGTCTAATTTTGATATCTCCTTTTATTATGTTCCAGTTTTACAGGATATTGTTGACCTTACTGTGTTGTCTATGATTTTCTGACTCTCTTCTAATTTTTTTCTCAAAGGTCAGAGAACATAAATAATCTATTCCTTCTTTGAGGCATAAATATGTCATTTTCTCTGGCTTATATATTTTATTTATTCTTTTCTTTTCTTTGTTTGAAAGGTATACATTTTAATTAATATGTTATGAATCAATCTTACTAATTCATTATTTGAATACCTGTATTCCTTTACCTCTAATTGTCTATCCAGGTCTTTTACTACTAAGTTATTGTTGATTTCTCCTTGAATTTTGAAAAATTTTGTTTTTATGTTGTCAAGAAAGTCCCACTATTCCAGAAGTCCATTTTTTTTTGTTTGTTTGTTTGCTACAAATGATTTCACTGTCTACTTTGGCATGGTGGTAAGAATTAAATTTTAGTCAGTTTGGAGATTTTTGCACCCTTTTTCTATCATGTTATTGCTGAACTCAAGGATAGGATTCTTATATACATTACGTGACAAAAATCATGCCTCTGTGGCTTTTGGTGTGAGGAATAAAGGAGATATTCTTATCATATCTCATCTGTCCATGCACGCATTTATTAAGGTACAGCTTGGCTGTTGGCCCATCTGGTCTGTGCTAGTTAGTCAAGGCTTTCCAGATAAACAACCAATAGTATATTTAACATATAGACATATATATATATATGTATGCATAAACATATATATGTACACATATATTCATATTTGCATGCATTATATACCAATATATTCATGTGCTCATATTTTTTTCATATTTATGTGTGAGGTGTGTGTGTGTGCCCATGCTTGTATATTAAGGAATACACTCAAGTGATGATGGAGGCTAAGTCCCAATAAATGCATTTGGCAAGCTTGAGACAAAAATGAGCCCCAAGACCCATAAGAGTTATGTTTTAATTCAAATTTGGAAGAAAGAAAAACTGGTGTCCAGCTCAAGCGTCAGGCAGGAGGGGAATCCTCTCACTGGGCCTTTTCTTTCTATTCAGTCCTCCAACTGAATGCAGGAGACCCACCCACATCTCCTGTTAGGCAATCTGTTTTGTTCACTCTCCAATTGCAAGTGTGAATCTCAGTCAGAAACACACTCACTGACACATCCTGAATGGTGCTTGACCAAGTATCTGGGTATACCACTGCCCACTAAGGTTGACACACTCAATACAGCCTCCCCTCTACCAGCACCGCTGAGAAGGCTGTCATCGCAGCCTGTCTTCTGTTCCCCTTTGGACCCTCTCACTAAGCCTCTCATCATATTAAGAGGAAAGGATTCACTCAGCTTTTGGGCCTCTTTGCACCTTGGGTTTCATTAATAGGATGCCTTAAACCCTATCTGTGTAGAAGTGCACACAGCTCAGCAGTATTCATCTCTCCAGGTCCTAGTCAGGGAGCATGGAGTTGTCCTTCACCTTCCACTAATCGCCTCTCCAGTTGCAGGAGGAGGCAGCCCTGCCCTTCTGACTGGGCCAGTATCCCCCGTGGCAGTACTCTCCTCTCTTGGCTTGCAAGATCACAGCACTTCTACCAGGGCCAAGGGAACCTTTTCTATTTTCAGGAGGAAGGAGAAATATTCTCTCTCAAAATCTCAGATATTTTAGTTGATCTAGGTTTGTTTTTAGTTGATCTCTGGTTTCCTAAAGACATCAGCTTTCAAATGTAAACAAAAGGAGTAGTCTTCTGTTCTTAGTCTTTTGATCTGTTATATCTCTTTGTTTTTTTCTACCCAGGTATTATTAAAATGCACCTCCAAAAACAGAGACTGGAGGCCAGAGTTAGTTGCAACATGGATTTACCTTTGTGTGCTTGCATGTGTGTGTGGGGCATGTGCACAGGCCCACGGGAGAGTGTGTTCTTCCTATACTGTTCAAGCTTTTTTCTTTTTTTTTTGCACTGGATCCCAGCTTGGGCACCTGAATTTTACTTTTGCAGCATGGTATTAGGTCTGTAAATCCTTCTGGAGTTTTTGTTTCCTGGTTTTGATTAAGTCTTTTTGAAGCAATTTACAATTTATTCATAACAGCTACCTTGTGTTAGGGTGGAGAAAAGGTGCTCCCACCTGTAGACTTCTTCTTGGGCATTGTCATGAGCATCTTCCTGGCTCTTCCTCTATAGAGGCTAAAACGGCTTCAGGCATCTTCTGCAGGGGACGTTGTGGGGTGTGGCCCAGACCCCTGTTAGGATTGAGGCCCTCGTTCCCCAGTTGGTATATTCTTCAGTTGTGGGTTCTATTGTGAGGTCTTCTCTTGGAACTGCCCTAGTTGAAAGGTATCTGTCCTCCTTCCAAAGTTAGCTTCCTGCCCCAGGGCAAACCCTACCAAAAACTGGTCCTCAATTTCTAAAGAGGCATTCCAGTTTCAAAATGTTTCAAGATGGAGACAGAAAGCTTGGTTCTAGCTGCGTTGAATTTCAGCTTCTGCTTCTGTCCACATCACTTGTCTAACAGACCACTACACCTTCAGTATCACACTATCACATTTTTAGTTACATGTAATGAACTACAAGACCTCATAATATATTCCAAGCATTTGACTTCACTTAGAATTACCTTATTTTGTTCTCACTACTCCATGCAGTAGACACTGTTATTATTCTCATTTTACAGATGAAGAGATGGAAACATAGAGGGGTAAATAGCTTGTCCATACTCACGTACGACATCCAAGCTCTTCTTCCATTGAGAGATGAATCGAGATACAAGTGCAGCCCCCTGGCGCTCTTCCCTTAAATATCTCAAGGAGGCCAGAAAGTCACAGATGCTGCATCTGATTATGTTTAATCCACTGCAAAGAAAAGGACCCCAAGTAGAGGTCCTCATTACTCATGCAGAAAACTCTTGACTATAAACCTTGTTTCTCTGGAAAAGAGATGGCTATGATGTTATGCCAGAATTTTTTAATACTTCCTGCCTTTCTGCATCATTTTCTTGGAAAGAGCAGTATAAGTCTGCCTTTCAATCTGTCTCCATCTGTGATATACTAGTCAAAATTCCTTGACATTTGTGCCTAATGCTGTTCCTTCATTTCACTGCTGATTAAAACGTCCTGCATCTTTACTGATAGGGCACCTTTTGCTTGTTTTTGGGGAGAGCAAGTTAGGAGGACTTGAAGTTGGCATTGAAACTGTTGATTTTATAGGCACGATAGCTTTTGTTGTGTTTTGTTTTGCAAGTATTTTGTTATGTCATTAGCTATTATCTGCAAATAAACTTCCTATATTAATGAATTGATATTCCCCTATTGATAGGTATAAAGGTTGTTCTCGTTTTTTGTTTCCATCTCTCTTTATTTTTTGGTATTTTAATAATGATGTGGTGTACATATTTATGGATATAATTAATCTATATATCTTTAAATTTTATTTAGTTTCCTAGAAGTGGGATTACTCTATCAAAACTCAGGAGTCATTTGATAAAATACTTTTAAATTTAAAAGAGTTACGAGCTTTTATTTTCCAGTTTAATTTATTCCTATCACCAGCATATGAAAATAACTTTGCCAGGAAAAATAATGACAGTTTGATCTATTCAAATGCTGTGTTTAGAATTTCTGCAGGGCGTTTGATTGATCAATTGACTTTTCTTTTTTTTTCTTTTTTTTTTTTTTTTTCAGTTTGACCAATGCCCTTTAGGGCCACATTAAGGATATTTGCCTTTCAAGATCATTCTTGTGTCCATAGGGTCTCCCACTTCAAAATTTATTTTTGGTGTGACTTTTGATTGGAATCTCTACACTTGTTTCATTACATTCTTCTTGTGCAGTACTATACTTTTTGGATCATTATAGCTTTATAGGATATTTCAGTATCTGGGGGATAACATTCTCCCAATTTTAATCAAATTATTCTCAGCGATTATCTGCTATTTTATTTATTCATTTATTTATTTTGGCTTTTGGGGATTGAACCCAGGGGCTCTTTACCACTGATTATATCCCCAGTTCTTTTTATTTTTTATTTCGAGACAAGGTCTCACTAAGTTGTTGAGGGTCTTGCTAAGTTGCTCAGCTGGCCTCACACTTGTGGTCCCCTTGCCTCAGGCTCCTAGGTTGTTGGGATCGCAGGTATGTGCTACTGCGCCTGTAAATTATCTACTATTTAGACTTCCAGATGAGTTTCAGCATCATTTTGGTGAATTATAATTGTAGCCACATTTGGACATACATTTTAATATATTTATAAGTATATGTACCATATCATTGAAATTGAGAAAAAGGAATAAGTATAATCTTAGTTCCCATCAGAAAGGGACTATGGATTAATCATTGCATGAGGAATTTTTAAAAAGAGATACACCAAAAATAATGAGTATGGTGCATACATAGGTGGGAAGGAGACAACTTCATAGGAAAGGTGAATTTACTGGTAGAAGGTAAACAGTTATACTGAAAGGGTCAAAACTGGTTACGGATTTCTTGAATTTTCTAATTGATTTGAAGATTATGGGAAGTTGTGAAAGATTTCGAACAAGTGATTGATCTGATGAAATTAGTGCTTAGCAGTGAAGAGGACTGCCCTTGATTACGTCCTTGCTGCATATCAAGAGCTCTTCCAAGTGCTTTGCAACCCATCCAACCTTTGTAAGCCCTCCACACGCCACTGTCACTCTTAATCTGTTCTACTTCCTGAAAACAGAAACACAGTGGGGTCAAGAGAACTTTCGGAGTTCGCAAAGCCAAAAAGTGGCAGTCAGGCTTCAGAGTTCACACTCTAAACAATCAAATCTGCTACAAGCAGACTTTTTTTTAGGATCATTTTTTTCCCCATGAATTTCCATTAAATAGAGCAAGGGAAGCCCAGGTGTTAATGCCTTTTAAAGTTCATCTGTGAAATCTTCATCATGGACTTTAGCATTATCACATCAGTCCTTTTTTAAAAATTATTTATTTTTTATTTTTACAGACTGCATTTTGATTCATCGTACACAAATGGGGTACATCATTTCATTTCTATGGTTGTGTACCATGTAGATTCATACCATTCGTGTAATCAGACATGTACATAGGGTAATGATGTCTGTCTCACTCCACTATTTTTCATATCCCCCTCCCTCTCATTTCCCTCTACGTAATCTAAAGTTCCTCCATTCTTCTCTCACTCCCCACTCTCCCCTCATTATATATCATATACACTTATCAGAAAAAACTTTCAGCCTTTGTTTTTGTGATTGGCTTATTTGACTTAGCACGGTTTTCTCCAATTCCATCCATTTATCTGCAAATGTCATAATATTATTCCTCTTTATGGTTGAATAATATTCCATTGTGTATATATACCACAGTTTCTTTATACATTCATCTGTTGAAGGGCATCTAGGTTGGTTCCACAATCTAGCTATTGTGAATTGAGCTGCTATAAACATTAATGTGGCTGCATTACTGTAGTATGCTAATTTTAAGTCCTTTGGGTATAAACCGAGGAGTAATTAAAGAAATGCAAATTAAAACAACTCTAAGATTTCGTCTTACTCCAGTTCGAATGGCGGTTATTATCAAGAACACAAACAATAAGTGTTGGCGTGGATGTGGGGAAAAAGACACACTAATAGATTGCTGGTGGAGTTGCAAATTGGTGCAGTCACTCTGGAAAGCAGTGTGGAGAGTCCTCAGAAAACTTGGAATGAACCCACATCTGTCCTTTTAAAATGATTTTTTAAAGCAAGAACAAATCCATCCTGCCTGATTCAGTATGATGCAAGGGTTCCAACCCTTTCTCTGGTGCTCAGCTTCAACCATATCAAGCATGTTACTATGTGATTTCTTTGTATTTAAAGACAACTCTGTTTTAGAGAATCTTTTAAATGGTACTTCTGAACAGCTTCCTTTCTTGTGACTACTTCTTAGAGAGTCTGTATTTTTTATGTTCTATATAATTGGTTTATTATTATTATTATTATTATTATTATTATATAAACATACTTTGTTAGTACAATCTCTCAGAAGGCAAACAATGCTTTGAAAATGTGTTAATTAATACAAATTTCCAGAAAAAGATGAAGCAAATCTAACTATTAATAATTTGAAAAGTAAGTCTCACCTTATAGAATTGGCTTGTAAATCTGTATTCTGCATACTTGGTAGTCCCAATTACTGTTTTATGTAGAAAAAAGAAAGAAAATGAAATTGTTGAAATTTCAAAGATCAATAAATAATGGCTAGGAAGACAATAGAATGAATCAGGCATAACTTTCCTATCTTCATATATGAATACACAATCAGCGGAACTCCACATTATGTACAACCATGAGAATAGGATCCTAATTGGAATAAGTAATATTCTATGTATGTATAATATGTCAAAATACACTCTACTGTCATGTATACCTAAAAAAATCAAATTTTATTTTTACATATATAAAAATGGCTAAATTCTCATGAAATAATACAAATGACATCTACTCAGGAAAGTCATACTGTATTGCATACATGCCCAATAATATGAAAATGATATGTTCTAGGGATTTACAACTTAGAATAGTTTGTCTAGTCGTGAAAGGAAGTGGACATAGAGAATTTTTTGTGAAACTCATTTGGAGAATAAAAAGTAGAAAAGCCTTTGAAATCAAGGGGCCCCACAACACTGATAAAAGTCTCTCCGTAGCCTTCCCCAACTTCATACGTCATTATCCGAGAATTGCTGTCAGCTACTCTTTCAGGTCTGACCTTGACAAAGCAGCCATCACTCACTGTTTCTTTAGTGCCCGGGAGATGTGCTTTTCCAGTCTTTCCCCGTCACTAATATCAACCATGCTGGAAATATCTGATTGCCACTCCGACCCTACAGATAGCTTTCTTCCCCCACTTCCTTATCTCCAAATAACAAACAACTACTTCCAGAAAAAAGGGTACTGACATTAATGCACGTGACTCTAGCTGTCTGTCCTCGTACCTGTTTGACAAATGTAGAGGTTCTGTACCATCAAGAAGACAGGCTCAGAGGTCAGAGGTCAGGTGGCTGTGTCCCAGATCTATCCTGTTATCCAACATGAGCTCCGACAGTCTTTTAGCCTCTATGTTCTTCGATAGTATGGAAAATAATTAAAACAGTTTCAAAGTATTGTTTGGACATTAAAGAAGATAATCTGATGATTAGAACAGTGCTTGGCATAAAGTAAAACTAAAAAGTTAATGTTCATTCATTCAAATTACAAGTGAGTGCCAAATATGTACCATGTACTGTTTTGGACTTGGAACACAATGATGGGTGTAAAATAAAAATGACTCTCTTAGACTCTGTAGAACTTATATTCTAGAGAAGGAGACATCTTAATCAAATATTCAATTGAAATAAATTGAAAATTACAGGGGTGTTAAGTGATTCAAGGGAGAGGTAAGTGGCACCATAGGAATTTAAAATAGGAATTTAATTCAGTCAGGTTAGTCAGAAAATGATGTCATAGGATGCACTGATTAACCAGGAAGACAAAGAATGGGTTCATATTGGCAGATCAAGAGGACAGAACATTAATAACAGAGGCGAGGTGTTGAGTGTCCTCAGGTTGAATATAAGTAGAGATGGCAGGTCAGTGGGAGGAGTACAGATCAAGTGAAGTTGGAGACATGGGTGTGGACAGCTGGTTAGACCTTTCCAGGACAACTCATAGAAGTTTTAAGCAGCAGGTCCATATTTTCAGATCTGAACCAATGCCATATCAGATTGCAGAGTGACACATGTCTGAGGACAGACATTTGTTTATTTTAATAATCTAATTCGGGAGAAAGACCATGAGAGCTTGTCTTAGAATTGTAGTGATGGAGATGGAGAGAATTGGAAGGATTTTAAAATTTCCGGGTGGGATGAATTGTACTGCAGGAAGCAGAGTGAAGAAGAGGAAAATTATGGACACTTAGGTTCCTGGCTGGTGGAGTAAGATAGGGCTAAAAGGGTGGAAGCTCATGTGTTTGGTATGAGATGTTTTACCTTGGAGGTACCCAAAAGACAAAATCTCCAGGAGTCTTTTTGCTAATTGACTGCTTCTGATGCTTTTGCGATTAGAATTAGATTTTTAAAACTAGAACTCAATGATTTTCGCCAATTCCAAATATGTCTGTTGTATCCCTCTGTGATCCCCCAACCCTGCTTCCCTTTGGGTCAACCAAGATGTTCTCATCACTCAGAACATTGAACGTGCCCTTTCCTTTTCCTCCCAGTGTTCTTAGTTTCCTTTCTTTTTGGAAAATTGCTTAAAATTAATCTCCTTTAATTAGGCTTTCATATGTACAATACAAGTCCACTCCCACTTCCATTCCTGTGGCTAGCCCAGTTTGTCAGTGCTTATTTACATGTTAATTTGCATGGCTTTTTAAAATCTTTTCTCCCTTCGTTTTTGTGCACGTTTTCCTCTTATCTTTCATATTACTTCAGATCAAGGACCATGTCTTGTATTCATTTTCTGTCTGTATTTCTTAAATCAATATGCAGAATTGGTGGAATAAAGAATAAGAAAAAAAAAAAAAAAAGAACTTTGTTGTCTGATCAAATTTTCCAAGTTGGGTGGGAAGTAGGAAAATGGCTGAGTAATACATGATTTGTTCATTGTCTCAAAGCCACAGAAAATTTTCAGCACTCTTCCATTTCCAATTTTCCCCCCTCATATCCCTTTCAAGGGAAGGAATTCATTTCACAAATGCCAAGATGTAAAGTCAAAGTGGTGCAGAAGAATTATTATGCGAACTGACATCAGGGTTCATTTATCCCTGTGTGACCTTAGGAATGTCACCTAACCTCTCTGAGATTGAATCTCCTCATTAAAAAAAAAAAAAAAAAAAAGAAATATTTATCTAATGTACATAACCATTCACAGTCATATTTTTCTTTTAGATTCTAACTTTGTCACTTCACATATAAACTACTAAGCCGCATAAATACGTTCACAATCTAAATATGTACTTCCAATTGAACTTGACGTAGTTACCCTATATCAGCATTGGCAAAAAGCAAAATCGTACACAAAGTTTAACTCAAGGATGTTGGGAAATAGGGCTAAAACATGATAGCTATTTTCAAACCTTCTATAAAGGTCAAATAGACACTGTCAATGCCAAAATATTCTAGAACTGAAAAGTGACAAATATATTAGAACACCCACAGAGAAACCTGTTTTCACTTTGTAGTAAATATTTTTTTCTCACAAAAATCTTGCTGAATTGAATGGTAGAAAACTGCCAAGATTTAGAGGAAGTTAAGCAATATCAGTATGCAATTAAAAACAAATTAGTCATGGCCCCAATCAAGGGGATTTCCGTTCTGCATTTGAGAAGTTCAGAAAAATGAACATTAAACTGTCATTGAAAAGCAAGAATTTGTACCATTTTAAATAAGAACTTAAAATCCAGGAAATATAGAGAGTGATATTAACATTTAAAAATTGTACTCCTTGGACTGGGGTTGTAGCTCAGTGGTAGAGTGGATGCCTAGCATGCATGAGGCCCTGGGTTCAATCCTCAGCACCACATAAAAATAAAATAAAGGTATTATGTCCACCTAGAGCTAAAACAAAGTATTTAAAAAAATTATACTCCTTGATAGCAAATGAATCAATCTATAAATGAGGATATTCTGTATTTAGTTTATAGAATTGTCAATGTTGGAAAATTTAGGCTATTTTAAAGTAAACATATCATCAAAGTTTAAAAATTTTATTGAAAAGGAAATAAAATGATCCAAACAATATTTCTTTAGCCCTCTAAGTAGCAATTTTTCCCCTAATAAAATTGTGCTTGAAAGTCCTAAAGACAAATTTAAAGGGTGAGAATTGGGTTTTAAGTTGGAAAACAGCAGAAACTTATCACTTGTGTGAACTTTGTTGAAATCCAGGAGATTTTAGGAGTTTCTTTTGGGGATCCCTCTCCAATATCCAGGGAAGAAGTCTTGTACTTTTATCTGGAGACAGAGACTGATGCAAAGCTGGCTGCATCTTAATACCACAGTTACCAGGAATGCTGGCTGAGTCAGCGCTTCCCAGTGTTACGCCACCTGCAGTTCCCCCCAGTGCTTGACAAGGATTCCACTGAGTTAAAAAGATGTTTGCAAAGTCTCATCTCATTGGGAATTTGGGTTGTGGGCTTTCCTTCCTTGCTTGCTTAATATGTGTAGGTTTACTATTAATATTTTATGTGTTTTCCCTGAAAATAGGGGTCTTAACGGAACCAGGGTTAGAACATAAAAACCAGACTTCTTCAGGAACAGTGAATTCAGATTTACTCATTTGCTATGAAACTCTGAGTAACCAAGATTGCCATGAGAAAATACAAAAACAGATTCTAGCTGCCGATCCCCTGTTAACTACTCTCAGATGAACTGAAACACTAGGCAAATAATTCCAACCCCATCAGGAAGGAATAACAGGAACGGAAGAAATAAAGTGTTCCTTAATGTTAAGTTCACATAGTATAAGATGATATCATATATTTGTTAGCTTAAAATGTCTAGCATTTATTAACTACAGCAGTAGTCACACGACTGGTGTTTATTCAACCCTACTGAGCTTGCTTTAGCCTTTATGATCAGTTAAATATTAATATGTCTTATTGTTTAGTTATAGGTTATCACAAGTAAACAGTTACTAGAATAATTAGAATACTTCATTGTCTAGTCTAGTAATGATCATACAAAATATTTTTACTTTTCTCCTTGTGACTTTTTCCTGTTCTGAAAAAACATGTGTAACTGCCTACCTCTTAATGTATTTAAAGCTGGCTGGGAAAAATAAAATTTAGAACTTAGCATCCATTCCTCGAGTTTGTGTTGCTTTGTTCTGCACTGCGCCGACGCCTCCTCCATCACCTGAGACCACTAGGACCCCTGCTAGGGCTGGACCCAGGCATCCCAGGGCCTGCACTCTTCAAAAGTCACACCACCTTGGGGTGTGTCCTGGGAGGGTAAATCTTTTCCCGCCTCCTGCTGTTCCAGGCCTTGGAAGCAGTGCCAGTGGACTTGACTGCCAGGTTCTGCTCCTTCCCTCTTCATCTTCTCCTGAGCCTCACTCTTGTACATTGTGTCCTGCCTCTTTTTCATCTTTTATAAACTCTACCCTGGCCACTGCTGAAGACTGTGGGTTGCTTTCAAGACCAAGGTTTGAAGTTAGATTGTCTCAATTTGAATTTTGTTATATTAGAGTTCTCCAGAAAAATCTGAGGGTGTAGTGTGAAGGACTGAGTGCTGGTCAGACATTGGTCTAGATTCCAATCCAAGGTCTCAGAACCAGGAGCAATTCAGATGGATGTCTCAGCTCAAGTATTCAGACAGAGAGAAAATTCACCCTTTATCCACTCTTTTGTTCTTTTCAGAATCTCACAGATTGGATGATGCCCTCCCACAGTGGGGAAGGTTTTCTACTTTACTCTCTTCACCAATGTAAATGCTCTCACAGACACACCCAGAAATATTGTTTTAACAAGATATCTGGACATTCTGTGGCTCAGTCAAATTGACATGCAAAGCGAACCAGCACATCTGGCTGCAACACCTTCTGATAGTGGGTCCTTGGGAAAGTATGTCAATCAGTTGTGGCGTCAGTTCATTCACTGTAAAGCATGCACATGTAATAGGAATACCTAAACTGCAGGGACACGGGAAAGTAAAGAAGCTTTTTGATCTCATGATGTGAACTCGGTCCACATTCTCTGATTGATACTCACACACTAGGTAGGTACTTTAGCCATGAGCAGGTGGGTGGGAAGGTACAATGAAGGGCAGTTATTTATAGGGAAGATATCAGACATTACATCAAAAAACCCATAGGTCATAGGACTAGGAATCACAGAAAACTTGCAAATAGACAAACATCTTAAAAGTGGAAACTGGAATGCCCAACCTTAGCCCTGCTTTGTGACCAGGTTTTCATAATCCTCTCTTTGTGCTGAGGGGTACAGAAGGGGGAATAAACCACTTAAGTGGGGGCATATGAAACTAAAGCAAGAACTGAGGAACCTCAAACCCTTCAGAACTCCAGACTTTGTTAAAGCCAGGCAGTTCTCTCTGGTGGTGGTCTCTGCAGTGCCTTTACTGTAGGTTATCATTGTTTCTCACTTTTCTAATAAACTCCTGTCTATACTCAGTGTGACTCACTTAAAATCTTCTTGTGGGATTGCAAGAACCACTGGCTATTGACCCTCTCTGGGTGCTTGGGTCCATGGACAGGTCTCCTCTGTGACATACTGTGGTGCTTTCTCTGAGAAGTCCCTGTCCTCTTTCCCTTGCTGCTTCTTTCCTGCCCCAAATGTACCCATTATGGATATGATTTTGAAATGAGATTTTTCAGTCTCTGCTATTGTAGCACTGCACCAGACCCAGTCACTAGCCAGTGACTTCTTTCCTGGTTCTTGTCTGGTGAATTCAAAGAATGAAAGCCATGGACAATGAAGATTGAGTGTAAAAAAGTAGGATTTATTCAACTGAGAAAATAAAGAAACAGAATTCAAGTGAGAGGGGACCTGAGAGCAGGTTGCCACTTAAGTGTATTAGTCTAGGGGATTAGGCAGCTACTACTTAGGGCACTGATCAATATCTATGCTAATCAGGTATTGGAAAAGTGCCAAGGCTATTGATCAAATCTACGCCAAACTGTTACTGGAAATGCGTTGAGGCTCAACTTGCAACATTCTGATTGGTTAGCCCTTGAGTTTGTTGCCTTCGCTCAGGTTTTGCCTGCCTCACTTTACCACAGACCAGGGACAAAGGAATTAGCTGGAATGTTTGGAATGTTTGTAAAAGCTAATTTCATGGAGTAGCCTCTTCATTTAGTCTTTTTTGTGGTGGTGGGGGGCAGGAGATGGGACCATTTTCTCAACTGTTTGCCTGTTTTACTACCTATCTATCCTGACTTACTCAATTTCATTGGGGTCCCTCAATAAAATAAAATAATTGGATCTAAGACAGTAATATCATGTTTCCTTTAACATTTTCATTTAAAAATTCTTTAGCTCAAATATAACTTTCTCAGAGGGTTCTCCACCAATTTGGGAACGTTTCTGCCTTCATCTTTTCATTCTTTCATTAGCTGTTGCCAATGCTGTATGTTTCTCAGCACATGATAACAACTACTTGTCATTCTCTCATGTAACTAATAGCTGGAATGCAGGGAGCTCATATTCAGCTAGATCCTCAGGGCCAAAATAAAACAGTCAATCATATCTGCTAACTAAAGAAATGAATATGATAACAGATGATAGTTTAACAGCTCAGGACATTGGCAGGATTTCACATTTTAGTGCAATCACATCAAAATGTTAACTCTAACAGATAAGAATTATTCTGCAGGCTTCAGCCTCAGTGGAGGTGATACTTTTGGGCAGATACATGATCTTAATAGCATAGACAATCACACAACATTCTTTCTGGGTGTTATTGTCCAGATATGAGTTGACCTCCCAAAAAGCTCATGTATTAGACAATACAAGAAAGTTTAGAGGTGAAACAATTGGGTTATGTAAGGCTTAACATAATCAGTGCGTTAATTCACTGGAAAGGATTAACTGGAAGATAATTGTAGGCAGGTAGGATGTGGTTGAAGGAGGTAGGTCACTGTTGGCGAGTTTTGGGGGTTTATATTTTGTCCTTGTTGAGAAGAGAAGTCTTTCTCTCTGCTTCCTGGTTCCATGTTCTGAACTGCTTTCCTCCTCCACACCATTTCTGCCATGATGTTCTGCCTCAGCTTGGGTTCATAACAATGGAGTGGGTCATTTTATGGACTGAGACCTCTAAATCATTGAGTGCCAAATAAACTTTCCCTCTTTATGTTGTTCTTGTCAGATCTTTTAGTTGCAGCAGAGAAAAAACTGACTAAAACACCATGTGTAAAGGATTCCCTGACTGGATATTGCTTCTTAAGACTTGATGATAATGAATAGATTTCAGACATTTGGGACTCTCTTAGTTAACCAACTTTAGCACTCCTTTTTCTCTAACCTTCAAGCAATTGGTAAAGAAGTAACACAACTGGAATCTACAGTATTTATTGCAGAAAATCTGAAATTGGGGGCTGCGTTTACTATCTGTGGTCAATGGACTTCCCAATACTGAACTACCGAAGTGGACAGAGGATTTATCTTGGCACACTGATCATTTTCCATTTTAAGACAGTTAGGCATTCTTAGTACCCTGCTGTCCTAATTATTGTGTCTCTGAAAATATAAGAGTGTCTCAAAACAGTAAATATTAATGACTGGATCAAAGATGAATTAATTAATTATTATCCTAGGTATGGAGGTATTTCATGATAATTATAAGGAGTATACTTCTTGATAAAGGAGGGAAGGGAGGAGAGATGGTGGCTACAGGATATTTAGGTGGAAAGTTCCCTTCCCTCCTCTTCTTCCTCCTCCATCATTAAAGGGCAAGAGAAATTCAGCAGAGAGGGAGAAATGGATCATAAAAGAAGTAGAGAAATAAGCAAAGAGGTGACTTCCTAGAGAACACAATGGAAAAGTTGGTGGGAACCTGAACAGTGGAAGGATTGGTCTTTTAAAGATGGTTGAGCATATCCTTCATTGAAGCCAAAGGAAGGAAAGTTGGGACTGGAGGAAGTCAAGAAGGGCTTCAATGAGAGAAAGACTTCCTTTCTGATCGTTTCTGTTTTCACTGTCAAGTGTGAGAGGAGGATTCCAGCTGGTAATTGGATGGGGAGGAGGGGTGCTGTGAGAAGATGAGATTGGAGATTTTAAAGGAAAGTAGGATATATGAAATTTTGTGGACTCTCTGAGAAAATGAAAATATATCAAAATAGAATAGGTGGCAGAGCAGATTTGAGCAGACTCCATTTAAATTTGAGAACATGAATTTAAAATGAGCCTTACCTCTCTGACCTGTAGAAAGTTGGCATTAGCTATAAAACAATTTCCATGGCTACAAATGCAGGTGAAAGAGAAGACAGCATTGCCCCCAAATTCAGGAATTCATTACCAACTGCTGCAGGTGTTTTACAATATTCCAAACCAGCTGTACCTGAAAGATGAATGCAATAGTGACAGTTTAGGAAAAGTTCATTAGGAAACTAATGATCTTTCACCCTTAAAAATACATGTCTTCGGATTTCAAGGTAAAATGTCTCCAAAGCAGCCTACTTAAAGTCACTGCACTCAAAGTTGACCCTCCATATCGTTATCTTAAGGCCCTGGATGTCTGGCTCTCTCTCCCTCTTTAGGTTCGGCTCATGTACACACCTCTCATTCTACTACAGTGGATTTTTCGCAGAACCCCAAAGTAGTTGCGGTCTCTTGTTTTAAGGTCTTTGCTCATTTTCCAGAGAAGGATCGGTTCATCCGGTGTGGGAACTGGCAAGTCCAAAATCTACAGGGCAAGTGACCAGGCTAGAGATCCAGATGAATGTCAGCGTTACATTAGTAAGTCCAAAGGCAATCTGCAGGCAGAATTCCTTTTTGTCTGAGGCATCTTAATGTTTTCTCTCTTAACTTTCAACTGATTCGATGACACTTTTATGGTAACATCTGAGCTCCACAACCTAGCTAAGTTAACATAAAATTAGCCCTGACCCATGCTGTCTCACCTCAGCCTATGGTGCCCTTTCTGTACCCTTCTCCGTGGCTAAATTGTCATGATTATCTTCTCCCCAAACAAGTTCAGATACCTCCTTTACATGCTCCCTACATTTCTCTATCTCCATCATGATGGAATTCATGATCATGTACTTGATTCATGTTTGACTCTCTTTTCATGAGATCAGGGCCATCTTTGATTACTCTCCCCAGTGCTTACTGGTCCCATGGCACTGTCTTGCACAAAACAGATGCTGGGTCAAAACCCACAAATGAATGAACATTCCTTATGTATACAAGAAACTTGCTTTGTCCACGGAGCAGCATATTTATAACTCTCACTCCCATTTCAAATGTTTCATCACTAATAATGAGAAATGAAGTTCAATAACATTTATTGGGTGCTTCCCATGTGAAAAGCATGCTTCTCATCTCCCAGTACTAGCTTATATTATATAGGATGATTTTTGTTGTACCAGTTTAGATCTTCTCAGCCTCACATTGACAACATTGATTGGTTTGTTGTTTGTTTGTTTATTTATACTGGGGATTGAACCCAGGGGAATTTTACCACAGAGATACATGCCCAGTCCTTTTTATTTTTTGTTTTGAGACAGGGTCTAGCTAGGTTGTTGAGGTGAGACTGGCCTTGAATTCTGGATCCTTTTGCCCCAGCTTCCCCAGTCTCTGGGATTATAGGCATCTGCCTCCATGCCTGGTCTGATTTTTTTCTTTTCTAGAAAATGATCTTTTCATAATTTTTTTTTTCATTTTTTTATTGAGACATAACATGTATACATCTTTATGGGATATAATTCAATGTATATAACACAATGTGTAACAAATCAGGGCAATAAGCATTTCCATCTTTTTGAACATTAATCAGTTTTATGTATTGGAAATTTTATACTCTTCTAATTATTTTGAAATATACATTGATTTTCTTTATATCTCTATTTTATTCATTTTTTTTTAATGTGGTGCTGAGAATCGAGTCCAGTGCCTCACATACGCTAGGCAAGTGCTGTACCTCTGAGTTGTTTTAACCTATAGTTACTCTATAGGTTAAAGAACAAGAAGTAATTCCTCCACTCTGTGTTTTGGTGTCCCTTGTTGAACTTCTGTCTCTCCTCGCTTCCTGCTGTCCTTCCCGGTCTCTAGTGACCACTCTTTCATTTCATTATTCTACAACATGAACTTATTAGTTTCCATAAATGAGTGAGAACATGTGGCATTTATCTTTCTCTGCATGACTTATTTCACGAATCATAATGACCTCCAGTTCCATCCATGTTGCTGCAAATGGCAGGATTTCATTCTTTTTTATGGATGAATAGCATTCCATTATGTAATATACCACATTTCTTTATCCATTCATCCATTGGGTTGATTCCATATTTTGGCTACTGCAAATAGTGCTGCAATGAGCTTGGGAGTGCGAGTATCTTTTGTATATTGATTTTACCACCTTTGGATACATACCCAGTTGTGGAATTCTAAGACTGCTCTTGACCACATCTTCTACCCCAAGTCCGATCTTTATAAAATCAATTTATCTGGAGTACAACTCAGCGGCACCTTGCCTCACACCTTGATGTTACTTCTCTATGCCTTCAGTACCAGGGTTTCTTCTCTTTCTGTGACTGCAGTGATATAATCAATTCATGAACTACGAAACTCCCCTACTTTCCCAATCTGGAAGTTTGGGCAAAATAACGTGTTGTTAAGCAAAACTTGACAACAGTCAAAGACAAATCCTTAACACCACATCCCCCAAGCAGACTGTCCCTAGTTATAGTAGTACACAGTGCCCTGTGGGAGATGGTTCCCTGAGATTGAGTGACCAATGGCCATATTCCCATCTATGATTAGCCATTTGTCAGGAACACAACCTTCATTCCCTCTGGCTCCTTCTCTGCCTCATTCCTCTTTTCCTTGGTTTCTTCTTTCCTGGAATTGAACTCTTAATTAGAGTACTGGCATATAAGCTTCTGTGTTAGTCTGTTTTCTAGTGTCCCTGGTCTCAGACATTTATTTAGTCCTCATAAAAGAAGAATAAAGTCTAGTGTGTGTTTCAAAAAGTTCCTCTTGGCTTCAGTGTGCTAACAGACAGAAGGGACAGAATAGAAATGAGGAAACTACTTAGGAATTAATGGAATGGTCCCAATGAAAGATGATGGTGGTTTGGGAAAGAATGCCAGCTATAAAAAGGAAATGAGTGATTAAGTTTGAGATCTTCTTCCCACCCAGTCCTTTAATGTGTACAGTAATTGTTTTTTGTAGTATAATTCTGTAGCATGCCTAAGGCAGAATATCAATTACTGATATTTAGGAAACCATACCCATAGGTTGCTCACAAGATTATAAGGACTAGCCCTAGGGAAGAATATACATATACATGAGGATATTTTGAGAATGAGGGAGAATATTTGGAGCTATACACTGCTATGCCAGGACAACAATAGGAATAAATCAGGACTGTCCTATGGAAACCTGGATGTTCATACTGTCTATCCACTACAGATGGCTAACCTCAGGCTTAAAAACTGTATTAGTCCAATAAATCTTTCTACTTAGGAAGGATAACTCACACAGCATCTATGCCTGTCAAGAGTTCATTAGTATATAAGTCAGACGTATTCGTCAGCTTTGCATCTCTGAGACCAAAATACCTGGCAAGGACGATTTAGAGGAGGAAAAGTTTATTTGGAGCTTAAGGTTTCAGAGGTTCATGGTTGACTGACTTCTTTGCTCTGGGCCCACACAAGGGTGTGGTGAAGGAAAACTGTTCAGTTCATGGCAGTCAGGAAGCAGAGAGAGAGAAAGCAGCCAGGGAGACAAGACAGGATTCTCAAGGGCTCAGCCCCAGAGACCACCCTCCCCCAGCCATGCCCTACCTTCCTACAGTTACACCGAGTAATCCATTCAAACTACTAATCCATCAAATGGATTAATCCACACTTTAGGTTACAGTTCTCACAGTCTAATTATTTCATGTCTAAACATTCCTTCACTGGCTAACATGAATCTTTTGGTGGGATACCTCATAATCAAACAATAACATTGGGCTTCTCTTACGAAATAGAACCAGTAGAATATGTAAATAATTTAGTATGAGGAATTGACTTAAGTTAATCTGTGCGTTATGTCCCACAACCTGTCATCAGTCAACTAGAGACCCAGGAAAACCAGTGGTATACTTCCCATTCGTGTCCAGAAGTCTATGAATCAGAGGTACTGTTGGTATAAACCCCAGTCCACAGGCAGGAGAAGACAAAGCTCAGCTCAGGCAACCCACTGGAAGCAATGAGTTAAATGCTTCCTTCCTCTGCCTTTTGTTGTATTCAGGGTCTCAAGGGTTGGATGACATCCATCTACAGTGAGAAGGGAAATCTACTTAGTTCTCTTACTAAAATGGTAATCTATCCAGAAACATGTTCACAAAAAGGCCCCAAATAATGTTTTAATTTGGGCACCTCATGACCCAGTCAAGTTAAAATAAATTTTTTGCCATCATAATTAGTTATTAGTTCTTATCATTGGATACAAAATTATGTGAAGTTTTCATTAAATAATTTTGTTATACCTAAAATGAAGAAAACATGGATATAATCAGGAAAGAAACATTTTCTAAGCACTCATGGCTAGACTTAGAAATTTAAAAACAGTGGAGATTAGCTTTGAAGAACTCTGGGTTCAGACAGAACCATACTTTTAAATATTTCCTTCCGTTATTTTTATTCATTTATTTTTTTTAATTTTGTGGTACTGGGGATTGAATCTAGGGACTCTCTATCCTGAAGTACATTCTCAACTATTTTAAATTTTTAAAAAATTTTTAAACACGGTCTTACTAAGTTGTGAAAGCTGGTTTCAAACTTGACATCTCCTACCTCAGCCTTCTAAGTAACTAGGATGACAGGTGTATGCTACCTCACTTGATGCTTTCCTTTACTTATATGTAACTATTTACATCTCAGTTTTGAAAGATAGCATACTACTACTCCATTTATAAGTTATAAGACCTTTGGTTGTGACAGAAAACTTAAAGTAGCCAAAATAACAACACCAAAGGGAAATGTTGATTTATTTATTCCTTCATTTAACAAATATTTGCTGAGTACACACCATGTGATGGACATGGCTTCAGATGCTGGAATGTGTAAGTGGCAAAGCAGACACTTCTACCACCCATCAGAAACACAGAGCCTTGTGGAAAGGCCGAGCAATTACAAAACCCAGGGACAGTATAAAATAGTAGATGTCCTACTTCAGTGAGAAATGATTGGCAGAGGGAAGGACTTCCTCAGGACAGGAAGCCCTTCTCTAGAAGAGGATCAGAAAGGGCTTCTTTGAGAAGACTGATATTTAAGCAGAAAACTAAGGAAAGCCAAGGAGGGAGTGTAGATGGCTAGCAGAGGGCTTTCCAGATAGAAGGAAATACAGTGGCACCGTGACAATTAGGCCAGCCCCTTCTGTGCAAATCAGGAGGTGCAGAGCGAGCCAGGGAGAAGGAAGCAGAAGATAACTGAGGGGAATATGCTGGGAGTGCAGAAGTAGCTAAGACTTGAAAGACCTGGGTCAGGTTTCGCATGATCTCGCTCAGACTCGTTTTATTCTTCCTGTCTCTATCCCACTTTTTCTGCCCTGATTCCATTTTCCCACAAGCTTCTTCCTCATGGGTACCAGGTATTTCCCAAGTTCTATTCATCTTGGATTCATGGAAAGGAGAGTTATCCTCTTCCCAGTGGCTCCTTCAGAAACCATAGATTCTCTGTATTGCCACCAACTTATAACTACTCTCATCCCTACAGAAACCATAGAACAAGTGATTGTCTCTGAGGCCTGAACCTGGGCCATGCCACCTGTTATTTCTATACCTAGGGAATGGACTAATAATAGGACAGGGTTGCCCAAGTACAATGGGGCAGGAATGTTCAAACAAAAAATCTAGAACTATTAATGGACACATGGGGCATGGCTGGATGGCAGAAAATAACAAGAATCATTACTTGGAGGATATCATATAATTTCTATGATCATTTTCCCTACTACCATTATGAATGATGAGAGAAAGGCATTGTGATTAAGATGGCATATCATATACCCTTTGGTGTTTAGTTTTACTTTAGATTACTAAATTAGCCAACTTTATGTAGCTCTTAGTAAAAAAACATTCTTCATGAATTTTTATTTAAATAATTTTTTTTTATCTCTTTAGAGTTCTAGATTAAGGAATTCTTTCCTTTATTGCTAAACACAACCAGATGGACCCACCCAAAGACTGCATGAAAGGTTCTGGTTGCCAGACTTGTTGGATTTTGGCAGCTCCCATTGCTTACAGGAGGACAATCATGATGACTTTTCATCTGTTAAGAACATGTGACATGTTGCAGGGGTCTGTCGTAGAAGACTATAGACATGGATTTAACAATATTTTTTCCCTTAAAAAAAGTAAAATCATACTGCGATGTAGTTAATAAAAATTAACCAAATAAAAGGAGCTTTCAAGTTGTCAAGAAGACCTTACACACATTTATTAAAGATGAAAATTTGTCCCATAGTCCGTAAGGTCTGAAAGTTACATTTTTAGTACTTGATTTAGTTAAGATATTTTAGCGATTTTGATATGCAAACCCTGAAATATTGAAGTACTGCTTAGCAATTTACTTCCTTCATTCCCTACTTGTGTTGAGCCTGGTTTTTAAATAAAGTGAGCATGTTTATAGCCTCATAATATTTATGTATATGTAAGGTTTACCAACATTTAAAAAACCAAGTTTCTCTCAAAAATGATTAAAATATTTTACCCTAAATAAACATCAACTGTGGGCAGCTGAAATATATATATATATATATATATATATATATCTTTCTTTCTTTCCTTTCTTTCTTTCTCTTTCTTTCTTTCTTTTTTCTTTCTAAACTGTGTTTGCAGTTTGGAAAATTGGCTTTTGCACAGTGGTTTGGCTCATAAACCACATTTTCAGATTTCAGATTCAAAATGATTATTTGTGCATATGTGTTTACTTCTTCTCACTCTCCATATATTATTGAAATTACCCAAGGAGTTTAAAAAATAAGAATACATCTATCATGGCATTGGAAACACAGGAATTTCATCAAAGATCAAGAATCATTGAGAAATTGCTGGAAAATATCAAGCAGATGGAGGCTAATGAGAAACCTTCCTGCTAGGTTGGTGGGTAGGTTTTTTCACCAGAAGACTAGAAAAATACAGACCGAAGTTTGAATAATAACTAGAGGTTATTCTAAAGATGAGCAATATGTGTCAAAGTTCTTTGCACTGGAGGGATCAGTCTGAGCTGTTTTCATTAAACTCCTCTTGGAAAAAACAATAACAATAACATAAGTGAACAACAGTCACTTGAAATTTTCCTAAAGTCTTAGCTTTATATTACCTTTACCTTTCCATTTGAAAATGCATTTCTGGACTAATGCTTGGCCACTTTACAGACTAGACTGGGCTAGAAATCAGCCACCTGTTGCTGCTTTAGTGGTTAGAAGGACCTGCAAGCAAAGCAAACAAAAACTGTATCCCTTCCTCTGCTTGTGGCCATCTGGATCCCAGTCTAACAGAGTCAAACCACCAAAATGTAAACGTTCCCTTCCTGTTTAGCAGGGGATGAAAATTTAAACACAATCTCTGAAGAATAAACCACAAGTCATATTATCAGACAAACAGAAGTTCTTGTTTAAAAATATAATCAGGTACACAAAAACAATTCAGTAGTCCAAAGAAGGTGTGTTGGAAAATCATTACCAATGCAATACCAAGAAATGGACTTACAACATGAAACGGGTAAGCAAAACAGAAAAATCCTTCCATCTTCATCCATAATCATAATAAAATTTAAAACTATTGTGTATACCAACATGAAACAATCTGAGTTTAAGAAGTCTTATTTCTAGGAAAAATATTATCCTAAATATTTTTTTAAAAAACTTAAGTAGCAAATGAATTAGTAATTAGGAGAACAAGTTAAAAAAAACTCTCTCAAAAGTGAATAAAAAATAATGAGGGTAGAAATATAAGTTTACTGAGATTAGATATCCAAGAAAGCCAACATATTTATGATACAATGCTGGAGAGTAAAAGCAGAGAAAATGGAAGAGATATAATAATTCAGGAAGTAATAGAAGAAAAATTTCTGAAGGGTGTAAAGGAAATAATCTTTAGATTTTAAGAGACTACTGAATACTCAATGAATAAATGGAGGAGAAAGAGATATCTACATATGTATGTGTGGTTTGTTTTTATGATTTTAGAGTTAAACAAATTCAATAAGTTTTCATTGTAGAAAAGAGGAAGTAAGATACTACTTACAGAAAGAAAATCTGAATAATTACTTCTTTGAATGAAAAAAGGTATGGAAACAATAAGGAAATATTGATAAAGTTTTTGGAGAGAATGTTTCTAACTTCCAAATTTTATATATTCTTTAATATTAATGCTCAGTATGTGACCAGAATTTATTAGTAACTTCTAATGTCCATTCTTTCTTTAATTTTATTCTTGCAATTGTGTCTATCTGGATGACTACTGTCCTCCTAATAATGTAATGATATGCAACTGGAAGTCTTATGTAAAGGTCCAGGAATTCTTAAAAGAGAGGAACAACATCATTTTCTCATCTATCCTCTCCTGTGTTCTGCAGCTTCGATATAGTACCTGGCTTGGACAACTGTATTGGATCTTGGATATGATCTTTGTTCCAGAGATGGCACAGCAGAAAGCCTAGGTCATCAGTAAAATTCATGGTACTGAGCATCAGGCTTGAATTTCCATGCCCAGAGCTCTTTCATGTATGAGATAAATGCCTTTTAATGTGTTTTAAGGCATTGTTCATTTTTTGACTTCTATATAACTGGATCCATGACATATGAAATGTAAAAAAAAATGTTCGTGTGTTTTTAAGTTCTCATAAAATAAAAAATCTGAATATCTTCCCTGAAAAACAATTATTTGGAAGCATGCTTCAAGTAAGAAATAAATAAAAATAATTTTCCCAAATATGGGCAAAACAGTTTGATAAATAGATGGCATTCGCAACTAGAAGGACAATAAGTACAATATATGTTTGGAGGCAAAATAAATCAAATAAAGCAATAGGGACATTGTAAACATAACCAAAGCTAAGGAAATCAATAGGAAAACAGGAAGTATAAATAGCCAAAAGTCAAGTCTAAATCTAATGAAATATGAATTCAATAGACAGATTATTGAGATATAAGTGGGGTTAGGTTCTGAAACACATTTCAGATTCATTTAAGCCAAAGAGAAGAATTTATTGTTTCATGTTTCTGAAAATCCTGGGGGTCTAGAGTTCCTTAGCACACATTTTCAAATGAGGAATCTCTTGCCATTCACCTTATTTGTCCTCTCTGTAGAATTTTTAAAGTTTTCTAACAAAAGCCAGAGAGTTTGTATTGGGTCAAAACTAGTACTCACAAATGCACTAAAGTAGTGGAAGAATATATTTGAATAAAAGTATGAGTAAGTTCATGTTGGTTAAATTCCAATAAAAAGAAAGAGGGAGTAATTTTATTATATAAAAAGCTACATTTAAATCTAAAATAATTAAATTAGCCAAACATGAATGATTCTAAAAACTACAGTCTACAATGAAAACATAAATGTCAAATAACAGTATGTTTTTATAAAACGTTATTAGAATTAAGAAAATTTCAATCAAATAAAACTACAATTTTAATAGACAACATTAAAAAATTCCTTTCTTGGTCTTTGACAGATAAAGTGGGCAAAATATAAATGGAAAACTATATTGCACAATTCATGCATTTGTCAATACACTGCAAATATTATGAAGCATAAATACTATTTTAACATGTATTTTCTTATCACAAAAGAGATTACATTTTAGGACTCAGAATATCTATACAATGAATCCACCAGATTGTCAAATGCACCCCAATGTTGTTTTGTCCTCAAAGGCAGTAAAATCAGAGACCAAACTTAAAAGCATGATCGCGTAGTCTTTCAAACCTGACCACATGGAACCAATGAAAGGGTTTTCCTAAACAGATTGTTTTAAATCAGAAAGAAAATAAAAATTTCATATATATGTATAAATTCAAATAAAACAGATAAGGTATTAATTTATTTTAAAATTGACACTACTTTGTATTTAAACTTTAGGGATAAGGTCATAGGTTCTTTTCAGAAAAAATAAGTTGCTTTAAATGCTTTTTTATTGTTGGGATCCAACCCTAGCAGCAGTCGGGGGTCCGAGGTGGATGAGAGGCGACGGCGCGGTGGAGAAACAGCACAGAGACACCTAGTGTTCCGAGGCTGAGTCTGGATCTATATTGTTCACAGAGTCTTTTTATATGTTTTTTCTTTGGTATCGATTACATCATTTTATGGTTAATACAAGGAAATGTTAAGTAAAAAATCTTCAAGAGTCTAATTAATGATCTTATTCAAGAAACATGTTTTTACTGTATGATAGCTTAAATAAAAAGAAAAAAAGTTCCCAGCAAGGTAAAGGACACCATGCTCCGTTTAGTTTTAATTTCCCAGAAAGAATATGTCATTAAGATTCTGTAGAAGTTACCCTTTCCAAGAACTCTAATGTTAGTTATTAACAGTGGAATGTTTTTTGTTATTACTAACAGAGAATAGAGGAATCAGCTTATAATTAATATTTATTCTATTTCATGTACTTAATGACAGACTAAAACTCTAACTAGACATAGGAAGAATACAAATTGTACCTATGATTAACCTATTTATTTATTAAGTGGGTAAAATATCCTTAATCATAAACACTAAGAAAGCAATGAAGACCAAATACCACATCAAAGCTCAGAGGAATACTCTCACATACTTATATATAACTTTTAGAGAATTTGGGTACTAAAAGAAATCACAGGCTCCCTACAAATTTGAGTAAATCATAATTGCTTATTTATAATTTCATTTAAGTATTAATATTAAACTTTATTGTATGTTACTTTGTGCCCCAGCACCATGAAATCTCCCCAGTATTCTCTATGATCTGAATCTAAGGATATATTAATTATTAGTATTAAAAGCAACTGCACATGGAGACATGCCATGCCTATGGCCCCCAAGAGGGAGGATGATCTTTCAATAGTACCGTGTCGAGTATTGGAGTGGTAGGAAATAGATGCAACATTTTATAGCAAAAATAAAAAGAGAAGTAATCTAAGAATATAACATACTAACATACATTTATATAACATACATATGTATACTTAGATATGTACATAAAATATAATATGTAACACATATGTAATATATACTATATATAGCATATGTTATATATATATACTTTAACTTGTATATGTATGTGTGTGTATATATATATATCCTCTTTGTATATACACACACAAACAAAAAAAAGGAAATATAACTCTGATCAGAAAACTATGAGAATAACGTGTAAAAATAGTATTAAAATGTGAAAACTTGGTTTTGCCCCAAAGATACATTTAAAAAATAATGAAAAGCAGTAAACCAGATTAGATAAATAAACTTAGAAAAAGTAGCAATGTTTTCTAAGACCCAATGCCCCAATTAACCTCTCATCAATTATTTCAAGGATATTTTTTAAGATCTCAAAAAGTTATTTATTTTTCTTTTAAAGGTGTTCTGAATAAAAAGGGCACAGATTTTCAATGTTTATCATAAAAAACTAAAATAATATTGAGGCT
The DNA here is from genome assembly GCF_902686445.1 of Sciurus carolinensis. Taxonomy (NCBI): domain Eukaryota; kingdom Metazoa; phylum Chordata; class Mammalia; order Rodentia; family Sciuridae; genus Sciurus; species Sciurus carolinensis. The sequence goes on from NC_062222.1 coordinate 125,771,197, forward strand.
ATTATTTGTTTAAAAAGTTAAAAATGTCCTCTTGATAGCCTTAGATATATGGATTAAAAATGCCAGATAAAATACCTCATATAATATTACTACAAGATTCTTTGATTAAGTGCAATGGTTAATTGTACATGTCCATTTCCCCTGAGTTACAAGGTGTCCAGATATATGTTGAAACATTGTTTCTGATTTAAGTGAAAAAAATATTGACAAAAGTCAAAGGAGACAAGATTTATAGGAAGAGCAAACACAGCTAGCACTTGAACAATGCAGGGCAAAGGAATAAATTAATACATTAGGTTCATTTATTTAGGTGATTCAGAATGAAGAAGGCCATAGCAGAAACACAGGAAGACTTTTAATTAGCTCTAAAATCACAAAAGAAGGATCATTCTCTCCCATCTGATTTGTTTTCTCTAAATAATTTTACTTTACACATTTTCCTACTCAATTATCTTACCAAAACTTCTCACTGGCACCAAAATCTTATTTTTTTCATCAAATTGGCCATTCCAAATTCTGAAAAAACCCTCCCATACTCTATGTTCATTATCACTACATTCTCTTTTTTTCCTCTCTGTCTCTTATTCAGTTATTTATTTATTTATTTATTTATTTATTTATTTATTTATTTATTTATTTTGTGGTGCTGGGGATTGAACCCAGGGCTTTGTGCACGCAAGGCAAGCACTCTACTAACTGAGCTATATCCCCGGCCCTATTCTCTTTAACATATTTTTTCAAAACTATTTTTACAGAACAAATTGTCAATAATATCCTTAGATCTGAAAGCACTTGCTCTGGTACATATCAAAGCAATTGAGTTTACAATTGCCTAGTAATTGCTTTATTGCTCATGGCCTGGTGACATATGTGTTATAAAGAGACACCCATATGGTTCTGCATTGTTCATCTGCTTCTGTGTTGTTTCTCTGCTACTACATAATCCACACTACAGACTTTTACTTGCACTTATGGTCCACAGCACTCTTGACGCAGTGACCCATAGGACATTAGAACTGCTGGCACACAGCTTTACTGTGCTCCAGTGCACTGATGAACCTGGTAAGCCATGGAGTTGCTAAGTGAAGATTTCAAAGAGAAACCTCAAATTAGACTAAAAACACAGTCCATGTGGCAATTTAAAATGCAAAATGGGTCCTATTTTCTCCTGCTCTTTCCTTATCTTCCCGGTTTTCTTTGTTCTCCTCTTCTTCCTCATCTTCTTATTTTTAGAGAAACTTTTGAAATTTGGCTTCTGTTATACTTTGGTTTGTCATGAAGTTCACATAGTAAAAGCCATGAGATTTCTTTTGATGCTTTCGGACTATTGACAGTAAGCAAGGGAGATGAGAAAAATAATGACTGCTTGTTAATGAACACAAGGAAAATTTACAATCATTCTCTAAGACCATTGTTTTGAATGTACCAAAACCATTTGTAGCTAAAGGCAAACAATTTTATGAGGTTGAAACCATTGAATGGGCACGAATACGTGCCCAAATAATTATTTGTATTCTGTAATCTGTCTTCTCATTCAGGAATGCAATGAATGACTTAACAATGAGAATGGTAATACTTGTTGGAACCTTAGTTTGTCAGAATTTTTGCTTAATTTTATATTGTCTTTATTGTGGTTTGGATGTGAGGTGTCCCCCAAAAGCTCACATGTGAGTCAATGCAGGAAGGTTCAGAGGAGAAATAATTGGGTTGTAAGAGTCTTAACCCAGTCAGTGAATTAATCCCTGATGGGATTAATTGAAGTGGTAGGGTGTGGCTGGAGGAGACTGGGGTTGGGGCGTGGCTTTGGGGTATCTATTTTTTATCTGGAGAGTGAAGATGTGCTCTTTCTGTCTCTCTCTCTCTCTGCTTTCTGATGATGCGAGCTGCTTCCTTCTGCCACATTATCCGATCTAGATGTTCTGCCTCACATCAATCCCTAAGGAATGGAGTCAGCCTTCTAGGGACTAAGATCTCTGAAACTGTGAGCTCTCAAATAAACCTTTCTACTCTATAATTGTGCTGGTTGGATCATTTAGTCACAGAAGCAAAAATGCTGACTAAAACGGTCTTCACTGAGTAAATGTTAAAAATTCTTTATATTTAAAAATATTCCATGTTCAGTAGAGCCTATTCTTAAGGCTTCTACACCAGGATCTTCATAATCTGATCCTCACCAGCATATCCAAACTCTTCTGACACCATTGTCCCATTCCCTCTTCACCCTCAAGCACCATCGTTAGAAAAGCTTTAAGTTCAGAAGAAATTTGAAGACTGAAGTTCTTTCTTCAAAACTCTGTTACCTCATTGGGACATTCAGACATTATCCTGGAGATCCTGGGAAACAACTGAGAAGAATGAACTAAGACCTGAATTGAATTTTAGAATGTTCTTTCCATCTACAGTTTTAGAATGTAAATGGAGATGGTCACCAGAGAAAAGAGTTATGACATAGTTGTCCTAAACCACACCCCATGAGTAATCATGGAAACCTGAACTGGGGAGCTCAGGAAAAGAGAAGAACATGAGAATAAACTAAAAATGCTTTAGGCAGGAATCACAGGGCTCGATGTTAAATTATGATGGGGCTCCACCCAAGGAGTTTTTCTGATAAGGATTTGGATTTCAGCCAGGAACACTCTTCCTAATGGTATAAATTGCTAGTTTCTCCAGCTTCCTAAAATTTGTTTTATCATGCATATCATCAGTTTTATCAAGAAAATCGTCTTCCTAATGTCCATTGGATTAATTAATACAACTTGGGCCTAATTTAGAAAGAAAGACTTTTGAATCACTGAGGCAACCACTTCTGGAATGTGGACTTTGAAATAAATGCCAAGGATCCATCCTTGGTGTACTTTCTAGATTAGGGCAACCAACTTCCCCTAGGGTATGGATAAAAACTAACATGCGGGACTGGGGATATAGCTCAGTTGGTAGAGTGCTTGCTCACAAGCATAAGGCCCTGGGCACTGCAAAAAAACAACAAAAAAACAAAAAAAACAAAAAAACCCCACAAAACCTAACATGCTCATGTGCCACACTGGCAATGCTGATGTGATTGAATTGGATTGTGGACAACATAACTGGGAAAATGTTTAGGGTTCATTCAATAGTACTGATATAACTCAGTAAAGTCTAATTATATTGATCTGATCTTGAGGAAACAGATGTGGCTGCACTTTCAATTTGGAAATCACTGAAGTGTGCAAAGATTTATTATTTTTGTTCATAAAAGGGTTTGATAAATATCATTTACTTTTTCTTTTGCTCAACAATTGTTAAATAAACGTTAGGCGCCTGGTGGTATGTTTTACCCTAGGATGAGGAGTCAAAATCACAGATGTTCTCTTTGAGAAGCTCAAATTGTAGAGAGAGATACAAGTAACACAGTGTGTGACACAAGTAATTCAGTTTAGCAGTGTAAAGATATGGTAGTCTCTCCCCATTCCCACAAATTACTGCAATTGAGAACAGACTCATTTCTTATAATTTAAACCTTTAGAAATAGTGAATGATATTGGAAAAGCTGAAAATGGCAAGCAAAAAGTGTCTCAGAGCTTTTGTAGAAAGGGTGCCTCAAGAGTGGAGTAAGGCCATCCTACAGAAGAGGAATTTGAAGAGCCTTAGTTACAATCAATGACATGGAACAACCTGCCATTGGTCCACCATGCAGGCAATATTTATAGCTGGAGGACTCTGCTTGCTAAGGAAGTAAAAACTTGGGGTTCAGTCTCCAGGTGCCACAATGTAGCAGGAGTCTGGTGAATGATAATTTTTCCATATTTAAAAAGTTCTAACAAAAAAATTGGTCTATAATATCAAGTAATGGCAGGAGATGTATGTTGAGTTCTCACCAGAGAGTGAAATTGATGTGCAAAATTTCCACTTCAAAGTGTAAAATTCATAAATGATTTCTGCCTTTTTCCCTTCCACACACTTCACTTTTCATTCCCCATGTGTATATTTTTATTATGTTATTTTTTTATTGTGAGTAGAAGAACCTAGCCTGTTTTAAGTTCTGAGAAACATCTTGAATGCCTTTACAAATGTTACAAAATTTCCAAAACTGGTTTGCCAATCACCATTTCTTAATTTTATAACATAAGTGGATGTCAAGGGAAATTTAATCCTTATGTTTCTGAGTCTTTTATATTTGGCTCATCCAAGTGTTTCATGAGAACCATTTGATGTCTAAACAGTCTTGGAGATTTTTCATTTCAAGTATGTTCAAGATTATTTAGAGTTGAGGAGTGTTGTATTGGGATCAAGTGGAAATAAAACCCCAAAAGCCTCAAATTATTTAAAAAATTTAAAGACTGATAAACATCATCAATATCTATATAGCACTTGAAAATGTACTCTCATTAAAATGTAGATACACCAGAGGGATGTCAGGTTACTTTGCTATATTTTTCAAAATTTACACTATTTTTCTTTGTCAGAATGTAATAGAAATCAGAACAAACAAACATTTGAATAAACACCAGATTGAATATCTTATGTGGTATGAGTTGAGTAATGGCTTAAACGTTATGAGTGAAGATTTTCATGCTGGTGTTCGAGATTGCTGACATTTTCTTTACCAGTAATTGCTCCTGAGGAGGTCTCTAAGGAAAATGTATGTGGAATAGTTCCAACAAATGACGAGTATCAGAGTATTACATTTTGGTCTCCAAATCCAACATACAACTGTGTGCTCTGAGCTGAATCCTGTTAATAATGCTTCTTCTAAGACGGCTTTATATGGCTTCTGGGTCATACTTGATGGATTTGAATTCTGACTTCATCATTTATTAGCCATGTGATCTTTAGTGAGTTATACTAACTCAGGTATGCTTCAGATTCTTTACCTGTAACATAGAGAAGATCACAGTTCTTATTTGTAACAAAGTCTATAATTTATCTTAAGTGCAGATAGTAGTATACTCAGGATTGATGCATGCCAGGGAACCATATTGGAAAGTGGCTACTTGAATTTCCTCAATTGTTAATCATTTCATTAACATAATATGCTTTGTTTGGGGGTATTTTCAAATTTATAGAATAGGTGATATGAACTATTCTTTGTTTGGCAATAAATGCTTATATATTTAATGACTTCTGTGGCAGAATTTGATCTTATATTTCATTTATAATAACGTAATACAGTTTGTGAGTCACTCACCCATCTCAAACCTCCACTAAGTACCTTATCTACTAAAAAATAATCATAATCATAGTTTTGAATTATAAAAATTGGTTTTAATTTATAACACAACTTTGCATAACTGACATGAGAACAAAGGAAGTGATTCCTTTGAGCACTCTGCTCAGGGAATGCTTGCTGTGTACATTGGGCTAAAATGACCGGAAACCCAAACAAGCTGTAAACATTCTGCTTCCTATAATGGATACCTGAGTGTTGGATTTTACCACCAATTGTAGGAAAAACCCACAATTTTTCAGAAAGAAGAGCATAGGAGTTTGTGCCAATGCACAGACGAAACTGGACTAAGCCACCCACCTCAGCCTTTCTTAGATCAGACACAGGTGCAGTCTGTGGGTTTGCCTTACTTTGTGACACATTAGGAAAGCAGATATTTTTCAGGATAGAAAAGAGGGAAGCCAGAAATAGGTATTATCTGTCTACTTTGAGAAACTAAAAGTCCTAGAGATTCTTACAACTCCAGGGAATTTTAGAGCCTCTCAAACTGAGGCTTCACAAATCATCTTGGATTTAACCAATCCACCTGTCTTCTTGAATGAGAAGCAAATATTGAGGGTAGGAAGATGGAGCTTTGTCTTTTTTTTTCCAAATCCTAAAAGAACATTATAATTTATTGTATGCTTTATGCTGTATAAGCCAAATAGTAGCTTGACTGATGTGGTACATTAGAAACACATACACAGTTACATGTACCACACACATACATATGTGCACTAAATATAAATATTTATAAATATTTATATAGATGTGAAATATGTGGAAAATAGTGTGGTGTAATTGTTAAATTTCTGGTATTTTAAGTATTTTTTTTCTTTGTGTAAATGTTTCTATTTCCCCATATAGTATATATAGTATAAAATGATGACAAATGAATTAGTTTCTTTGTATTGTGTTTCCTTTCTTCTTTGGTTTTGAAACATTCGGTCTCCCGAGATGAACAAATTAAGGCCAGGGCAAGGTATTGTGAATATGTTTGTCAACTTGACATGTTCTTTAATATAAATAGTAGCATTGAAAGTGATTTGTGGTTGACTATCAACGGGACTTGGTGGGGGTGGGCAGGCTGCCTCAGAAAAGGAAGGTAAACTGTATCAAATAGACATCTTCTTTTTGTTGAAAAAAAAAAAAAAAAAAAATCTGGCCCAGAAAAGGAACTGTCTAGGTCAATTGGGAGAAATTTGAGAGGTCAGCTTTTATTCATTGTTGACGTTTAACCCTGAGCCATTTTGCCAAAGTCAAGAAGCTATTTTTAGTTTCAGATCATGTATGCTTTTCATAAGCAGGAAACATACTGCATATCTGTTCCAAGTCAAGTTTGTATTGCATATTCTCTTCCAAGTCAAGTTTTGGAAGCAGTTATTCTTGAAAGTTATTATTTTTTTTCCTGTGGCATTTCATGGAAAACACTTACTCCAGCCAATAAGTTATGGATGTATTTTCTTAGACTGAAAAGATTCTTATAATGAGTAAGCTAATTGAAGCCATGGGAATAAATGTAATTAAGCAATTTTTGGTTTATAATACAATCATGAAGTTGGAAAGAATCTTGAAAATTCATTTATTTTAAATCTCTATTTAGGCTAAAGAATATCCCATTCCCACTTCCCAGTGAATGGGCACATATTCTATTTTTAAAGCTATTTAAAAAACATCAGACTAACCCACTGTGTAAATACTATCCTCTAAATACTTTCTATGATTGTGACATTATTTTCCTGAAGTTGTTTGAATATCTCTTGTGGCAAATCATACTATAAAACACAATATAAATATAAGCACTTTTACTATTATTATATTTGTATTATTATTTGTGATATGACTCTGGACCTTCCATACATTTTCTCTTTTGTTTTTCATTTTCCATAGTTCTCAGTCCAATGCTGCATACTTAGAAATTTGTTCTTGTCCCTATAAGCAGCAAAGATTCATCTGAGTAAGCCCCACAATGTGATAGCTTTGTATTGTGTCAATTTGGATGTATTGAATTTTATTTTCTAGAATGCTGTTTTTAGGTACGTTTCATTAAGGTGGAATGCAAGGAAGATTCACTCCAGAGTCCTAGGTTGGAAGGAAAGCAGAAGCCATTTGTAAGTCACATATACAACTGCTGATCTGTAGGCTCACCTTCTTGGCATTAAGCAACAGTTGAGTCTTTGATTGTCCTCTTCACCCTTAGGTCTCCTTTCAGTTTTTCTGCTTTTGGGCCAGCTGTGGGTGTATGTTTTCAGCATGTTGAGGAACGACTCCAACTTCTTCAAGACATCTTTTATCAAGGCAGGAGCAACAAGAATGGACATCGGCTTCAGGATGTCCTTGTGGAGTTCCAAATTGTAATCATGGTCTCCAGTTTGCTGGTGATATTCTCTCCCAGCCTATCTGAGCTGGGCTCCAGCATGAGACATGGAGGCCTCTTAGCCAGTCCCCATGATTACCCTGTGATAAATCCCTTAATATGAATTAGTACATCCTATTGGTTCTTTCTCTATACTTGAACTCTGAGTGCTGTATTTAAGAATCAGAACCAGGAACCAAGAATCATGATCCTTAGAAATTTAGCTATCTCTCTGGCTAGCTTCAAACTTTTATTTATCTCTTGACAGTATTCCTATGCATCTTCAGAAAACAAATTGAGAAATATGGTCCTAAGATTTCCTGGAGTCACTTAAATATTTAATCACCCAAAGAGACACTAATTTCTTATTCAGAACATATCATTCTCTCATGATAAGCTGCAATTACCAGGAAAAGGATTCTGATGGACTCATTTGAATCATGTACTATGGCCTTGAACCATTTGCATTGTCCATGGAAATAGGTTTTAAAGAATGGATTGGACTGTGTCTGGTGTCCACCAAGAGGGCAAACAAATTTGTTGAATGCTGTGGGGATAGGTTAAACTAAATGGCTTTTGGGATCCCAGTGGCATTTCATGTGAACAGAATTTGTGGACTGAACTGACTTCCTTGTTGGGGTTCATAGTTATCAGAACACACTGACAGGTTCATGATGGTTGCCTGTGTCGATAATCTGGTGTCCATGCCTTGCAAGTGTTAAGCATTTCCAGTACCAGCCCTTCCCTCAGATTGTACTAAAATGCTCATTTGTTCTTGCAAAACATTTTCATGAAGTTTATAATAGGCTGCAAACACAATACTAATATTAGGGAAAATAAAGATGAGCTACATGGCAAGGTTGTGGTTTATAAACACATAACTTAGCAGGACAAATAGACAATTTGATTTTGAGTGAAGGAAGTATTGAACTCAGAGCAAGGCATGTTTGATTTATACTTTGCTTTGTCATTAACTATCTTTTTGACAACGTAATGGTAATTCTGTAAGAAAACAGACTACTTGTACTCTAACTTCATCAACTAATAATCTACATGCTCTTGGGTCAGTTTTTCTTTTTTAAAAAAATCATTCTAGGGTATAGTTTCATGTTTAACAACTAGAGATAAGACTATTATAAAAGTAAGACAGTATTTGAGAATACTGCAAGAGAGGCACATATCTTTTTATTTTAAATTTCACCTATGTTTTATTAAGTGAAGGAGTTTTAGAAATCACAAAGGTTAACTTTTTCAAATTTTAAATTTCACCCATGTTTTATTAAGTGAAGAATTTTTAGAAATCACAAATTTTTCAAATTTCTCTTCAGCAACTGGTAGAACCATTATAATTTTTAATGTGGCAATTAATATGATCAATCATATAAATAAACATCTTAATATTTGATCATTCTGATATTCATGTGATTAAACATGCTTGATTTATTTATTCTTCTCTTGGATTTAATTTACAGAAAGGTAGTTGAGATTATACATACAGATTTATGTATTTAGTGGGTATGAATTTTGATGCACAAACTCATTGATGAAAGAAATATCACAGTTTTTATCATCTTCAAATTAATTTAATTACGACTTCCAACACATATGCCCCTAGTTGTCAGAAAACTCAGCACCAGTTCTTCCTTTTTAAAAAATTTTTTTTTTGTAGATGGACATGATACCTTTATTTTATTTATTTATTTTTTGTATTGATCTTGTTATTAGAAATGTAATTTTTAAAATTGTAAACAAATGGGGTACAACTTGTTTCTCTGTTTGTACATGATGTAGAGGCATACCATTTGTGTAATCATACATTTACATAGGGTAATGGTGTTTGAGTCATTCTGTTATTTTTTCCTCCCCCTGACCCCTTCCACTCCTCTTTTCCCTCTATACAGTCCCTCCTTCCTCCATTCTTGCCTCCCTACCACACCCCATTATGTATCATCATCCACTTATCAGCGAGATCATTCGTCCTTTGGTTTCTTGAGATTGGCTTATCTCACTTAACTTGATATTCTCCAGCTTCATCCATTTGCCTGCAAATGCCACATTTTTATTATTCTTTATGGCTGAGTAATATTCCATTATGTATATATATATACACTGTTTCTTTATCCATTCATCAATTGAGGGGCATCTAGTTTGGTTCCACAATCCGGCTATTGTGAATTGAGCAGCTATGAACATTGATGTGACTGTATCTCTGAAGTACGCTGATTTTAAGTCCTTTGGGTATAGGCCAAGGAGTGGGATAGCTAGGTCAAATGGTGATTCCATTACAAGTTTTCTAAGGAATCTCCATACTGCTTTCCAGAGTGGCTGCACTAATTTGCAGCCCCACCAGCAATGTGAGTGTACCTTTTTCCCCACATCCTCGCCAACACCTGTTGTTGCTTGTATTCTTGATAATCGTCATTCTAATTAGAGTGAGATGGAATCTTAGGGTAGTTTTGATTTGCATTTCTCTTATTACTAGAGATGTTGAACATTTTTTCATATATCTGCTGATTGCTTATAGATCTTCTTCTGTGACGTGTCTGTTCATTTCCTTAGCCCATTTGTTGATCGGGTTATTTGTATTCTTGGTGTAGAGTTTATTTATTAAGGTGGTGCTGAGGACTGAACCCAGTGCCTCACATGTTAGGTAGGTGCTAGAGCACCTACCCCAACCCCAGCCCCAAGCACCAGTTATTCTTGAGTGTCTTTCCTGTTACTAAGGTAGTGTAAAGTTTCTAGGGTTTTATAAAATCCAAAGACACTGGCAGAAACCACTAGCCATCCGTCATCTCCATTCCTGTGTTGCTTTCAGCCTCCAGCTGCTCAGATCCAGCTCCAGAGGTTTTGCTGCTTTTAGGCCGTCCCAGATTACAGATAGCAGGTCCCTGATGTATGAGAGAATTAGAAGTCTCTCCTTTGTCACCAGTTAGGGGAAATTTCTTTCTTTCTTCTCTCTAAGTGAAAACTGATCTCCACTACAAAAGCACTTAATTTAATCTCTTCAATGAAGTTTTTTGTAAAAGAGAAGAGAAAATCAGCTCAAAACTCCTTGAGGCAATGAGTTACAAATCTTAACAGCTTAGGACTGACTGTGGAGAGTGCATATAGAGAACAGCAACCTAATTTGATAACATAAATTGTGACACTTCTCATTTCTTTTATGCTTTGTAAGAGTTTCAGCAGCAAAAAATATAGTTCCTTCTTGGGTTTTGCCAGAATGTCTTGCTGAAACTATCTGAGCCTCATAGTTTTGTCAGGGAATAGCTCTTTATGTGTTTTTTAACTTATTATATGGTTATTGGTAGATTTAGATTTTCTATTTTATCTGAAGTCCACTTTAGTAATAACATCTTCTAGAAAAGTTATTCACATAATTGTGATTGTCATGTGTAACAGAATTAAGTATACTACTGTAGTTTTTAAAAATGTTACTTATTGGAGAGTTTGTATATTTTTCTTCCTTCTAAATTTTAAAGATTTCAATTTTCACCTGAATGGATTGTAAGAAATTATGTACCTTGTTGTTACTTTTCAAAAGTTTAGATCTTGGCTTTATTTATTAATTTGATTGTAATCTTTTCAGTTTTAAATTTGTTAACTCCTGCCTCTTCATTATTTCTCTAGGTTTATTTTTTCTAACTTCTGAGTTAAATGTTCAGTTAATTTATTTCCAATAATGCTTCTTTAATAAGAAATGCTGTAATATAACTCTGATACCAGTACTGATCACATCTCAGATTTGATGCAGCTTATCATTGTATTTATTTTGTAATTAATTGTTTTAGTTTTATTGACTAAAGGTTTATCTAGTTTTATTGAGTTGTGGTCTGCAAATATATTTTTAGAAGTTTCACTTTTGAAGTTCACATTACTTCATATTTTTTAAATACTAATGGCCTATTTTAACCTGTACTCCTTAGAATTTATGTTATTTTTAAGTACTACAGATTCAGTGTTCACAAATCAAAGAATTGAGAGTACCAGGGCCAGGAGAAAATCCATGTCCCAAGTAGTCAGGCAGAGTCAGTCCAATGGTCTTGATATTTTTGTTCTGTTTTGGCCCTCCATGGACTGGATGATGCCCACACATTTTGGGGAGCATCATCTTCTTTACTCAGTTCACTAGTTCAAATGCTAATCTCTCCCAGAAATACCCTCATAGACATACTCAGAGATCATGTGGAACCTGACATCTGGACAACCCAGGACTCAGTCAGGCTGACAAGAGACTTAGCCATCGCAAGTGCACCCTCTGTCAACTTGGCAGTCATATTTGACTTCTCAAACCATGCTTATTCTATAACTATGGAAAATAACAAAGTCATAATTCTTCCTAATATCTGTTTCAAGAGCCTTCCCCCAGTGACCTAACTTTCTTGTACTAGACCTCACCTTTTAAATGTTTCATGACCTCCCATAATGCCTCAGGCCAACAAACAACCTTTTAGTATATGAGGATTTGGGGACATTTAAGATCCAAGCCACAAGGATTTGAAACAAAATAGGAAGAAACTGCTCATGATAATTGGAGACTTCATTTCTGTAACAGGTCCCTTGGTTGTTGCTGGTATTTATAATCACTTAATATCCAATCTGTATTCCTTTTGTTTTCAGCAAGCACTACAGCTTGTCATGGTTTCTTTACCAGGTAGAGTCACTACATCTTCAACGTGTCCAGTCTAATAGTCTTGCCTGGATTGGGTTGTTATAGTTTTCCATTGACTTTAATCACCGGGCAATAATAGACTCTTGTATTCTGGATACATTCTTCATTACCTCCATTTTGGAATAGCAGTCTAATTTCCACTTGGTAATCAGATCGATTGTCCCAGCTAACACAGCAACTCTTTTATGCCTTATGATTTTAGAGGCATGAGGAATCCAAAGTAGCTGAGTGACAATACGGCCTTTATTTTTAGTGGGATAGTTGTTGTTTCTACTGGTAGAAGTATTCTTCCTTTTGGTATTAAGACCTCTAGGCCATGAGAGAATGAAGTTGCAGAAATGGTGAATAAAATCGTACCCGGTGATCCCTGGGAGTAACAGTGAGTGATATCACTACCATTTCTACCACTTACTTCCCGAGTGCATGAATCTTAGCTATGGGGAACAGTATCAGATTGTAACCTGCTGGAGGACCTTCCTCAGCCCTGAAAGGTAATGCCCTTTAGCCTGATCTTGTAAATGATTCTTCAAAGGCCATTCCACACTGTTATCAGGACAGGTCTTTCAAGATGATGAGGAATGTGCTAAAATTAATGAATTCTACAATTTGTTCTTGTAGACCCAAACTTTCACCACCCTGTTATCCTGTTCTTCTTACCTATAATGAATGTCAGTTCACTATAAACTACTTATACTTTCATTCTGCAAATTTTGGTATAAAAATGTTCTTGTGTCTTAATTTCATCAGAGGATTTTCCAAAAGCTATCTAGTGTTGCTGCTGGTAGTTTTGAAGTATGTATCAGGACCTGGTCGCTTTTTTTTTTTTTTTTTTTTTTTTTTTTTTTTTGCTATCATGTATGATGACCCTAGAAACCCTTGCTTTTCAAAAAAAATCTCAATCATCTAAAGTTTGGTACAACTTGGATAACATGCTTATAGAGGCCCAGAAATCCAAAAGTCTGCTATGTGCATGATGGAAACCCAGAAAAACAGGTGATGTAATTAGTTCTAATCCTTGAGAGTGATACAGCTAATGGCATAGAGATGCTGATTTGAGTCTGAATGCCAAAAAATCAGTTCAATAGCAAGAGAAAACCAATATTCCAGCTGAACTATTTAGTTTAACTTAATTTTCCTTTGTTCTGCCTTTGTGTTTTATTCTGGTCTTCAATAGATTGGATGATACTCTCCTGCATGGGGAGAATCATCAGCTTTACCAGATCCATCAATTCAAGGGAAAGTCTCTTCCAGAAAACACCCTCATAGGTACACCTAGGAATAATGTTTAACAGCTTTCTGAGCATCTTTTGGACTAGTAAAGTTGGCATATAAAATTAGCTATTACATTTTTATTCCTTAGATATTTTATTAGCAGTTCTTTCTCTGGTTCTGTGTGTCTCTTTTCTTTTACAAATCATGTTTTTTTGGGCAAGCTATTTTATTTCTGTACTATCAACTATTTCTTCAATATTATCTTTTTTTAATTTATTTTTATTTGTGATATTTTAATATCAGTACCGTAGTGTTAGAAATAATGAGGTACCAAAAGAAAGCAAATGTTGGTGAGCAAGGCAAAACTTTACTTCTTTTTTCTTTTAGATAGCATAATATTTTAATTTTTATACTTTTGAGTATACATGACAGTAGAATAGAATCTGACTTATTTATATAAACATGGAGTACATCTTATTCTAATTAGGATCCTAGTCTCATGGTTGTTCATGATGTGGAAATTCACCATGATGTGTGTGTGTGTGTATGTATGTGTGTGTATATATATATATATATATATATATATATATATATATATATGAACATAGAAAAGTTATGTCTGATTCATTCCATTGTCTTTCCTATTCTTGTCCCCTCTCCCTTCCCTTTATTCACCTTTGTTTAGACCATTGAATTTCTATTCACCCCCAACTCCCACCCCTGTAGTGTGTTATCATCCACATATCAGAGAAAACTATTGACCTCTGGTTTGTTGAGATTGACTTATTGCACTTAGCATAATAGTCTCCAGATCTATCCATTTTCCAGCAAATGTGATAAAGTCATTTTTATGGCTGAGTAATATTCCATTCTGTGTGTAAACCACATTTTCTTTATCTGTTCATCTGTTGTTCAGCAACTAGTTTGGTTGCATAGCTTAGCTACTGTGAATTGAACTGCTATAAACATTGATGTGGCAGTGTCACTGTAGTATGCTGTTTTTAAGACCTTTGGTGATATAATGAGGAGTGGGATAATTGGGTCAAATGGTAGTTCCATTCCAAGTTTTCTGAGGAATCTCTATACTGCTTTCCAGAGTATAGAGTCCCACCAGGGATGTATGAGTGTACTGTTTCCCCATGTCCTTTATTGTTATTTATTGTTACTTTTATTCTTGATTGTTGTCATTTGGACTGGAGTAAGAAAGAATCTCAGTGTAGTTTTAATTTTCATTTCTCTAATTGCTAGAGATGTTGAACATTTTTTCAAGTATTTGTTGACCATTTTTCTTGATTCATTTTTCTTCTACTGTGAAGGGTCTGTTCAGTTCCTTTGCCCATTTATTGATTAGTTTTTTGTTGTTATTGTTGTTTGTTTGTTTTTTAGTTTGTTTTTTGTTTATTTTTGGTACCGGGGATTGAACTCAGGGGCACTTGACCACTGAACCACAAGCCCTATTTTACATTTTATTTAGAGACAGGGTCTCACTGAGTTCTTAGTGACTTACTTTTTTGCTGAGGCTGGCTTTGAACTCATGATTCTCCTGCCTCAGCCTCCCGAGCCACTAGGATTACAGGTATGTGCCATAGCACCAGGCAGTTATTTGGTTTTCTGCTTTTTATGAGTTTTTTATGTATTCTGGAGATTAATGCTTTGAGGTGCAGGTGGCAAAGATTTTCTCCCATTCTGTAGGCTCTCTCTTCACACTCTCGATTGTTTCCTTTGATGGGAAGAAGCTTGTAGTTTGATATCATCCCATTTATTAATTCTTGATTTTACTTCTTGGGCTTTAGGAGTCTTGTTAAGGAAGTCAGATCCTAAGCAGCAATGGTGACAATTTGGGTCTGCCTTTTTTTCTTTTAGGTACCTAATAGAAACGTGCCTAAGTGTTTGATCCAGTTGGAGTTGAGTTTCATGCAGGGTGAGAGAGAGGGATTTAATATCATTCTGCTACATGTGCATTTGCAGTTTTCCCAGCACCATTTGTTGAATAGGCTATCTGTCTTCAGTGAATGTTTTTGACTCCTTTGTCTAGTATGAGATAACTGCATTTATGTGGGCTTGTCTTTGTGTCTTCTGTTCTGTACCATCAGCCTACATGTCTGTTTTGGTGCCAATACCTTGCTGTTTTTGTTATTATGGCTCTGTAGTATAGTTTAAGATCTAGTATTGAGATGTCTCCTGCTTCACCCTTTATGCTAAGGATTTCTCTGACTCTTCTGGGTCTCTTATTTTTCCAAATGAATTTCATGACTGCTTTTTCTAGTTCTATGAAGAATGTCATTGGGATTTTAATAGGAATCACATTGAATCTGTGTAACACTTTTGGTAGTATGGCCATTTCGACAATATTAATTCTGTCTATACAGGACCATGGGATGGCTTTCCATCTTCTAAGGTCTTCTTCAATTTCTTTCTTTAGTGTTCCATAGTTTTCATTGTAGAGGTCTTTCACCTCTTTTATTAGATTGATTCCCAAGTATTTTATTTTATTTTACTTTGAGGCTCTTATGAATGGGGTAGTATTCCTAATTTGTCTTTTAGTAGATTCATCACTGATGTATAGGAGCATGTTTGATTTATGGTATTAATTTTATATAGTGCTACTTTGCTGAATTCAAGAATTCATTTATGAGTTATAGAAAATTTCCTGTGGAATTATTTGGATTTTCTAAATATAGAATCATGTCATTGTCAAATAGTGATAGTTGGAACTCTTCTTTACCTGTTTGTGTATCTTTAATTTCTTTCATCTGTCTAATTGCTCTGGCTAGATTTTCAAAGACAATGTTGAATAGAAGTGGTGAAAGAGGGCATCCCTATCTTTTTCCAGTTTTTAGAGGAAATACTTTCAATTTTTCTCCATTTAGTATGATGTTGGCCTTGGGTTTAGCATATATAGCTTTTAAGATATTGAGGTATGTTCCTACTAGTCCTAGTTTTTCTATTGTTTTCAATGTGAAGTGGTACTGTATTTTGTCAAATACTTTTTCTGCATCTATTGAGATGACATGATTCTTATTTTTAAGTCTATTGATGTGATGAATTACTTTTTTTGATTTCTGTATGTTGAACCAACCTTGCATCCCTGGGAAAAACCCTATTTGATCCTGGTGCACTATCTTTTTAATATGTTTTTGTATGTGATTTTCCAGAATTTTATTGAGAATTTTTACATCTGTGTTCATCAAGGATATTGGTCTGAAGTTTTCTTTCCTTGATGTGTTTCTGTATGGTTTTTGAATCAGGATGATACATGTGTCATAGAATGAGTTTGGAAAGGTTCCTTCCTCTTCTATTTCAAGGAATAATTTGAGGAGAGTTGGTGTTAGTTATTCTTTGAAGGTCTGGTAGAACTCAGATGAGATTCCATCTGGTTCTGGGCTTTTCTTTCTTGATAGTATTTTGATGGCATCTCCAATTTCCTTGCTTGAAATTGATCTGTTTAAATTTTCTGTGACCTGGTTCAATTGGGGTGGTCTTATGTCTCTATAAATTTGTCAATGACTTCAAGATTTTCTATTTTATTGGAATATAAGTTTTCAAAGTAGTTTCTGATTATCATCTGTATTTCAGTGGTGTCCATGGTGATATTTCCTTTTTCATCATGATTTTAAAAATTTGAGTTTTTTCTCTCTTTCCCTTGGTTACTATGTATAATAGTTTTACAAATTTATTATTTTTATTCAAAGAACCAACTTGTTGTTTGTTTTAGTCAGCTTTTTTGCTGCTGTGACTTAAAAGGTCTTACCAGTGCAATTACGGAGAGGATAGGCTTATTTGAGGGCTCATGGTTTCAGAGGTCTTAGTCCATAGAAAGTTGGCTCCATTCCTTGGGGCTTAAGGTGAGGCAGAACATCATGGTGGAAAAGGGTGGCAGAGGGAAGCAGATTACATCATCAGGAAGCAGAGAGAGAGAGAGAGAGAGAGAGAGAGAGAGAGAGAGAGAGAGTCTCCACTGTCCAGATACAAAATATATACCCTCACCCCAGTAGCCTCACCCCAATTTCTACCTCCTCCAGCCACACCCTACCACTTCAATTAATCTGACCTGAGATTAATTCACTGATTGGTTTAAGACTCCTACAACTCAATCATTTCTCCTCTGAATCTTCCTGCATTGTCTCACATGTGAGCTTTTGGGGGACACCTCACAAACCATAACATTGTTGTTTCAATTTCATTGATCTTGGCTCTGATTTTAATTATTTTCTGTTTTAAATTGCTTATGGTGCTGATTTGTAACTCTTTTTTCAAGGTCTTGAAATGTAATGTAAGGTTATGTATTTGGTGACTGTCTAGTCTTTTAATGAATCAGCTCAGTGGTATGAGCTTTCTTCCTTGAACTGCCTTCATAATGTCCAAGAGATTTTGATAAGTTTTTTCACTGTTCTGGTTTACCTCTAAGTATTTTTCAAAATTTCATCCCCAATTTCTTCTCTTATCCATTGATCATTCAATGGCATATTATTTAGGTGTTAGAACAGCTTCTATTTTTTTATTTTATTGTTGATTTCTAATTTCATTTCATTATGATCTGTTAGAATGCAAGGTATTATCTCTATGTTTTTGATTTGCTAAGTTTTGCTTCATGGCCCATGACATGGTCCCTTTTAAAAAGTGATCTATGTGCTGCTGAGAAAAAAAATCTATTCAGCCTTGATGGATTAAATATTTTATACATGTCTGTTAAATCTAAATTATTAGTTGTATTTTTTAGTTCTGTAATTTCTTTGTTTTGTTTTTGTTTGGATATCTATCCAGTGATGAGAGAAGCATGTTAACATCACCCCGTATTTTTGTGTTGTGGTGCATCTGATTCTTAAAATTGATAAGGGTTTGTGTAATGTATGTAGACACTCCATTGTTTGAGGCATAAATATTTATGATTGTTATATGTTGTTGATGTATAATTCCCTTAAGCAGTATGAAATGAACTTCTTCCTCCTTTCTGTTTAACATTGGCTTGAAGTTCACTTTAATGTGAGGATAGAAACCCCTGCTTATTTATGAGATCCATGAGAATGATATTTTTTTTTTTTTTCTATTCTTTTACCTTCAGTCTGTGGATGTTTTGCCTATGAGGTGAGTTTCCTGGGGATAGCATATTGTTGGGTCTCGTTTTTAAATCCAATCTGCCCACCTGAGTCTTTGGATTTGATGAGTTTGGGCCACTTACATTCAATGTTTTTATTGACATATGATTCTCATTCCCTGTCATTTTGATTTATTTCTGGTTTTTAATTTGAGTTACTTTCTCCTTTGACTACTCTTCTAGTATGTTTCCTCCATTTGTTGGTTTTTATATTTATTTTTTATTTCTTCTTTATGAAATATTTTATTGAATTTTTTTTAGTGCAGCCTTTAAAGTTGTGAATTTTTTTAACTTTTGTTTATTGTGGAGGCTTTTTTATTTTACCATCAAATGTGAAGTTTAATTTTGCTAATTATAGTATCCTTGGTTGGCATCCATTTTCTTTCAGAGCTTGGTATGTATTAGTTCAAGATCACCTAGATTTTAGGATCTGGTTTTAGAAATCAGCTGATATCTGGATTGGTTTCCCTCTAAATGTGACCTGTCATTTTTCACCAGGAACCTTTAAAATTTTATCCTTATTCTGTGTGTTGGGCATTTTTATAAGGATGTGCCTTGGCATAGGTCTATTGTAATTTTGTCTGTTTGAGTCCAGTAGTCCTCTTATGTTTGATTTTCCATTTCATTCCTAAGATTTGGGAAATTTTCTGATATCATTATGGTGCATTCCTTTGGTTTGTATTTCCAAGTCTTCATCTATCCTGATAAATTTTAAATTTGGTCTTTTCATGTTATTTCTTGAAAGTCCAGTTGGTGTTGTCTTCATATCTTTTCTCCATGGTCAACTTTATTTTCCAGATTATATATTTTGTCTTTGTTGCCTGAAACTCTATCTCCCAAGTGGTCTTGTCTGTGATATTCCTTCATTTCAAGAATTTCTGATTGATTCTTCTTCAGGATTTTGATCTCCTTATTGACATGATCTTTTGCTTCTTGGATTTTCTCTGTGATTTCACTCCTTATATCACCTTTCTCCTCACAGATCAATTTAACTATAAACTTTCTAAATTCCTTCTCTGACATTTCCTCCATTGTGATATCATGGGATTCTGTTCATGAGGTATTTTGATTTGTTTGAGATGGTTTATTCCCTTGCTTTTTCATGTTGATTATATGTCTACCCATTTATCAGTAAGAATCTGAAGTGGCAGAGCTTCTACCATATGAATTCATAGTGTTTCTGAAGGTTTCTTTTACCTCATATTTTAGGGGGGAAAAGAGAATAACAATGACCAATGAAATCAATATTCAGAATTAATCTAAGAACTTAGTTCCTATTTTGTCCTCTACAATGTTAATTGGCACTAGAAATAGAAATGGTATAGTAGGCAATTGCCAACAATAGAGATATTATGGTTATAAAGGGGATTACTTTTTCAAAAAAGTGTAGAAGGAGAATGCAGAGGAGCTATAGGAAGTAATAATTGAGAGGTAGGCTGAAAGAGAGTAGTAATAAAGATTCAAAGAAAAATGAAAGAATAATAGAATTTTACTGTTCATGGAAAAAAGAGAGGATGAGACTCAAGGGATATAGTCAGTGGAATTTAATATAAGATGACAATAAGAACAACAACAAAAACAATATGAAACAAAACCCATGTATACTAATCAAAAACCCTAGTCCTCAAAAGGCAAGAAAATAACTACTTTCAAGACTTCATGAACTTCTAGAAATGCAAAGAGTGAGACAAATATATATATGTACAAATGTTCATGGACCATTCATCATGCTACAGTTACAAAAAAGAAAAAAAAAAGAAATAAAAAAGTTTCTTGATGGAAGATTAACAAATTGTCTCCATTGTGATGGTCAAAAATTGTCTATAAAATCATATGTTGACTGTCAATTCCCAATTGTCTCATTCTGTTTATTCTTGAGGGATATATTGAATGAAAGAGTAGAAGTCGGGGCTCTCAATGCCTTCATTTTGTGGAGCTACTCAGGTTGCCCATTCTCAGTTTTCCTTCTTGGCAGGATGAGGCGGGGCTGGCTGGAGGGTGTTGTCTATTCCACTCATAATGAGGGGCTTCTCTAGACTTCTTTGAAAGGGATTCCCAGAGGTGGAGCTCCTACAGGCAGGGTTTGGGTCCAGGTCCACAGGTCCACCCCCTGTGCTTTGTGTAATAATGTTTGGTGAAGCTTTTAAATCAGCAAACCTCCAGAGCCCAGCTGCTTCTGGTTCAGGCTGGGTGTCTGTATTGCTTAAATCTCCCCTGGGTTCTGCTCAAGTGGCAGAGGAAGTCCAACATCCCCTCTACCATGGCATCCCTATCTTGGCCACCTGGGATCAGTCCCAAAGCGCACATTAATTTTCCCCTCCCCCATCAAGTTCTCAGTCATCCCCAGTTGGTCCTGTGAACTGTGAGACTCAAAGAGTGAGAGACATCCAGTATCTCTCTGGTGTGAGTGTTTTGAATTCCCCTGGGTGCAATGCTTTCCATGCCTGAATTTCACCTGGTTTTCTAGTCACTCTCTGGACAGTGTGGCAGGCCCCTGCCAGGTCACATTGTCAGACCCAGCTGGAATTCCACAGTCTGGGCCACTGGGTTGACAACCACAGGTAGGGGTGGTCACAGCACAGTGGGAAAAGTCTGAGGCTGACCCTGCTCTCCACATGTCTCTAAGGGCCATGTAATGTCCCTTTCACACAAAAACAACTACTTCACAAAAACAACAAGTTCACCTACTTGTTCAGTTCTTCAATGTCCCGCCCCCCCCCACCACCATCCTCTTCACTTCAAGTCACACTTTGGTACCACCCAAAATGCAGGCTCTCTTAAGTCTCTCTCTCTGACCTGCCTGCGGAGGATCCACACCAGTAGCCTCCTACCCCAGTGGTGGGATTTTTCATTTTTCTGTTTTTTCCTTTTTATTCTATAAAACAGTGTGAGTCCCTAGGCCATTCTGAGAGTAAATCCCAGTAGGATTTCTTTTCTTTCTTTTCTTTTCTTTACTCTCTCTTTCTCTTTCTTTCCCTCCCTCCCTCCTTTCCTTCCTTCCTTCTTTCCTTCCTTCCTTCCTTCCTTTCTTTCTTTAACTGACCTCAAAGAAAAGCTGTTTGTCCTCTTTCCTGGCTCTGCATCACAGAGCAGTTTGAAAAGTAACCTTCCCTACTCTGCCATCCTCGCAAAACTTTGCTTCTGCCAGAGGGCATTCTACCAGAACCTGGTTAGCAAGCACACCTGGGTGGGCAGTCTGCGGGTTTATAGCCTAAGGCAGTGGTGCCCTTCACCCTGATTGGAGTGCTCAGGGGTACAATCTAAGTGATTGGCTAATTGTAAAATTGGGGTGGACAAAAGGGGAAGACTATAATTAAATGGCCACAATTAGATTCAATTAAAGCTGAATGCTATATTCTAAAAATATACTACCAGACTTTCTTTTTGTCACATTCATTCAATATTTTCCTAAAACTGAACATTATCAGAACTGAACATACCAGAGCATAGCACCTCCCTGAAATTAATACATCACATATGAGCCAAAAATTTTAAAAAATTTACATCTCAGTGAAGTTGACATTAAAATTCAACTATAAGTAAATGGAAAATTCCTTGATTCACACAACATAACCTATAATAAAAAAAGTAAGATTTTTTCATAAATAGTACAGTACCAATTCAGAGAAAAGATGACTTTCTATTCATGCAGATGAATTTTATTTTTCAGATTGTGTCTGAGATTTTCATTTGGATGAAAGTATTTTCTGATTTCTGTCTGCTACTACTTAATAGTATTAAATCTAATTTATCCATATAAAGAGAATTTGAATTTGTTTAAAAATGTACTCTAGATCATGGATAAGAGAGATAAATACACCCAAGTCTTCAACATCAACTGATAGATGCTGCTGTTCATCTATCCTAGCTCCACATCAGGATTGAGGAAAATTTTAGAAACATTGCTTACCAACCGATTATGCATTACTCTAATAGATATATGATATTCAAGCCATTATTTAGTATGTGTTGCATGGCATAAAATGAATGGCAAAATAAATCAACATAATTTAGATTTTTTTTCTTTTCCTCAGTCTTCCAAATACAAGATACTTCAATTAGATGATCCAAGGAAAAGTATTTTTTTAGCAAGCTATACTATAATTTGCTTAGTTTCCCATTTCACTTTGATGTTGTCAAGTTTACTTTAAAAAAATCAATATAATGTGAATATTTTTGGACTTCAGATCTCCATTTTATATGAATATAAGCAAATCATACATTTTAACTAAGTAAATGGAAGATATTGAGTTTGAAGATATGGTTAATTGATGGATTATTTAAAGGGCAAACATGAATTATTCCTAAAGTAAATTACTTCTAACTCTTAGTTTCTCTTCTTATCATCCCTACTTT
This sequence comes from Sciurus carolinensis, assembly GCF_902686445.1. Taxonomy (NCBI): domain Eukaryota; kingdom Metazoa; phylum Chordata; class Mammalia; order Rodentia; family Sciuridae; genus Sciurus; species Sciurus carolinensis. Next base: position 125,794,067 of record NC_062222.1, read on the forward strand.
CTGGCTAAATAGATTCACAGTCACATTCAATATTTGACAACTTGGAAATAGTTGCTTTAAAAAAATAATTCCTCTGGGTCTGATGAAAACTTTGATGACAGTTTATTCCTATAAACATATGACCACTGAGATAATGGGATCTGAAATAATGACATAACCTCTATATTAACATTGCATATCTGCTTAGTAAAAGCATCATTTTATGATCTACCACTTTACTTGCCTGCCAAATGACCAACATCTGATTTGCTATTTCGGTCTTAAATTAAGTTGATATATCTAAACTAGGAAATTCTCCCATCCTTCCTGCCTTTTTGGGAGATTTTTTTTTTAAAGTTCTCATTGATATTATATAGCTATGGATCAGGTAGAATGCTGACTGCAGTCCGTCTTGGTTTATAATTATTCCCCCCAAAAAATCTTCAACCTAAGATTCCCAAGAGAAAACATTAAGATAATGTAAATATCTATGCATGGTCTCTTTGTTTATGTTTTCATTATTTAATTCTTTTAGCTAGGTGCTGGTTGAGACTGAGAGAAAATGCCTGTCTCTTTAATCCTAGTGAGATGACCAGGTGGGCATCAGTAAGCTATATCTTAAAAGAGTATAAGATCAAAAAACCAGGAAACATTCAATCAAAGGGACTAGAACATTGTTTTTCATTTTTATTTTTATAACTATATTCTTAAGGCAATAACATATTCTCTTCAGAGCCAATGTCACACGGGGTAAATACTCTCATGTGAATACATGGATATAAGAGAGTGAATGATTAGCCAAATTTCTTAAAATATTGGTGAAAAAAAAGTCCTCCAAGTGAATCTAATACTATCCCTTATGAGAAATGTAATGTGGTATGTGCATCTGCCACTCTAACTCTGATTAGGTGAAGTATAAGAATGAAGAAACAAAGCAAAACTAGTAAAACCAAGGACGGAATGATTGAGGTGTGCGTTATTCAGCTTTTCATCACTGTGAAAAAAATGCCTGAAAAAAAAAAAAAAACTTAAAGGAGAAAAAAGTTTATTTTGGCTTACCATTTCAGAGGTTCAGTCCATGGTGGGCCAACTCCATTTCTTTTGGTGATAGAGCAATAGATGAGGTGGAACATAATGGTGGGAGGGCATGGTGGAGGAGCACTGCTCTGTTTAAATCAGAGAGAGAGAGAGAGAGGGGAGAGAGGAGAAGGAGCCTCAAGGAAGATGAATGCTTCCAGGACGCACCCCCCAGTGATCCATCCTCTTCAGTCATACCCCAGCTGCCTACAGTTAATACCCAGTTAATCCATTCAAACTGGGATAAAGAGATTAGGTTATAGCTCTCTTGGCCTAAGCATTTTACCTCTGAATATTCCTGCATTAACACAGGAGTTGTTGTGGAACAGTTCATAACCAAACCATAACAAATAATACCAAAGATGAAAGTGCGGGAGGGGAAGCTTGAAGACCCTTAGTGCTTGGCATAACTTTTCATGAGGTTCTCATGAATGTAGCTGAAAACAATTTAAGGTGATGCTTCAGATGATTCGTGCTGTGCACCATATTGCCTCAAACCTTAGAGGCTTAAAAAGTATTTATAATTCCTCAACATTTTATGGATTAACTGAGAGATTCCTTTGCTTCTTGTGATATTGGCATTTGCCACTGATAAATCTGGGAGCTCACCCAGGTGCCTTGACCTCTTCCATATATGCTGTCTTATCTTGTAGGACCTCTTCTCATGGGCTCTCTTTTACAGGATAGCCTGCAGTATTTAATGGTAGTGGCTGGGTTCTAAGAGATAGAGAAAGAATTCCAACTTAAAAAAAAAAAATCTGAAGAATGAGTCTGTATTGAGGCTCTGTTTTCATCTCACTTGCTAAGGACCCATTAACTTTGATCCAAGGTAGGAGGGACTTACCAGGCAAAGACATGAATATTGGGAGGTGCAGTCATTTGTGCACCAGTGAAGCAGTTCAACCATGTTCTCTCATCAGTTTATGAACTACAGTTCATCTGTACTCTGCTTGCTCCATTTCTCTCCCTGGTATGGGAGATAACAACGAAGTGTAGAAAATACTCTTCACATGTCACGTCTGATTCTCTCTCCAGTTTATGAAGAGCACAAAATGTTCTCCTTGTCTACAATACTTAAGGTGGCCCAGATGGATGTTCTGCAATTTTGTGCAACAGAAAATTGGTGCCTCCCCATAAACCTTGTTGGAGCATGAAGTTCGTTGTCCTGAAAAATATTATTGTAAACCTGGCCTAGTTAGTTTGTGAGGAGTTCTTAGAAATGCACTCACATAATTCTAACTAGCTGAGAAGGAAAAATTCCAACTGTTCTGATTTGGGTTCCCAGTGCCAGAATTATTTTGCATTCCTTTTTATCAGCAGATCTTTTAATATCATAAAGATTCCATCTCATAACCAAATATATATCTAGCACTTAATAATCTCAACATATCTGGCAAACATTGCTAGCTATGCCTTTCAACTAGACTGTGAAGTAAGCAACTATGGAGTAGATAATATCTTTTAGATGAAGGAGTTGAGGCTTGAGCGATGGCTCAAGGTCATGTATTATATTAACAGAGATGAGATTAGAATTCTGTGTTCAATTTCTGCTTTCATAAAAATTAGAGGAGAAAGGAGTTGCCAGCAAGGAACTTGTGGCTCTAACCTGAGGAATGGCAATTTAGCAACTTAGTTGCCATAATTTTAGAAATACCTTACATTTGTCTCCTACTCAAACATGGATTACTTTATTACTCTTCAGATTTTCTTTTTAAATGTTGTTACCATGAAAAGCCCTGAGGCTGGATATAAGAAATGTAAATGACCTAACATGATAATAAGGCTGCCTTTTATAAGAAAAAGATGAGTGAAATAAGGAAGCATTAGAAACCACGCTGTATTAAATACAGACTCACTTCTCACTTATGTTTCTATTAGGGACAAACAGGCTTTCCCCAAACAAATTATATAACTATGCATCTAGAGCCTTGTGCATTATAAGAAATGCGTGTCAAATCGTTTTTGCTAATATATAGTTGTCTATCCATAAAACCCATTAAAAGTCTATCAGTTCACTACATTAATTTCTACTTGTTAGGATGAATGTATAAAGCGTGGTATCAAAGGAAATAGAACATTACTTGCATTTGTACTTTCTTTTTGTTCAGTATTTTGTTTATTTTCATTGCTTCATTTTGGTAATGTGCTCTAAATTAATTAGCTGCAACAGAAACTTTGAATAATTTAAAAAGGCACTTTAGCAAAATTACATTTTTTTCCCAATTGGCTACATCATAAGTTTGTTATGATGAATAATGGTGAGGCAACTCTTGGGGTGGTGATTTACTGTTCTTACATAAAAAATTTATATTATAATTTTTAGCAGAAATGAGGCTATTTATAGTAATTACCTTTTTCAAAGCCATCATTTCAGAGATACAAAGGAATCCATCATAGTATTTATTATTCTGAAACTTAAAAGATAAAATGTACCACACGAACAAGAAGAAAAAAGACTCAAAGCTATACTATTCAATTCAGCTGCATGGCACTGTTATTAATATGTTGGATATGATAATTTTTTTTATATTCTTGATTTACTATTATTTTTTACTCAAAGCACTCTTTTCAAAAGCCTTCTTAATGTACTTCCATTCAGTCTTTTGTTTTCAATTTACTCATTGACAAAACTGGATGCAAATGATTACTTGGTGCACTGGTTTTTATCTCTCTAGTCTCACCCTCAGTTTACCCTACTTCCTGATCCCAACCACATACTTACAGATCTCTCTTTTCTGCTCGTCTCTATCCTGCTCTCTCCTGCCATTCTCTCCTGATTCTTTAGCTCTTTGGTTTCTAATTGTGTTTAGCCAATGGGAGGTACAGCAGAAATGGAAAGTTGACAGAGAAAAACTGAGATAGCTTCTATTCTCCCCAGCTATCCCTCTGCTCCCTTCCCTGGTTCTGCCACAGCTCCTGAAAGCATGCTGCCCTTCCATAGAATCAGCCCCCTTGACTTGAGTGCTGATTATATAATTTCCTACTCTTTGGCCCTAGAAGTAGCAATGGCTGTGCCTTGTTACCCATATCTGAATGCTTCTTCCACCCTATCGGCTTCCTTATCTCTACTCACTTCTCTGTGAGTTTCATTAAACTTCAGTTAAACCCTTTTGAGTGGACCATCTTTTTTTCCCTGAGACACTGAAAGATGCACTGTGTTTACATAAAAATGAATGAATAAAGCAGGGAAATATTCTTTTATCAATCCATTTCTGAATGTTTTTTGTATTTTATGTTCTTCATCTTCCTTGACTTTAATGTCAAACTGCTATTTGATAGAAAGGGAACTGGAATACCAAATTCCCCAATGGCACCATGTATTTGCTTTGTGATCTTCAGAGATGCCTGACCATCACTGAATTCTAGCAGCTGGAGTTAAGGAGGCTTATTGATGCAATCTAGGATGGGGATCAGGGAGGGGAAGGGCAGCTCTTTTTTTCTGTAAAGAAAATGTATTAGATCCAGCACAGTCTACATTTCTGTCCCTCAGTACCCACTGTGGTCATCTAGGTAAAAAAAAAAAAAAAAAAAAAAAAAAAAAAAGCATGTTTCCAAAATATGGGACACAGGAATCCACCAGGGACTTTATTATTACTGACTCATGATAATTAAACTATGCTCCTAACCAAAATCTAACCTATTGCCAGCAATGCTTTTCATATAAGGGAGTAGAAGGAGATTAAACATAAAAGAAAAAGTTAATGTAAAACATGGATTCTTCAGACCCTTCTTCAGTAGCAGTTTACTTCTAAGTTTACTTCTTCCAGGATGCAAAAACTAGAAGGTGTTCTTCACATGATGAGTCACAAAAATATTTCTTCTTTCATTATCCAAATACTTCTTATCTTATCTCTGTTAGACTGTTGGGATCTTCCATCAAAAAGAATTGATGAAAAGGAGTACTAAGAGACACCCCAGTAAATCTGCAAGTTGCAGATATTTTCCTTTATCTGGTTGCAGTCTAGTGTTCTTTGATATAGTGTGGTGAATAACCCTCCTATTGTTATTGTAGAATGAGGTCTACAAAATGGTCAGGAAGGACACTTAGCTTCTAACATGACTAGACCAAGCCGGTGTTCCTTGGTGGAGATACTTCTTATTTGAGCACTCTGACTTTAATATACAAAGTCCACAGTTTCAGAGATGAATACCAAAATTACTTAAGTGACTTATTTGAATCCTGGACCATTAATGTTTACCTCTATGATCAAGTCCTATAATCGAGGCTTTTGTAGTTCTTTTAAGCCAGTTATTTTCAAAAGATGGGTGACTTGGTAAGACCCAGAAAATTCTATGAGAGTGAGCCAAATGTCTCTCTTCTACCATTATGTATCTTCTGGTTAGGGCAATATTGTATGTAATGATTGACAATGGATTATTGTCATCCCATTATTTCATTCCAGAGTAGGGGCTTTGGCAGAAATGTTATAGGTATGGAGGGTAAACAAACACCCAGATTCAATTCCTGTGTGGAAAAATCCTTGGTTTATCTACCAGATGATTATATGGTCCTCCCAAAGTATGGCACTATATTAAAATTCAGAAATAGATTTAGCTGTTGGCAGCCTGGGCAAGTAGAACCTATGCATACTCTTCAATACTATTGTCATGATCACATGATACTTGGCACTTTGAGAGTACTAGCATAGCTGGGAAGGGACTCAGAATGACATATTCAAGACAGGACATCTTGTCTACCTGATTATTGAGTTCACAGTATATAATCTGCTAAATCAATATATAGTGCATGAATATTTTTATCTTTATCTGTGTCACTACTCTCCTTGTCTTATTCTTAGCCACTACTGGTGACTCACAGTGCATTTACTCCTGAGGCCATTGAAACTTTCTTCCATTAAGTGAATTTCCATTATTACTATCTTTCAAGACTTCTGAATGTCCCCATAATGCAGCAGCAATTGACTTCCAGCTGGGGTGGCTTATTGTACTAATCCATCCGTAAAGATAACTTGGAGACTTTTCCTCTGTGGATAGGTCATAGGCAATTTCCCTTGAGGCTATCAGTTAGAGGTTGGGAAAATTACAAGGACAGACTAAGAGCAGCTACCAGGGGTATCCAAACCACCTTCATTTGCTCATAATTTACTTGTCTTTTGGACCTGCTCTGATCAGAAGATGTGACAATTTTTTCCCAGTTTCTTCGTATGTTATTATAAAATTTAAAAAATGGTTCTATTGAGACATATTTGACATAAAACACATTGCACATAGAGTGTAAAATTGTGTGTAAGTTTTGGTAGGGGTGCACCTGTGAAACAATCACCACGGTCAAGATTATGAACATATCACTCAAGTTTCCTTGTTCCTCTGTGTAATTCCTGTTTTGATCATCAGACTGCAGCTCTCAGTATACATTAGATTGCATTTTCTGGAATTTTCTATTAATAAAATCATGCATGTACTCTTCGTATCTGGCTTCTTTCATTCAGTGTAATTATTTTGAGAGTCATGCATGTCGCATGTATCAATAACTTGTTCCTTTTCATTGTTGAGTAATATGACATTGAAAGGAACAGTCACAATTGGCTTGATAGACCCTATGGATTGTTTTGAGTTTGGGGCAGTTACAATTAAAAGTGATCTTCATACTCAAATATAGGATTCAAGTTGTGTGTTGGACAGGAAAATTCCCAAAAGATATCCACACCCTCACCCATGTGACATGGATGATCATGTTACTTTACATGGCAAAATGGGTGTTGCAGAGTAATTCAGTTAAGAATCAGGAAATTAGAAGATTTACTAGATTATCCAGTTGGGCCCAATAATCATGAGGATCTTTTTTCTTTTTCTTTCTTTTTTGGTACGGGGACTGAACCCAGGGGCACTTAACCACTGACACATCCCAGCACTTTTTATGTTTTATTTTGAGACATGGTTTCACTAGGTTGCTTTCAGTCTTACTAAATGCTGTGATCCTCTTGCCTCAGTTTCCCTAGATACTAGGATTACAGGAATGTGCCACTATGCCCAGCTTCACAAGGATCTTATAAGAGTAAAATGGGATTTAAAAAGTCAGATAAAAGATGTGACTATGTGGAAGAAGAAGTGAAAGAGAAAGAACAGAAATGAGTTGAAGGTACTGGGACTAGATTTGAAAATGTTGGATTGCATGTCAAAGCAAGAAATGAACGTGGCCTCCATAAGACTTCTAACCTCCAAACCCTTAAGGTAACAAAAAGATGTAATTTTAAGCCACAAAATTGTAGTAATTTGTTACAGCATCAAGAGACAATTAATGTAAATGGGTAAAAGTTTTCATTTCTCTTGGATCAGTACCTAGAATTAGAATGGCTCTGTCTTATTGTAGGCCATTATATATTTTTAAATATTTGATCATTTTGCATACCCTTGGGCAGTGTATGAAAATTCTAGTTGCTCCACATCCTTGTCAAAGGGTGGATGGATCCTGACCATCCTTGATGTGTTCAAACATTTTTTTGTTGTCGTTGGTACCGGGATTGAACCCACAGATGGTCTACTATTGAGCTACATCCCAAGCCTTTTTATTTATTTATTTATTTTTATTTTGAGATAGGGTCTCACTATGTGGTCCAGCTGGCCTCAAACTTGGCCATATTCCTACTGTAGTCTCCTGAGTCATTGGGATTATAGTCATGTGCCACCAGACCTGGCTTGGACTTTGTAATATTATCTTTTCTAATAGGTATGTCGTAGTGGCTTGCTGAAGTTTTAATTTGTATCTCACTAATGACAACCTAGTGCTTATTTGCCATCCATATGTCTTTCTTGATGCCGTGTATATCAAAATCATTTGTCGATTTTTAAAAATGTGTCATTTTGTTACTGATTATATGTAGACAGATACAAATCCTTTATCAGACACGGCATTGAAGACTTTGCTCCCAGTTCATGGCTTGTCTTTTTCCTTCTTTTTATAGTGCCTTTCAAAGTGTAGAAGTTTCTAAATTTTGATGGAGTCAACATATTTATTTTTCTTCTATGGAACATGGCTATCAAATCTAAGAAAGCTGACTCACTGAAATTCATCAAAAGATTCTTTAATTTCTTCTAAAAGTTTTATACTTTTGGGTTTAACATTTAGATCCATGTTACATTTTGTGTTCAGTTTTGTATCTGGTGTGAGGTAGGAATTCAAAGTTACTTTTATTTGCATATGGATATCAAATTGATTTGGCAGCATTTGACAAAAAGATTCTCCTTCCTATACTTTTTAGCATTGGATTGTTGTAAAAAATCAAATATATGTAGCACTATTTCTATACCAACTATTCTGTCCTGTTGATTTGGCTTTGTAAGCTTTAGAAGCTGTATTAAATCAGATTTCTGTTTCTATGAAAAACTACTTGAGATAATCAGTTTAATAAGATGAGTGTTTGATTTGACTCACAGTTTTGGAGGTTTCAGTACAACCTTGGATGAAGTAAATGAGAGTGTATGTCTGAGTCTTTTTCCTTATCTTACAGAAAAAGTATAGCATTTCCTTTTATTCCATTGTATTGATTCATATTTCATGTGGTATGATTTTCTTTGTAAGGTATTTTAGGTAGTGCAGCTCTTGATATTGAGTTCTTTCTATTTGGAGGGGCCTATAATCCATTTTTGCTTACTATCTCTTTTTTGAAAGGTGTTTTCACTGGAGATAGAATCCTAGATTGGTAGTTTGTTTGCGTTGAGTACATTTTTCTACTCCTTTCTCACATAAATTCTTCTTCTAAAGGAGAAACCCAATTTTTTTCTTCTTTATTGATGTCCTATTACATTGAATGTTTTGAAGATTTTTCTCTTTTAATTTGTTTACTATTAAATTGATTATTATATTCCATGACTTACTTCATGTTTCTCATTGTTAAGTTTTATTGAGTTTCTTATATCTGTAGGTTCATATTTTTACCATTTACAGAAATTTTTACCCAGTATTATTTCAAAATTTTTGTTCTCTTTTTCTCTATTTCAAAGACCTCAATTAACCATACATTGACATTTTGAAGTTGGGCCACACTGAAATCAAGTTATATGCAGTTTTCCTCTTTTTTTTCCCCTCTCTGCATTTCATTTTGGATACTTTTTGTTGCTATTATTCAAGTTTGCTAATCTTTTATTTTTCAGTTTTTAATCTGCTGTTAATCCCACCAAATTGTTTTCAGTTAGAAACTGTAGTTTTCGTCTGTAGAATGCCAATTTCAAACCTTTTAGCATAACCTGTCTCTGTTTGAAATGTCTAATGATTTCTCTAGCCTTAAATATGTGGAATAGAGTTTTAACAACAGTTTAAAAATAACAGCTATTTCTCCTATTTACCATTTTCCAGTGATTTCAAATGCTTATTTTCCCTCCTTATGGACCACATTCTACTGTTTCTTTAAATGACCAGTGATTTTTTAAAAATGTAATGGCATTCATTTTAATTTCCTTTCTCTCTTTCCACAATTTTTATTGGTGCATTATAGTTGTACGTGATGATGGAATTTGTTGTTACATATTTGTGCATGCACACAATATAGCAATATATTTTGGCCAATATTACTCCCCAGTTCTTCCCTCCTCCCTCCCCTATTCCTAACCCCTGCTTCCTTTCCTCTATTGATCTCTCTGATTTTTATGAGATCCCTTCCCACCATCTTTCTTTTCCTTTTTTCTCTCTAGCTTATATGTATATCTGAGAGAAAACATATAACCCTTGACCTTCTGAGTTTAGCTTATTTCACTTAACATAATGGTCTCCAGTTCCATCCTTTTTCCTTCAAATGACATAGTTTCCATTTTTTTTTTTTATGGCTTGATAAAACTCCATTGTGTACATATATCACATTTTCTTTATTCATTCATCCATTGATGGACATCTAAGCTGGTACTATAGTTTTGCTATTGTAAATTGTGCTGCTATAAACATGAGTGTGCATGTATCACTATAGCATGATGACTTTAATTTCTTAGATAAATATCAAGGAGTGGTATAACTGGGTCTTATAGTGTTTTCATTCTTAGTGTTTTGAAGAAGCTCCATATACTGATTTCCATAGGCGTTGTATAAATGGAAGACATTTTGAAATTTTATTTATTCATTTATTTATTTATTTTTATTTTTCCAGAATGCATTTTGATTCATTGTACAATAATGGGATACTTTTCATTTCTATGGTTGTACACACTAGTTTCACACCATTTGTGTAATCATACATGTACATAAGGTAATGATATTTGTCTCGTTCGACTGTTTTTCCTTCCCCCAATCTTTCCCCTCCCCTCACGTCCCTTTACACACTCCAAATTTCCTCTGTTCTCCCTCCCCCCCGTAATATGTATCAGCATCCACTTATCAGAAAAAATATCGGCCTTTGGTTTTTGGGGATTGGATTATTTCACTTAGTTGGATATTCTCCAACTCCATCCATTTACCTCCAAATGCCATAATTTTATTCTTCTTTATAGCTGAATAATATTTCATTGTGTATATATACCACAGTTTCTTTATTCATTCATCTGTTGAAGGGCATGTAGATTGGTTCCACAATCTAGTTATTGGGAATTGCACTGTTATAAACATTGTGTGGCTGTATTACTGTATATGCTGATTTTAAGTCCATTGGGTATAAACTGAGAAGTGGGATAATTGGGTCAGATGGTGGTTCTATTCCAAGTTTTCTGAGGAATCTTCATACTGCTTTCCAGAGTGGCTGCACCTATTTGCAATTTTACCAGTAATGTATGAGTGTACCTTTTTCCCCCATCCTTGCCAACACCTATTGTTGCTTGTATTCTTGATAATAGCCATTCTAATTAGAGTGAGATAAAATCTTAGGATAGCTTTGATTTGCATTTCTCTAATTACTAGAGATGTTGAACACTTTTTCATATAATTGTTGATCACTTATATATCTTCTGTGAAGTGTCTGCCCAGTTCCTTAGCCCATTTATTGATTGGGTTCTTTGTATTTTTAGTGTAAAGTTTTTTAAGTTCTTTATAAATTTTGGAGATTAGTGCTCTACATAAAATGTGTTTGGAAAAGATTTTCTCCCATTCTGTAGGCTCTCTTTTCACATTATTGATTATTTCCTTTTCTAAGAAAAAGCTTTTTAGTTTGAATACATCCCATTTATTGATTCTTTCTTTAACTTATTGCACTCTAGGAGTTTTGTTAAGGCAATCTGGTCCTAAGCCAACATGATAAAGAATTGGGCCTACTTTTTCTTCTATTTGGTGCAGGGTCTCTGGCCAATTCCTAGGTGACATTTGGAATTTTATCAAGTCAAGTGATAGCTTTTTGTAGTACCATCAATTTTATTTCTGTACATATGCTTAAGCTTTATTTTAGTTTGCAGGACAGTTATTCAACAAGCTGTATAATTTTTTTCTTTTGGACTTGTTTTTAAGCTTTACTAGGAGAATCATTCAGTCTAGGAATAATTTTGGCAATCATCAAGGTTAAACCATTTTGGGAAATCCACGAAATGTCCCTTGAATTAGAAAGTCTTTTAATCTGGCTAGTGGCAACAGGCACTGTTGCAAATCCACTGCTTAGTCTATGCAATTCTTTATTGGATTCCTGAGATGCATATAGGTGCTAGTTAGTTCTGTGTGGAGATACAAGGGGTCCTACGCAGATCTCTGAACCCTTTGTCTTTTCTCACCTCTCTGGTACTGTGACATAAACTTGAGCCACCTTCTTCTTTCCGGAGTTTTGGCACCATCTCCCACTCAGGGAGCTCTGGGCTCTGTCTGGCTTCCTCCTCCCTGGTTCACAGCCTGGAGACTTCCCTGGCAGTGGAGGGAGTGGCAGACTTGCCACATGTTTCTACTCTCTCAGGGATAACTGTCATTTGTTGCAGAAATCCAGTGTTTTGAAGACTCTTGTTTCGTGTGTTCTGTCCAGTTTTTTAGCTGTTTCAGATGTGAGAATAAGTCTAGTCTCTGTTAAACTTTAACATATAATTGTAATTGAATGGGAAAATAACTGGCTCACAATGTGACCTTCATTGCTCATACATCTGTGGATAGGCACTCAGTATTTCAAAGGGCTCAATACAAGTAGGAAGTTCATTTTTAAGTGGAGAAACGCTGTGGGCAGAAACCTTTCAAATGGGTGTACACCCAAACTGTAGAATTTTGATATTTATGTTGTTTTTCAAAATCTTACTAGAAGCCCACGTGACTTGTCTTCTCAAATGGCTACCTCTGCTGGTCCTAAGGTCCAAGTGGTAACACATTGTGCACTGCAGCAGAGACCTAGGTTGCAGTCTATTTTATTTCAGGTCCTGAGAGTCCCTGAATGTCTTAGGAATTAGCCAATATGTGAGTCATATTTATGCTTCCTCAGTGTGGTAAATTTGTTTCCATAATTTTAAAAGATCCAAGTTTTGTGCCTTTTAAAATTAGGGGTGCAGCCAGGTGCAGTGGTGCATACCTGTAATCTCAGCAGCTCAGGAGGCTGAGGCAAGAGGATAGATGGCAAATTCAAAGCCAGACTTAGCAATGGTGAGGCACTAAGCAACTCAATGAGACCCTGCCTCTAAATAAAATACAAAATAGGGCTGGGGATGTGGCTCAGTGACCGAGTGCCCCTGAGTTCAATCCCAGTACTCCTCCAAGAAAAATTAGGGGTGCAAATTTCAGTAATTTATCCCTTATGTTAGAGGAAATATCCTGTTCTATCCTCAACCACTATCTTTATAAGCCTATCAGTCTGGTAGGCTCTGGCTCTTGAACTTTGGAAGGGTTTATCTCTTAGCCCTTGACACCATTATGTCTTAATAAGGCATCTATGGCTCACTACCTCCTACTTACAGACTCAATTAACATAAGGTCATCAATATGATTTTTATGGGAAAAAGAAGATGATTAAGTTCTCTCCAGTTGTAAAAGAGAGCATGAGAGCTGACTAGACAGTGTAGATGGTTTTCTATTCTTCCCTTGTCAGTATTTTTTTTCTGCTACAAATTGGGGGGGGGATTATTATTTAAGATAGTCTTCCTCTAACAGAAAAGTTCAAAATAATCACATTCAGAGCTTGTTAAATGCAGATTTCTGGACCCCGTATCTTGGATTTTGTCTCTCTGGAGTAGGGCCCAACCATTTGCGTATCTGATAAGTTCATAGGAAACGACAATGCTGTTGGTCCAAGAATCACAGTTTGAGAATCCAGTCAAGTTGCAGGGGCAATATTGATTTTCTCCAGTAAAGATGCTACATCTAGAAACAGAACTGCTGGAGACACTGATGCCTGATTTTGTTTGTAATGATCCACAGTCATTCTCCAAGACTCACCAGGATTTTTATCAGCAAAAACATGGGTCCATTCAACATGTGTTAGGAATGCCATGCAAACCTCACCACAGGTTTCTAGCATTTGATGATGATAGCACTCTGCATTTCCTCCAGGATAAGCTGTTGCTTTTGGCTTACTAGGTTGGCAGTGGATGCAGCTTTAGAACATTTCATTTGCTCTATTCTGCAATGATAATCCACACATAATCCATAAGTAGTGGTCCCTTTTGACTTGCTTTGGGGTCAATTCAAAGCAAATTTCTATATATCACCAGATCTCCACAAATGCAAACCATCAGTGGCCCAGGCTGATATTTAGAGTCCCTGGTAATGAACAGCAGGTCAGAGTCTGTAATTAAAAGTCCTACAGAACTTCTGGGTATTTTCTGGTCCCAAGTGAACAGCCATCCTAGTAAAGGGCTGATGGTCATCCTGAGAAGCTTTGGGAATATACAGGGTATCCATCAATTACTGGGTTGCAAAACCTTTCTCAAGGGAAACCAGAACCCCTGAATGCAGGGCCCTGCATCTGTTATTGGCTTGGGTATTGGACCTGAATAAGAGACTATGAATTCACATTTTTATGACTTGCATTAGATCTTTAACACTAGACCTGGAACTTTCTGCTTTTATTAAGCCACACTTCAATAGACTGCTCCTCATCTATATCATTCTGAAAAGCCAAGCATCAGTAAACCACTGACATAGGTTAATGCAGGTCAGATCTCTGATTACCAGTTCAGCACTTGGCTTATTAATGTGCTTTTAAGCACCTCGTATCTTATGGTGAAGTCCTTTGATACGACCTCCACTCTACAGCATTCCATTATTCCCCTCTGAAATATGGAGCAGCATCTTCCACCATCTGTCATCTTTGACCTGTAGAAGATGTTTACCATCAAGACTTTCAAAGATGCCTTGGTAAGACAAATACCTGCCAGGCCCATTCAGAGCAACTGGTAAGAGAAAGCTGAGCAGGTTATGCAAAATAAATCTACTGTAATATTTTCCACTCCCTGAGCCTCAGATTCCTCTTTCATCAGCAGTGATTTTCCAGCATGACTGCATGTTACCTGGGGAGCTTCAAAACCAAGGCCCAGGAGTATCCCAGAAAGATAGAATCCACCCTTTTCCAAGAGTGCTTAGACCTCAGTAATTTTTAAAGCCTCCTTGGTGATTGTAGGTACAGCTAAGGTTGAGCCACTGTGCTACCTCACATTAGCTCTGGGCCATCATTAAGCCCAGACTTAGTTACCCAGCATTGTGTGTGGACATGGTCTGGTCTGAAGCCCTTTCAACCCCTTTCGAATCTCACATTAATGCACTTGGAATTTGGGGATTCCAAATTGTTATCCTTTCTCCTGTGTGCTCAAATGTCTTAGGTTTTTATTCTTTTCCCAGGAGTGCCTTTACCTTGGCTTGAGACACCTGGTTAGTTTTTTTTTTTTTTTTTTTTCTTTTCTTTCATTTAGTCAGCTTTAACAGCTGTGCAATTACATTCTGTCCTTGGAGTTGATTTTTCTCATTCATATTTGCCCTGTGGCTACTGGAGATAAGGGAGAGTTTCCATAGAAGCTTTCTGATTTTTCATTCATGTTCAGAGGCAGACCTTGATTTTCTCTCTCTCTGTCTTGCTACAGTCTTTATAATAACCATTGTTGCCATAGTGACTAAGTGCCACAGCCACTTGATCTCCCAACGCCTTCATTGCGTCTGTACTTCATCTTATGCCACTACCAGTGATTATTTGACTAATCATGATGTCACAACATGCCAGAGATTATCAGTGTCCCATTTCTCAAAGCAAAAAAAAGCTATCTGTGAGCGCCTCAAATATGGTAGCTACCCATTCCTGGAACCTATTTTAAGGGTGTTTCCTGGGACAACTTCTTTTGTCAATTACTGAATCACTCAAGATCCTGACAGGAAACAGATGGTACACTCAAATGGACCAATTAAGAAGCATTTAACAAAGAAACTATTTAGAGAGGTGTGAAAAGGAATAGGAGAAGCCTAAAAGAGATGGTGAAGCACCCCACGGTTATCAAAGGCTCCGAGCTTTTATCATGCCTAAGCAGGAAATTTACTCTCTGCCACACTCTGATTTTCTTCTGGTACCTCCCACTAGACAAAGCCAACCAGGGCAACACTGCCTACTGGTCAAGAGTACATTTTATGCTTCACATAAAAAAATTGCCTCCATTGGACATACAGAGAGGGGACAAGATACAGGGTCAGCATAAATAGAGAAAGTCCAGCAGAATATTCTAACCAGATCTTATGTGAACCTCAAGATGTATGCATCCTCTTACTTGATATCATTACTTGATTGTGTTTAGGACATCTCTGACCCAAGACTTGAAAGACATATCCATTTTCTGCTACCTAAATCCACTCTTCTTGCTATACAAAAAGAAATTGACCTGAAAGCCAGAAATTCTTGATACCTCACTTTCTTTTGCCTAGTAATCCACCTTGAATTATTACTGAATTATAGCTTCTTAAATTTTTCCTACATTTCTTTATTTGTTTTTACCTGTCACTATGTGTAATACTTCTAAATATAGTTAATTCATTTGTCATGGATAGGAACACACTTCTTATTAATAAAAATAATTTAGGCCTTTTATTACAAAGAAGTTCATAAATCCTAAATGTGCATCTCAGTGAAGGATAACAAAGTGAATACTCATGTAACTGCCCCTGATCAAGAAACAAACTATTCTTGATATACCAACAGCCTCCCTGAAACCTTTTCTTACCACTCTCCTTTCCTTTGTCCCCTAAAAGAGAATAGCTATCTGACCACTAACACTACACATCACTTCAAGTTTATCAGGCAGACTTCATTTTTAGCAGATTTATTGAGATATATTTCACTTATTTTAAAGTATTTTCATTATAACAAAGACAAACTCTGTATGTATTAGCAATCACTTTCCATTTCTCCCTACCCCACCCTCCCATCTACAAACTTAGGCAACCAGTAACCTACTTTCCATCTCTACATCTCTGCCTATTTTGGATATTTCATAAAATAGAATCATGAATATATAGTTTTGTGACTGGACATTCATGTTTTCCATGTTCATCTGAGCTGTGGCATGTATTAGTTTTCATTCCTGGATGCTTAGCAATATTTCAATGGATGGAAAACCACATTTTATTGATCAATTTATCAGTTGATGGACATTCTTTTTCTTTTAACTGGGGGCCATGATGAAAAACAATGCCATGAACTTCTGTACACAAAAATTATTGTGCATGCCTCTGTTATAATTTAACTTGTACCATATCAAAAAGAATGATTTAGCAGGCAGAGATGGGAAAATAATGGTCTGACAATACATGTTCATGCCCTAATACCCAGAATCTGTTACTATGACACTTTCCACAGCAAAAGAGATTTCACTGATGTGACTAAGGTTATGAACTTCAAAGTGGGAAGAAGTTCCTGGTTATCAAGCATAGCATCGATCTAATTTAACTTAATCTCCTAACTTTCTCCATTTGTTTCTCCATTTCTGCCCTGTATCCTACTTCTCATTTTGTGTTCTTTATGAGATGCATCAACTGTGTTCTTTGATCTGTGGTAGGCTGTCCTGGTTAGGGGTGAGGATGATTGTACCAGTCACATCAGAAGATGGGGGGAAACATAAAGTTGATTATTTATTCCTCTGACTCTTTCCCTTTGGACTCTGGGTCTTCTATGGTACGGCTGCCTTCTATAGTGATATTTGCTGAAAATGTATTTTCCCCATTGGACTATTTCAGTACCCTCATGGAAAATAAACTGGCCACAAACTTAAGTGTTTATTTCTGGAATTTCAATCCATTTCCTTTAATTTTTATGTTATCCTTATTTCACCACCTTATTATAGTTTTGAAATCAGAAAGTGGGAGTCCTCCAAGTTTGCTCTTCTTTTTCAAGTGCTTTGGCTATTCTGGACCCTTTGCATTGCATTATGATTTTTAAGATCAACTTGTCATTTTCCACAAAGAAACCAGATGAGACTATGATAAAGATTGCACCGAATCTATAGACCTATTTTGAGAATATTGCAATTTTAAGAATATTAAGTCTTCTGACTCCTGATAGGGACTGTGTTTTCATTTACTTGGGTCTTTAATTTCTTGTACTGATGTATTCATTTTCAAAATGTAAGTCTTAAACATCTTTTGTTAAGTTTATTTGCAAGTATTTCATTATAATTGGTTTAATTGCAAATCAAATTGTTTTCTTAATTTCAATGCTCATTGCTAATATATAGAAAACAATTATTTTTGTGTACTCTTATACCCTGAAACCTTGCTGTGCTCACTTATGATCCCTCTTAGCTTGTTTGTGGATTCCTTAGGATTGCCCACATATAAACAGTTATCATCTGTACTACAGTATAGATATTCTGAGACTTCCATTTACAATATGGAGACCTTGCTCCTCCTTCCCTTTCTTCCCTCCCTTTTTCTTCTTAGTTAATTGTCTGGACGAGAATTCCCAGTACAATGATAAATAGAAACTGATTGATGAACAACTTTCTGGTTCTTGATCTTGAGGAGGAGGCATTTCATCATTATTATCCATTAATTATGCTGTTAACTTCGAATGTTTTATACCTCAGCTTTTTATTAAGTGAAGGAATTCTTTCTAATACTGCTTATTTGGGTATTTTTAATCATAAAAGGACTTGAATTTTGTCAGAATTTGTCTACATTTTTCAGGATGTTCACATGATTTTCATTTCTTTTTCTATGGATGAAGTATATAATGTTGATTATTTTATTTAACTCTGCATTTTTTGGGTAAATCCACTTGGAAATGGTGCATGTTTTCAATATGCTGCCAGACTCAGTTTGCTAGGTTTGATTTTTATTTTTTGGTGCTGGAGATCGTACCTAGGGCCTTATGCTTACTAAGTGTGCACTCTACCACTGAGAAATCCCTGGACTGTTTTCCAGAATTTTGTTGAGGATTTTTTGTGTGCATGTTCCTAAAGGATATTGATTTTTAGTTTTCTTAAGAACTCTTTATTTTGTTTTAGCATTAGGTCGATATTGACTTCATTCAACAAAATGGGAAGTGTTCCCTTTTTTATTTTTATTTTTGGGAAGAGTTGGTGAGGGATCAATGTAATAAATTATTTTAAAAATATTTGATAGAATTCACAAGTGAAATCATCTGAGCTTGCAATTTGTTTCTAAAAGTTTTCAAATTTCCAATTTAAAATATTTGCTTGGTATTGGTTGATCCAGCTTATATTTCTTTCTGATTCAGTTTTGCTAGTTTATGTCTTTCAGGAACTTGTCATTTTTTCTAATAATCTAATTGGTAGAGACTTTCTTATTTGTTTTCTTATTTGAGACAGAGTCTATATTGCCCAGGTGGCCTTGGACTTATAGCTGGGATTATAGGTGTGCACCCCCACACCTGGTCATCCTTGACTCTTAACCTCTTGGTGCCCTTACATGAAGTAGGTTTCTTGGGGGTAATAAATACTACAGAATTAGTACTTGCTTTTTTATTTGATCTGAAATACTCTGCCTTCTAATTGAAGTGTTCAAACCATTTATATTTACTGTAATAATATTTACTGTAATGATTGAAATGTTTGGGAACAGCTTTATCATCTTTCTAGTTGTTTTCCAGTTGTCATATGTATTTGCTCCTTTTTATGCCTTTTTTCTACTCCATGCTGTGTATGATTCAACTCTATCTCTTCCTTTATATTGGCTATGGATGTTGCTGCTTTATGTTAGCTGCAGGTGTTGCTGTTTTATTTTAGGGCATTCTAGTGTTTATGGTATATACCTCTTCCTTGCAGTTTATAAACAGTAATCTGTAGTTTGCTGTTTACCTCCAGGTGACGTTCCACGAATTCACAGTAGTGTAAAAATCTGACAACAGTAAATTTTGTTTGTCCTCTAGCTTTTGTGCTGTCATTGTTACAGTTTTCAAATATATCTATGAAGTAAAACACACCATACACTCATCTTTGCCTTAAAAAGTCCATATCTTTAAAAGATCTTTAAGTCGTTAAATCACTAAAACAAATCAATTCCACATGCAACCACATATTATCATTTCTGGGTCTCTTTAGTCCTTTGTATCAATACATATTTCTATCTGAACTGTGTGTTTTTCTGTCTGAAGGACTTTCACATTTCATAAAGTGCAAGTCTACTAATTATGAATTCTTTCAGCTTTGCATGGCTAAGACACTCTTTATTTTTTGTTGATATTTATTTTTGCCTGATATAGAGTTCTAGGTTAAAGATTCTTTTTATTTAGTATTTTAAAAGCTTTGCTCCATCCTCTAACTTGCGTTTACTTCTAGTGAGAAGTCTATTGCCTGTCTTATCTTTGTTCTTCTAGAAGTAACAGGTCTTTCTTCATAGGCTGCTTTTAGGGTTCTCTCTGTACCACCAGGATTAAGATGAAATGATGTAGTTTACTTTATGGTTTTTATACTTGGTTTCCATTGAGCTTCATAGATTTGAGGGTTATAAAATTTAGAAAATGCAAACCATATTTTTTCTCTCTCTATTACCCTCCAAAGAACTTCAATTAAATGTACATTTAGGTCTCTTCACATTGTCTTACAATTCTCTCACACTTTCTTTATTTTCAACATTTTTCTTTTATTTTGGATTATTCCTATCACTTTGGGTTTAAATTCAATCATTTTTTTCTTCCATGCAGTTTAATCTACTGTTAATCCCATTGTGTGTGTGTGTGTGTGTGTGTGTGTGTGTATACAAATATACACATATATGTATATATAAAAGTTAATGTGACAGCTTTTTGTTTTTAGATCTTTCATGTTTACACTTAACATGTACAATTTTTTTCTGGCTTCTTGACCACATTAACTATTATACCTGTTTCAGTGTCCTTCTTTTAACTCTGTCCTCTGTGTCATTTGGTGGTCAGTTTTGAATGACAAATTTTTGTCCTCATCATGGGTTGTACTTCCTGGTTTTAGGGATGTCTTTCTTTCTTTCTTTTTTTTTTTTTTTTTTAATTAGATGGAAGGGATCCTGAAGTTTACATTTTTGGGTGCTAGATATTTGCACATGGTGCATTATTATTGGGATATTTATTTTCTATTTGGGAGTCACTTACATTATGTGGACACAGTTTGATCTTTTCAGATTCTTGCTCTTAAACTTTCTTCCTCCTGATCAGAGCAAGGCTGACTCTAGCACTCATTTTACCCCATCACTGTTCTGTTTACTCTTCCTGATGTCTCATAAATTATCAGATTTTCCCTTTCCGGTTGGTGGACCTGGAGCCACTGTGTCCTGTGTGGAACCTTGGTATTGTTTCCTGCTGGTCGTTCAGGCTGTTCTTTCCTGGCTCCCTATGCCTGTGGCAATAAGCACTTACCTGAAGAACCACAGGGAACGCTGCAGCACTCTGGAACCTGTGTGCAGATATTTCCTCTCCTTTAATATATGCCACCAATTCCAGCTCTCTCAGATCCCCTGCTCTTCCAGCTTTGTCTCTCCAATCCTAGAAGACTGCCAGGCTTCACTGGTTTCTTCCTCTCCAAAATGTAGTCTGCAAACTTCCTTCCGTAGGAAGCTGGGGCAACACAAGAACTCAGTGCACTTTTCCATGTTCTCTCAGGGATCATTACCTGATGTCTATTCCACGCATTTAAAACTCATATTAACTATGATTTCTCTCCTGTCTTTTTCAGTGTTTGGGGTAGGGAGTAAATTTGATTTGTTATCCCATCTTTGCTAGAAGTGAAAGTGCAATGTTACATTGTCTTAGTTTCTCTTTTTCATCAAAACCTCCTTTTGAAAATTTAATGCAGTTTTAATCACAAAATCAGGTAGTACTAGTCTCTTGGCTTTGTTCTTTTCCATAACATTTTCAGTTTTTTTATTCCTTTTATATATATATATATATATATATATATAAATATGTTATATATATATATAAATATGTTATATATATAATATAAATTTGTTATATATATAATTATAAAAATATAATTATAAAATATAATATAAATATGTTATATATGTTATATATAAATATATATATGTTAGAATTATCTCATCAATTTTTAACTCCCCCAAAATAGTTATAGGAATTTTATTAGAAATTGATTTCTTTTTTTTATTTGTTCTGATACATGTCTAATACATAATGCATTTTGTTTTGTTTTGTTTGTACAGGGTATTGAACTCAGGGACACTCCTCCACTGAGCTATATTCCCAGCCCTATTTTGTATTTTTATTTAGAGACAGGGTGTCACTGAGTTGCTTAGCACCTTACTTTTGCTGAGGCTGACTTTGAACTCCTCATCCTCCTGCCTCAGCTTCCCAAGCCATAAGATTACAGGCATGTATCACCATGCCCAGCAAGTAGAATGCATTTTGACACATCATACATAAATGGAGTCTACCTTCTCATTCTTCTGGTTGTATATATTGTAGAATCACACCAGTCATGTAATCATATATGGATATGGGCTAATAATGTCCTATTCATTCTACTACCCTTACTCCCTCCATGCCCTGCTCCCCTCCCTTCACTTCCTTCTGCCTAATACAAAGTACTTCTATTTTTCCCTAGCCCCCAGCCCCTGATTGTGAATTAGCATCTGCATAAAAGAGAAAATATTTGGACTTTGTTTTTTTTTTTTGAGATTATCTTATTTTGCTTAGCATGATATTCTCCAACTCCATCCATTTATCTGCACATGACATAATTTCATTCTTATTTATGGCTGAGTAATATTCAATTGTGTATATGTACCACATTTTCTTTATCCATTCATCTGTTGAAGGACACCTAGGTTGGTTCCATAGTTTGGCTATTGTGAATTGAACTGCTATAAACATTGATGTGGCTGTATCTCTGTAGTATGTTGACTTTAAGCCCTTTGAGTATAAACTGGGAGTGGGATAACTGTGTCAAATGTGGTTCCATTCCAAGCTTTCTGAGGAATCTCCACACTGCTTTCCATAACAGTTGCACCAACTTGCATTCCCACCAGCAATGTATGAGTTACACATCCTTGCCAACAGTTATTATTGCTTGTATTCTTAATAATTGCCATTCTGACTAGAGTGAGATGAAATGTTAGAGTATTTTTTATTTTCATTTCTCTAATTGCTAAAGAGGTTAGCATTTTTTCATATATGTTTCTATTGATTGTATATCTTCTTATGTGAAGTGTTTGTTCAGTTCCTTAGCCCATTTATTGATTGAGCTATTTGGTACTTTTTAAATTTACAAATTGACTTGTGAAGATTTTCCTTGTTAACATCAAGTCTTATTCTATGAAGTCAGTATATCTGTCATTTATTTATGTCTTTCAAAATTTATCTCAGCAATGGTTTGTAGATTTTATTATAGAGATCTTAACTGTATTTCATTAAATATTTTGACTAGCTGTTTGGTTTATAATGATATTCTAAACAGTATTTCATGTTTTGTATTTCATTTGTCTATTGGGATGTAAAAACAGTTGATTTTTCTTATATTCTAAAATTTATAAATTTGAAGTCTTTAAAAGTCATTTGCAATTTCTATATACGTGTTCATATCAGCTGAAAGTTAAAACTATCTTGCTACTAACTTTCAGTTTTGTTTAGTCAATATCTTTATTTCATTAGGCAGAACCTCCTGTATTGTGCAAATTACAGGGGATGAATATGTATGTTTTATCCATTTTTGATCTTTGGAACAAAATATTTAGTATCTGATCTTTTTATTTTTTTTCCTTCAACATAGTCTGAAATTTTAGCTCCAAATTTATTTAAATCCATTCCCCATTGGTTGTTGCAAATTTTTAACAGGTACCAAATATTTAGTTTTAACAAAATGTTTACCAATTTCTTTACTTACTTATACACCTTGGTTTTTATTCTTTCTTTCCAGATTAAATTTTCACTTTTTTTATTTTTTCTTTTTATTTTCTTTCTTTTGTGTGTTTCAGGGGTTAGGAATGGAGATGGGGGACCTCACACATGCTAGGTTAAGTGCTCTACCACTTGCTACAACTCCAGCCCTACATTTTCTTTTCGTTAAAGTGTATTCTTTTATAATTCTCTTAGTTAGGAACTGACAGAAGTAAAGACAGTATTTTTATGTCTTAAAATGTAATTTTTGTTTTTAGACATTAAAGACATGTTAGCTATTTATAGAATTCTAGGGGGAGAGTTATCTTTTTCTCTGTCCTTTAACAATATTCATGAGAATTTACTTTTCTACACATCCTTATCAAAATTAGTTATTCTTCTGTTTTTTTTTTTAAGTTCATTTTATATTTTGGATATTAGTTCTTTGTCAGATGAACAGTCTGCAGTTTTTCCCCCAGTCTGTAGATGTTCACTCAACTCTGTTTCTTCCTCTGCTTTGCAGAAGCATCTTGGCTTCTTATAATCCCATTCATCTATTTTTGCTTTTGTTTCCTGTGCTTTTGGTGTCTTATAAAATTAGTTGCCATACCTATGTCGTGAACTGTTTCCCCATGTCTTTATCTTGTACTTTCATAGTTTCAGGTTTTAAATTTAAGTCTTTTAACCATTTTTATTTTTGTGTAGGAGGATAGGGGTCAAATTTCAGTCTTCTGCATGTGGATATCCAGTTTTCCCTCCTGTTTATTGACCTCTATCCAATACTTACTTCTAGCAACTTGCTTAATAATAAGTTACTATAAATCTATAGGGTTATTTCTGAGCACTCTATTCTGTTGCATTTTTATGCCAAAACCAAACTATTTTGTTACTATTGCTTTGTAATATGTTTTGAAGTCAAGTAGTGTGATGACTCCAGCTTTACCCTTTTTTTGTTTATTGTAAACAAATGGGATACATGTTGTTTCTCTGTGTACATGGAGTCAAGGCATACCATTTGTGTAATCATAAATTTAAATAGGGTAATGTTTTTTGATTCATTCTGTTATTTTTTCCTTCCCCCCACCCCTCCTACCCTCTTTTCCCTCTATGCAGTCCTTCCTTCTTCCATTCTTGCCACCCTCCCTAACCCTAAACCTAAACCTAACCCTAACCCTAACCCTAACACTAACCCCTCCCACTCCCATCATCATCTGCTTATTAGCGAGATCATTCTTCTGTTTGTTTTTTGGGATTGGCTTATCTCACTTACATGGTATTCCCAATTTCATCCATTTGCCTGCAAATGCCATAATTTTATCATTCTTTATGGCAGAGTAATATTCCATTGTATATATATACCACAGTTTCTTTATCCATTCATCAATTGAAGGACATCTAGGTTGGTTCCACAATCTGGCTATGGTGAATTGAGCAGCTATGAACATTGATGTGGCTGTATCTCTATAGTATGCTGATTTTAAGTCCTTTGGGTACAGACCAAGGAGTGAGACAGCTGGGTCAAATAGTGGTTCCATTCCAAACTTTCTGAAGAATCTCCACAGTGCTTTCCAGAGTGGCTGCACTAATTTGAAACCTCACCAGCAATGTATGAGCGCACCTTTTTCCCCACATCCTCGCCAAAGCCTATTGTTGCTTGTGTTCTCGATAATCGCCATTTTAATTGGGGTGAGATGGAATCTTAGGATAGTTTTGATTTGCATTTCTCTTATTACTAGAGATGTTGAACATTTTTTTCATATATCTGTTGATTGCTTGTAGATCTTCTTCTGTGAAGTGTCTGTTCATTTCCTTAGCCCATTTGTTGATTGGGTTATTTGTATTCTTGGTGTAGAGTTTTTTGAGTTCTTTATAGATTCTGGAGATTAGCGCTCTATCTGAAGTATGAGTGGCAAAGATTTTCTCCCACTCTGTAGGCTCTCTCTTCACATTACAGATAGTTTCCTTTGCTGAGAGAAAGCTATTTAGTTTGAATCTATCCCAGTTGTTGATTCTTGCTTTTATTTCTTATGCTATGGGAGTCCTATTAAGGAAGTCTGATCCTAAGCTGACATGTTGAAGATTTGGACCTACTTTTTCTTCTATAAGATGAAGGGTCTCTGGTCTGATTCTGAGGTCCTTGATCCATTGTGAGTTGAGTTTTGTGCAGGGTGAGAGATAGGGGTTTAATTTCATTCTGTTGCATGTGGATTTCCAGTTTTCCCAGCACCATTTGTTGAAGAGGCTACCTTTTCTCCATGGCATATTTTTGGCCCCTTTGTCTAATATGAGAAAATTGTATTTATTCTGTCCTCTATTCTGTACCATTGAGCTACCTGTCTATTTTGGTACCAATACCATGCCGTTTTTGTTACTATTGCTTTGTAGTAGAGTTGAAGATCTGGTATTGCGATACCCCCTGCTTCACTCTTTCTGCTAAGGATGGCTTTAGCTATTCTGGGTTTCTTATTCTTCCAGATGAATTTCATAATAGCTTGCTCTATTTCTGTAAGGTACGTCATTGGTATTTTAATTGGAATTACACTGAATATGTATAGCACTTTTGGTAGTATGACCATTTTGACAATATTAATTCTGCCTATCCAAGAACATGGGAGATCTTTCCATTTTCTAAGATTTTCTTTAATTTCTTTCTTTAGTGTTCTGTAGTTCTCATTGTAGAGAACTTTCACCTCTTTTGTGAGATTGATTCCCAAGTATTTTATTTTTTTCGATGCTATTGTGAATGGGGTAGTTTTCCTAACTTCTCTTTCTGAAGATTTATCACGTAACTATAAAAATGCATTGGATTTATGAGCATTGATCTTGTAACCTGCTACTTTACTGAATTCATTTATGAGTTCTAAAAGTTTCCTAGTGGAATTTCCGGGTTCCTCTAAATATATAATCATGTCATCAGTGAACAGGGATAGTTTGAGTTCTTCTTTTCCTATTCGTATCCCTTTAATTTCTTTGGTTTGTCTAAGTGCTCTGGCTAGAGTTTCAAGGATGATATTGAATAGAAGTGGTGAAAGAGGGCATCCCTGCCTTGTTCTAGTTTTTAGAGGGAATGCTTTCAGTTTTTCACCATTTAGAATGACATTGGCCATGGACTTAGCATAGATGGCCTTTATAATGTTAAGGAATGTTCCCACTATCCCTATTTTTTCTAGTGTTTTGAGCATGAAGGGGTGCTGTATTTTATCAAATGCTTTTTCTGCATCTATCGAAATAATCATGTGATTCTTAACTTTAAGTCTGTCGATATGGTGAATGACATTTATTGATTTCTGGATGTTGGACCAACCTTGCATCCCTGGGATAAAACCCACTTGATCATGGTGCACTATCTTTTTAATATATTTTTGTATGTGATTTGCTAAAATTTTGTTGAGAATTTTTGCGTCGATGTTCATTAAGGATATTGGTCTGAAATTTTCTTTCCTCAATGTGTCTGTGTTTGGTTTAGGTATCAGGGTGATATTGGCTTCATAGAATGAGTTTGGGAGGGTTCCCTCCTCTTCTATTTCATGGAATACTTTGAGAAGTATTGGAATGAACTCTACTTTAAAGGTTTTGTAGAACTCGGCTGAGAACCCATCTGGTCCTGGACTTTTCTTTGTTGGTAGGCTTTTGATGACCTCTTCTATTTCATTGCTTGAAATTGTTTATTTAAGTTGTGTATGCCCTCCTGGTTCAGTTTAGGTAATTCATATGTCTCTAAAAACTTGTTGATGTCTTCGAGGTTTTCTGTTTTGTTGGAGTATAGATTTTCAAAATAACTTCTAATTATGTTTTGTATTTCACTCATGTCTGTTGTGATATTTCTTTGTTCATTCAGAATTTTAGTAATTTGAATTTTCTCTCTTTCTCCTTGTTAGTGTGGCTAAGGATTTATCAATTTTGTTTATTTTTTCAAAGAACCAACTGTTTATTTTTTTAATTTTTTCAATTGTTTCTTTTGTTTCAATTTCATTGATTTCAGCTCTGATTTTAAGTATTTCCTGTCTTCTACTACTTTTGGTGTTGGTCTGCTCTTCTTTTTCTAGGGCTTTGAGCTGTAGTGTTAAGTTGTTTATTTGTTGATTTTTACTTCTTTTGTTGAATGCACTCCATGAAATAAATCTTCCTCTAAGTACTGCTTTCATAGTATCCCAGAGATTTTGATATGATGTCTCTTTGTTCTCTTCTTCTTCTTAGAAATTTGTTATTTCCCTCCTGATGTCTTCTGTTAAACATTCATCATATAATAATGTATTATTTAATCTCCAGGTATTGGAGAAGTTTCTGATTTTTATTCTGTCATTTATTTCTAATTTTAATCCATTATGATCTGATAGAATACAAGGTAGTATCTCTATCTTCTTGTATTTGCTAACAGTAGCTTTGTGGCATAAAATAAGGTCTATTTTAGAGAAGGATCCATGTGCTGCTGAGAAGAAAGTGTAATTGTACTTTGTTGGATGGTATATTCTATATATGTCGGTTAAGTCTAAATTGTTGATTGTGTTATTGAGATCTATAGTTTCTTTATTCAATTTTTGTTAGGAAAATCTATCCAGTGGTGAGAGAGGTGTGTTAAAATTGCCTAGTGTTATTGTGTTATGGTCTATTTGATTTCTGGAATTGAGAAGGATTTGTTTGACGTACATGGATGAGCCAAAGTTTGGGACATAGATATTTATGATTGTTATGTCTTGCTGATTTATGCTTCGCTTAAGCAGTATGTAATGTCCTTCTTTATCCCTTCTCACTAATTTTGGATTGAAGTCCACATTATCTGAAATGAGAATGGATACTCCAACTTTTTTGCTGTGTCTGTGTGCTTGGTATGTTTTTTCCCATCCTTTCACCCTTAGTCTGTGGGTATCTTTCTATGAGATGAGTCTCTTGCAGGCAGCATATTGTTGGATTTTTCTTTTTAATCCAATCTGCCAGTCTATGTCTTTTGATTGATGAGTTCAGGGCATTAACATTCAGGGTTATTATTGTGATATGATTTGTATTCCCAGTCATTTGACTCATTTTTGTTTTTTGACATGATTTGGTTTCTCCTTTATTTGACTATTCCTTTTTATTTCGTCGTAAAATCTGAAAGTAAGTTTTGCTGGGTATAAGATTCTTGGTTGGCATCCGTTTTCTTTCAGGGCTTGGTAAATGTTGTTCCAGGCCCTTCTAGCTTTTAGGGTGTGGATTGAAAAATCTGCTTATTGATTTTCCCCTGAATGTAATTTGATTCTTTTCTCTCGCAGCCTTTAAGATTCTGTCTTTATTTTGTATGTTAGGTAGTTTCATAATAATATGCCTTGGTGTGGGTCTGTTGTAATTTTGTATATTTGGAGTCCTATAAGCCTCTTGTACCTGGTTTTCCATTTCATTTTCAGATCTGGGAAATTTTCTGATATTATTTCATTGAATAGATTGTTCATTCCTTTGGTTTGTTTCTCTAAGCCTTCCTCAATCCCAATAATTCTTAAATTTGGCCTTTTCATGATATCCCACAATTCTTGTAGAATATGTTCATGATTTCTTACCATCTTCTCTGTTTGGTCAATTTTGTTTTCAAGATTAAATATTTTGTGTTCAATGTCTGAGGTTCTGTCTTCCAGGTGTTCTATACTATTGGTTATGCTTTCTATGGAGTTTTTAACTTGGTTTATTGTTTCTTTCATTTCTGTTTTTTTTCTCAGTATCTGTAACTCTTTATTGAAATGATCTCTTGCTTCCCGTATTTGCTCTTTTAACTGTTGATTGGTGAGATCATTTAATGCCTGCATTTTCTCTTTCATCTCTTCCTTCAATGCCTGCATTTGCTCTTTCATCTCCTTGTTTGCTTCCCTGATTGTTTTAATTATGTACATTCTGAACTCCCTTTCTGACATTTCTTCTGCTGTGCTGTCATTGGATTTTATTGATATAGTATCTAGGTTTGTTTGGGACATTTTCTTCCCTTGTTTTCTCATATTGGTCAGATATCAGTGGGACTCTGAGATATTGCAGATTTCCTCTATTGGCTTATAGTGTCCCTGTAGATTTCTAGTATATCACCTCCCAGCCTTCAGTAGCCTGAAGTCTTGGGGGAACTTGATAATGCAGTGCTTCTGAAGAAAGCTGCCCCTAGCCTGCTACTGGGTCCAGGGCTGGGGCCGGTTCTGTATGGAAATCTTCTCACTGGGCAGTCCTGCTCCTAGAAGCTGGCTATAGATAGGCTCTGCCCCTGCCTGAGGGAGCCAGGGCTGCTAGGGGGGAAAACCTCTCTCTGACCTTCCTTGGTCCCAGAAGCCACCTGCCGGCCGGGGGGCCCGCAGCTGGGTTCAGGGCTTGGGGTTGGCTCTGCGAGGAAAAGCTCTCACTGGGCAGGCCTGCTCCTAGAAACTGGCTGTGTCTTTCAATTAATGTAATTTGTCCATTTACCATAGAGGTGATTTTTGGCATCAGTATGCTTAATTTTTTTCATTTCCTATTGTTTTCTATGTGTGTATTCATTGTACCTTGATTTTTTAAAGATTTTAAAATCTCTTGGATTTAAAAAAATTACACATTTTTATATATTTATTGTATCTTATTTATATATTTATTTTATTCTATTTTTTATTGAGATCATTTTATTGGTGTGTTATAATTTTACACAACAGGGGATTCATAGTTACATATTTGTTCATGCACAACAAAATACTTAAATATTTAAAAAATTGTTAAACAGTTTGAGACTTATAGAAAAATTGTCTAAATATTACAGATAGTCCACATATCTCAAATCTCTTGTCTTGATGTGGTACATTTGTTACACTTAATAAACACCCCTTTTTTATTTCTAATAAAATAAATATTTTTTATTTATTTATTTATTTATAATAAAATAAATATTATGACTAAATTAAGCACGTAAAGTAATTCAGTTTTTACATAATTGTCTCTTTTCAGTTTTAGGATTCCATCCCCAAAACTACATTTTGTAGTCATGTCTGCTTAGGCTGCTCTTGGTTGTAGTATTTCCTTGTTTTTGAAGATCTAGACAGGTTTGAGGAGTGCCAGTCAATTTGTGAAGTCCCTTGAATTAGGACTTGTCTCATGCTCTTGTGAAGCTTGTGCTGGGCTTATGGGTCTTGGGTTAGGGTTAGGGTTAGGGTTAGCGTTAATCTTAAAATGTGGGCAACCATGTAATACCACTATTTGTTATTTTGCCCAAATTGTTCCAGCTTTGGCCACTG
The DNA here is from genome assembly GCF_902686445.1 of Sciurus carolinensis. Classification (NCBI taxonomy): domain Eukaryota; kingdom Metazoa; phylum Chordata; class Mammalia; order Rodentia; family Sciuridae; genus Sciurus; species Sciurus carolinensis. The sequence continues at coordinate 125,824,461 of NC_062222.1, forward strand.
GGAGCTCTTTCAGCCGCCTCCTGTGTTCCTTTGATAGATCTACCCTTATTGTTCTTGTTGGCTTGTTCATTTTGTTGTTGTTTTTTAGCACCATGTTACACTACGGGATGCTCTGGGCCCATCTTGCATGTTCCCTGATCCAGTGTTACAGTTAACCACTTCACCAAAGATCTGGCTTCCTTTTTATTCAAGAATATAAAGAAGCCAAACATGCATGAGCTTGGTGTGTTCCTTTCTATTGGAGTGTTGATGTTTCTAGGCTGTCTCAAGTGAGGAAGCGAGGGAATATATGTGTGTACACTAATGCTTGTATATGCCCATAGCTTTAACATTTCCATGTAAGCTAAATTTGAGTTGTCCTAATGTCTCCATCTCTTGTCATTACCACTTTTGGTCTTTCAGTTACCTTTCCCTGATAATCCATAAGCCCCCACTTGAACAGCGGCTCCTATCATCTCCCATTCATTTTCTTCCCTATTTAGTTCCCTCATGTACATATAGCCATATCAGAATTCATAATTTGTATCCTTGTGGGAAATATCTTTATCAGTTAGCATGCAGGCTAATACGTATAGTTTGTCTTTAGTCTTTTAGATTCCAGAGTTACTTAGGTCCACATCTTTCTCTCCACCCTCTTCAGAGAGGTGGTTTTATACATTTGTGATCTAGTTATTTTCTTATAATACATTCTACCTTGGGTTCTCCCAGACTCCTAACAGATATTTTATTAAATTTATAATTCTTCTTCCTGCTGTAAATTTCTATAGGTTTGAAAAGTGTAATAAGTCATGAATCTACAATTAAAAACTTCTTTGGATTATTTTAGTTTTCCATTTGATTTCTGCAATTAACTTTTTAAAAAAATCTTTCTTATTAGTTACACATGACAGTAGAATGCATTTATGTATTTTGATACATCATACATAAATGGAGTATAATTTCTCATTTCTCTACATATTGTAGGATCACATTGGTCATGCAGTCACATATGTACATGAGGTAATAATGTCTGTTTCAATCTATCTTTCCTTCCTTCATACCCCTTCCCTTCACTACCCTCTACCTAATCTAAAAAGTACATCTGTTCTTTCCTAGCATGCCTCCAACCCCACTTATTATGAGTTAACATTCGCATATCAGAGAAAACATTCAGACATTTGGCCTTTGGTTTTTTTTTTTTTATTTGGCTTATTTCCCTTAGCATGATATTTTCCAACTCCATCCATTTACCTGCAAATGACTTAATTTTTCTCTTCTTTATGATTGAGTAATATTCCATTGGGTATATGTACCACAGTTTCTTTATCCATTCATCTATTGAAGGGCACCTAGATTGGTTCTACAATCTAGCTATTGTGAATTGAGCTGCTATGAACATTGATGTGGCTGCATCACTGTAGCATGCTGATTTTAAGTCCTTTGGGTATAAACGGAGGACTGGGATAACTGGGTCAAATGGTGGTTCCATTCCAAGTGTTCTGGAATCTCCATACTGATTTCCATAATGGTTGCACCAATTTGCATTTCCAACAGCAATGTATGAGTTACTTTTCCCCCACATCCTTGCCAACATTTATTGTTGCTTGTATTCTTGATAATTGTCATTCTGTCTGCAATTACATTTCTCTAGTTGCTAGAGATGTTGAACATTTTTTTCATATATTTGTTGATCTTCTTCTGTGAAGTGTTTGTTCAGTTCTTTAGTCCATTTATTGATTGGGTTATTTGTTTTTTGGTGTTAAGTTTTTTGAGTTCTTTATAAATCCTGGTGATTAATGCTTTATCTAAAGCACATGTGGTAAAGATTTTCTCCCAACCTCTAGACTCTCTTCACATTACTGACTGTTTCTTTTGCTGAAAAGATGCTTTTCAGTTTGAATCCATCCATTTATTGATTCTTGATTTAACTTCTTGTGTTTTAGGGGTCTTATTAAGGAAGTCAGACCCTAGGCCAACATGGTGCAGATCTGGGTCTACTTTTTCTTCTAGCAATCACAGGGTCTCTGTTGGAGTGCCTAAGTCTTTGATCCACTTGGAGTTGAGTTTCGTTCAGAGTGAGAGATAAAGGTTTGATTTCATTTTGTTACATGTGACTTTCCATTTTCCCAGTACCATTTGTTGAATAGGCTATCTTTTCTCCAGTGAATGTTTTTGGTGCCTTTATCTAATATAAAATAATTGTATTTATGTAGGTTTGTCTCTGTGTCTTCTTTTCTGTAACAATGGTCTATATGCCTGTTCTGGTACCAATACCATGCTGATTTTATTACTGTAGCTTTTATTACTTTAGGTTCTGGTATTGTGATGCCTCCTGCTTCATTCTTTTTAGTAGGATTGCTTTGAATGTTCTGGGTCTCTTATTTTTCCAAATGAATTTCATGATTGCTTTTTCTAGTTATATGAAGAATGTCATTGGGATTTTAATAGAAATTGCATTAAATTTGTATAATGCTTTTAGTAGTATGGCCATTTTGACAATATTAATTCTGCCTATCCAGGAGCATGGGAAGTCTTTCCATCTTCTAAGGTCTTCTTCAATTTATTTCTTTAGTGTTCTGTAGTTTTCATTGTAGAGGTCTTTGACCTGTTTCATAGCTTGATTCCCAAGTATTTTATTTTATTTTTTGAGGCTACTGTGAATGGGACAGTTTTCTTAATTTCTCTTTCAGTGGCTTCATTACTGATGTATAGGAACACATTTGATTTATGATAGGGTATTGATTTTATGTCATGCTACTTTGCTGAGTTGATTTATGAGTTCTAGAAGTTTATTTGTGGAATTTTTTGGATCTTCTAAATATAGAATCATGTCTTCAACAATTAGTGATAGTTTGAGTTCTTCTTTACCTATTCATATACCTTTAATTTCTTTCTTCTAATTACTCTGGTTAGATTTTCAAGGACAATGTTGAATGAAAGTGGTGAAAGAGGGCATCCTTGTTTTGTTCCAGTTTTTAGAGGGAATGTTTTTAATATTTCTCTATTTAGAATGATGTTGGTCTTGGGCTTTTACGATGTTGAGGTGTGTTTCTACTAACCTTAGTTTTTCTAGTGTTTTGAAGCATTTTGTCAAATGATTTTTCTGCACCTATTGAGATGATCATGTAATTCTTGTTTTTAAATCTGTTGATATGATGAATTAATGTTTATTGATTTCCATATGTTGAACCAATCTTGTATCCCTGGGATGAACCCCACTCGATCATGGTGCACTATCTTTTAAATATGTTTTATATGTTTTTGTATGAAATTTTGATATTGAGAATTTTTGCATGTATATTCATCAAGGATATTAGTCTTGATGTGTCTTTGGTTTTAATATCATGTTGATATTAGCCTCATAGAATGAATTTGGAAAGGTTCTGTCCTTTTCTATATCATGGAATAACTTGAGCCGTATTGATGTTAATTTTTCTTTGAAGATCTTGTAGAACTCGACTGAGAATCTGTTTTGTCTTGGACTTTCCTTGATTAGAAGACTTTTGATGGTGCTTTCTATTTCATTGCTTGAAATTTTCTGTTTAAATCTTGTATGACCTCCTGATTCAGTTTAGGTAGGGCATATGTCTCTAGAAATTTGTTGATGTCTTCAATATTTTCTATTTTATTAGAGTATAAATTTTCAAAATAGTTTCTAATTTTCTTTTGTATTCCACTTGTGTTCATTGTGACAGTTCTTTTTTCATCATGTATTTTAGTAATTTGGGTTTTCTTTCATTTTCTCTTTGTTAGTGTGGTTAGGAGTTTATCGATTTTATTGACTTTTTTTATCAAAAATCCAACTTTTTGTTTTGTTAATTTTTTCAATTGTTTCTTTTGTTTCAATTTCAATAATTTTGGCTCTGATTTGAATTATTTCCTGTTTTCTACTGTTTTGGGTGTCAATTTGTTTTTCTTTTCTAGGGCTTTAAAATGTAATGTTAGGTCATTTATAAGTTGACTTTTTATTCTCTTAATAAATGAGCTCAATGCAATAAACTTTCCTGCCTTCATAGTGTCCCAGAGTACTGCCTCATAGTGTCCCAGAGATTTTTGTATGTTGTATCAGAATTCTTATTTACCTCTAAGTCTTTTTTTTAATTTCATGCTTGATTTCTTCTTCTATCCAATTGTCATTCAATAGTGTTATTATTTAGTCTCCATGTGTTAGAGTAGATTCTACTTTTAATTTTATTGTTGATTTCTAATTTCAGACCATTATGATCTGATAGAATGCAGGGAATTATCTCCATTTTTTTTTATTTACTAAGAGTTGCTTTGTGGCATGAGATATGGTCTATTTTAGAAAGGATTCATGTGCTGCTGAGAAAAAGGTGTATTTGCTTATTGATGGATGAAATAGTCTGTATATGTGTGTTAAGTCTAAATTATTGATTATATTAATTAGTTCTATAGCTTCTTTAATTTTTGTTTGGGAAATCTGTCCACTGGTGAGAGGTTTGTTAAAGTCACCCAGTATTATTGTGTTGTGGTCTGTTTGATTCTTGAAATTGAGAAGGGTTTATTGATGTATATAGATGCTCCATTGTCTGGGGTATAAATATTTACAATCATTTTGTCTTACTGATGTATAATTCCCTTCAGTAGAATGAAATTTCCTTCTCTGTCCCTTCTGATTATCTTCGGCTTGAAGTTCACTTTATCTGATATGAGGATATAAATCTCTACATGTTTACACAATCCATATGAGTAATATATTTTTCCCTATCATTTCACCTTCAGTCTGTGGATATGTTTGCCAATGAGGTAAGTCTCTTGGAGTCAGCATATTTTTGGTTCTTGTTTTTCAATCCAATATGCCAGTCTATGTCTTTTGATTGATGAGTTTAGGTCGTCAATGTTCAAGGTTATTATTGAGATATGATTTGTATTCCTGGTCCTTTTGGTTTATTTTTGGTTTTTAATTTGATTTAGTTTCTCCTTTGATTGACCATTCCTTTAGTGTATTTCCTCCCTTTGCTACTTTTCACTTTTTTTTTTTTTCACTTCATCCTCATGGAATATTTTGTTGAGAATGTTCTGTAGTACAGGCCTCCTAATTGTGATTTTTTAAAACTTTTGTTTAACATGGAAGGTTTTTATTTTATCTTCATATCTGAAACTTAATTTCACTGGATATAAAATTCTTGGTTGGCATTCTATTCTTTCAGAGCTTAAAATATATTGTTCCATGACCTTCTAGCATTGAGGTTGTTGGTTGATAAATCATTTGAGCTCCTTATTGGTTTCCCCCTTTTCATAATTTGCTTTTTTACCTTGCAGCCTTTAAGATTTTATCTTCTGTACTTTAGTCATTTTCAATATAATGTGTCTTGCTGTGAGTCTGATGTAATTTTGTACATTTGGGGTCTTATAAACCTCTTGTATTTGATTTTCCATTTCATTCTTTAGTTTTGGGAAATTTTCTGATATTATGCCATTGAAAAGATTGTGCATTCCTTTGGTTTGTATCTCTGCTCCTTCATCTATCCTGATAACTCTTAAATTTGGTATTTCATGTTATCCCATAATTCTTGGAAGTTCTGTTCATGGATTCTTACCACCTCCTCTGCATGGTTAACTTTACTTTCAATATTAAATATTTTGTCTTCATTTCCTGAGGTTCTGTCTTCCAAATGGTCTCGTTTGTTTGTGATGATTTCCATTGAATTTATAATTTGGCTTATTGATTCCTTCATTTCAATGATTTCTGCTTGGTTTCTTTTTTTCAGAATCTTGAACTCTATTGAAGTGATCTCTCACTTCCTGTATTTTCTCTTTGATTTCACTATACCATCCTTTACTTCCAGATCAGTTTAACTATGTACATTGTAAACTCCTTCTTGGACATTTCTTCTACTGTGTTGTCACTGGATCCTCTCATTGGGGCATCTTGGTTTGTTTGGGGCACTTTGTTCCTTTGTTTTTTCATGTTGCTTGTGTGTTTTCCCATCTAGTTGTATGACTCTGAGGCAGTACAGATTCTACCCTATAGACCTATATTTTCCCTGAAGATTTCCTATCCCACCTTTAAAAGAAAGACCAATATCAGCAGCACCCAGTGTAAACAATATATATAACCTTAAATCTAATAGCTCCTACCAAGGCATCTAACTGCTTTCTTGCGATAAACAGAAATGATGAGTTCAATCACTGTGTATATTATAAACAGAAAATTTGCTAAAATGGTTTACAATTTCAAATGATGGACAAAGAGAGAACAGAAATAGTGTAGGATGTGGTGTTCATGAGGAAGAAAGAGAGAATCTACATGTAAAAATCCACAGGAGGAGTGGAAGAGGAAACAACACAGATTGACTGTTAGGTGGAAAAGAGTTAGAAAGTGAATCTAGGAAAACAGACAAGTGAGAGGAAAAATACACATAAAGAAAAAATAAAAATATAAGAATATGCAACAGAACTGCAAAACAACATGCATATATCACTGTCCTCAACAAACTGTTGCATGAAAAGTACCTTACTCCAAATATGGTGGAGAGAGATGTTAGAAAAGAAAAAAAATAAAAATAAATCCCATTGGAAAATTGAACCACTGTCTCTGTTGGTGTTCGAAAGTTTCTCAGCCTTGTCTCTGACTTCTTACAAGATTCCCTGGCCCAGACCAGCTCTGGCAGACCCTGTCTCTATCCCACCCATCTGACCTTCAGATATCCCAGGTTCGACCACATTGTAGTCCTAAGATCTCAATGCTTCTAGAATTTAGAAAGAGACCACCAGGAATGAGCAATCCTGAGAAACAACAACTAGATGGCAGCCACCAGCACTTCCAGGATGGACACCCCAGTCTCAGCCAAACCTGCGGAATCCCTGACACTGACCTTCCAGTTCCTAGCTGGGATGGCTGCATCCCAAGATGGTGGTGAGAGTAAACCTGCTGGCGCCCCAACCCCCCAGGCACTGGTGGGTGTCTCAAGATGAATGCAGCCACATGCAACAACACCTAGAGACTCCCTGGCAGCAACCTGTGGGCAGCAGTGGAAGTGGTATTGGCAGGGGTCAGTAGCAGCAGGTAGCAGGTCAGCGGTGGCTGGAGTGGGTTGGTGGCCTTGGCAGCATGTGGGGACGTGGGAGGTCAGTGGCAGTGGCAGCAGCGTCCAGAGAAAAGACCTCCAAGTGACCTCTGGGGTTGTGTCAGTGGCATCTACAGCAGCAAGCAGTCAGCCGCAGCAGTGTAGATGGCAGCTGCAAAAAGAAAAGACCTTCCCGTGCCTGTGGCAGGTGCTGTTGTGGGCAGCTCTGTCCCAAGAGAAGGCCTCCAGGTGAGGGCAGCCGTGTCTGCTACTACTAACATCTTTGGTCATATTATTTTTATACAACCATATACAGAGGTAACATTCATATAAAATTTACATATTTAACTATTTTGTTTTTAATACCTCTAATAATCATGATATGAATCATTAACTTATCACAGTTGATTATGAATTAACATAATGACAATACTCAGATGATGAGATTGTGATAGTATAAAACTATATATCATCCTTCATTGAATGGTTATCACGCATTTTATTCCTATGTGTTACAAACCACACAAAACATTATTTTTTTTACTTTAAAAGTCAATTGTCTTGAGATTTTGCTAAAAGAAAAACAGTATTTATGTTTTCTCACATACTAGCCATTATTACTTCTCTTTATTCCTTATTCCAGATGCCAGTTTTCATTCACTATCATTTCCTTTAGCCTGAAAAAAGTTATTGCTGCGCTGGTTTACTGGAAATGAATTATCTCAGCTTGCTTTTATCAGACTATTTTTTATTATGCCTTCATTTTGAAGTATATTTTCACTGAGTATAGAATTCCAACTTGGTATTTCTTTTCTTTCGGCACTTTAAAAGATGCTGTCCCTTTGCCATCTGGCTTCCCTTCCCTCCATGTGTATCATATCTTATTTATCTGGTAGCTACTTTTAGACTTTTTGTATTTGTTTTCAAAATTTGGCTATGATGTGCCTAGGTATGAATTTCTTTGTTCTTATATTCTTTTGTGCTTCCTTGCTTTTTGGATCTGTGAGTTGAAGTTTTTTCAGAGTTTGAAAGTTTGGGGGACTTACTTCTTCAAATACTTCTCTACCTCAATCTTTATATCCTTTCATTCTTGAATTTAAATTACATGTATATTTGTTTATTTAATATTTTCCCTGTGGACTCTGATCCCTCATCCCATATTCAGTTTTGTTTTTCTAATTTTATATTCTTTGTGTGCTTTTTCTGAATCATTACTATTGATTTCCATTTGTATTCACAAATGATTCCTTCTGCTGTGTTTATCTACTATTGAAACAATCTAATATTTCATATACTGTATTTTCAGCTCAAATATGTTAATTTGATTTTCTATTATCTATTTGATATATCTCCTAAATATTTCATATATTCAGCCATTCTTTTATCTTTCACTATAAATTTTTTAGCATTTTAATAATAGTTTTCTTAAAGTCCCTGATGACTAATTATGCAATCTGAGCTTTCTGTGATTTGGTTTCCATTGATTAATTTTGCTTTTGAATAGAGCACATTTTCTTACTTCTTCCTGGGTCATCACATGGCAACACAATATAAATATGTCTAAGAGGCTAATGGATATTAAATTTTCATACCTCTACTTCTGTCCATACCTGTGTTCTCTCTCTCTCTCTCCTCTTTCTCTCTCTCTCTCTCTCCTCGAGTATGCAAGCCCTTTCTTTCTTTCATAAGTGAACTGAGTGAGTGGCTTCTTTATCAGAGTCTACATAGACCTGACTGGAAGTTTTAATTATATATTTACCACTGGTTTAAAGTGTCCTTGCTGAGCTTGCACTTGCCTCTGAGTCTGACCTCTAACTTTCAGAGCAGTAGTTTCAGAGGAGTTAATCCCTTGACCTTCTCAGATTTGAGCTAGGAGTAGTTTGGGCTATAGCTCGAAATGGTTCTGACTCACTTCTGTATGCACTCAGCAGGGCCCTGGACCCGAGTGCTGAGGGACTGTGCAATCCCTGTGTCGCAGCCCACATCCACTGCCAGTTCTGCAGCTTTCTCTGCTGTCCCTCAGGAACATTTCTAGGGGAGGAGATCGTCAAGATGACATATTTTCGTGTCTGGGTCTTTTCCATATTTCATTCCGCCTTGCCACCTGCACTGTCACTGGGACATCACTGACCTTTCTCGGATCCTGTGAAGTCTCTCCATCTAGATGGTCTCCCTCTGCACATCTCCACTCACACTGGTGCTTGTTCCCAGGGAGTGAAGCACCCACACTGCTTTGTCCATCTAGGAGTGTTTCATTCCTCTTTGGTTTTAATGTATTAAGACTTTGAAGACCTATTCTTCAATAGATTTGTAGAAAATCATAATATATATTTTATGAATTTTTATTGTTAGCAACAGGTACTGTGGTCTTTCAAATCTCTTCACCTTGTTCAGAAGAAAACTCCACCATTGCCTCTTGCTTGTATTTCTCTAATGATACTCCAGCTAGAATCTTTCCCTTTCTTCTACTAAACTACAACAATATGAGTAAAGCCATCTTTAGAAAAATAGCATAAAAGCTGTTTATGTTTCCCTTGTAAGTAAAATGTTTTATTTTGGCATGGAAATTACAAGACAATCCCTGTCTGGAATCCTTTAAGCAGATGCCACATTGTAATGAGACTTTCTTTAGTCATCAGTTTATCTCTTAAAATAGCTGAAGTGTTAGGCATTAAAATTGAAGCTGGCTAATGAGTTTGATTATTCCTCAAATGTTTAAAGTTGATGTTTTTGGAAAGTTGGAGCTTCCATAACAAAATACCACAGAGGTTGTGGCTTAAATAACAGAGTTTTCTCACAGCTCTGGAGACTAAAAGTCCATGGTGTAGGTGCCAGCAAACTTGGGTTCTGGTGAGGATGCTCTTCCTGCTTTGTAAGAGTTCATCTTCTGGTTATGTCCTCACAGAGCCTCTCCTTTGTCCTCAAGGGTGGGAGGAAGAGGGAGGGGGCATTGTTCAAGTGTCTCTCCCTCTTTACATAAAGGCATCAGATCTATTGGACTAGGGCCCTATCCTATGATTTCATTTAAACTTAATTATTTCCATAAAGGTCTCATCTCCTTATCCATCCGAAACAGAACCTGGGACTTTGACATATGAATTTTGGAGACAAAATTTAATTCATAACGGTGGGCACCAGTGTTATACCCAAAATATATGTGTGTTTTATTGTTATCTCTGTATTTTAAAGGACTTTTGTATTACCAGTCAGGTATCTAAACCTTGGTCATACTCACTTTTCTGAATTAGTATTCCACAAATAACCCTAAAAAGAAAAGACCCAAACCATCTTGAGGCCACAGGGTGAGAGCTCTGGGTGTTTCATTACTCATTAAGACTGACCATGATCTCATGTAATGAATTGAGGCAGGACAGATCTCCTGGTAACTTCTCAGCAGTAGGGGTAAAGCAACACATTGTCTTCTGTGTTTGGTGTATATGGATGCCTGCCTAGAAGAAACTCTAGACCTGAATCATTCTTTTACCCAGTCCTTGCATTTACTTTCCACTGGATCTGTGGTGGATGGAAGGTAGTCTTAGGGCTCACTTGTACCCTAGGTAGTGGCATGTGATTGGCAATCAAACATCCATTTGCCCTTTGGTAGCTTTTCTAAGCCAATTTTGGCAATTCTATTTCTTTCCTATTATCCATGTGACTCAACTCTGGCCTGTGGGGTGTAAATCTCTGGCACGCATCTGGAAATCAATTCGTCAACCCTAAGAGAGAGCTAGAACAAATGCATGTCTTGACTGATTGTGACACCAGGGGCCATCTAACTGCCAACTTAATCATTTAATGCTAAGGGGAACGGGGCAGATTGATAGTAGAAACATTTTTCCTTAATAAAATTTTGAGTTAATTAATCTTAAGGCCCACTCCACCTCTGGATCTCCTATTATGAGTGACATAATAAATCTGAGGGTGTTTATTACTTGTAGCCAAATGTATTTGAAGCAGTATACCACACCTAGTGAGATTTTTTATGGCAATTAAATTGGAGGATTAAAATAAAAGAATCTGCTGCAGGTTCACTTTTAGAATTTCATCAGATTATATCATCAAGGACTTATGCTCCTCATAAGATGCTCCTGTAGTGGGCTGGACACAGTAATTCCAGTGATTCAGGACGCCGAGGCAGGAGGATCCTGAGTTCAAAGCCAGTCTCTGCAATTTAGCAAGGACCTAAGCAACTCAGTGAGACCCTGTCTCTAATAAAATACCCAAAGGAGCTTGGGGGATGTGACTCAGTGGTTAAGTGCCCTGGGTTCAATTCCTGGTACCAAAAAAAACAAAACAAAACAAATGAAAAACAAAACAAAAACAAACAACAACAACAACAAAAACTCCTAAAGTGTCCACAAAGCCCAGCACAACTCTAACCTTGCGGTCCTAATTTTTATATGTGCTGAAGAGACATAATTCCTCTATTGACCATGGCTACTTTTGACCAAGTTGTTCCTTCCCCTTAAAGGCCCATATTCATCTAGCTTGCTCTTAGTCATCTCTCTTCAATTGTCAAGATCAATGTTGCTTTCTCAGAGTGAATTTCTCTAAATTCTCAGAGGAGGTCAGATTCCCCTACCATGTGCCTTCACTGTTTCCAGGATTTTTCTCCCTTAGCTTTTTCTTGGGGTGTAGTGATATATTTCCTGATTACTTGTACATTTATTTTTCTTGGTAATTAACTTCCAGTGGTGAAATCACTGCTCCATCTTCTCAATAACATGTCTTCAGTACCTAACATGATGGCATATAGAAGGAGCTAATTAAATAACCATCCTCTGAATGAATGTAAACACAGATGAACTTTTCCTTACGGAATATAATTTAATCTCTCTTACAGTGGTAGAGAAAAGACAAGGATGGTCTCATAGGCCAAAACGAAGAAGTTGACTTTTATTCTGAGTACAACAGGAGGCAGAAGAGAGTTTAAGGGAAAGAAGAGACACAGTTTGATGATGTTTTAAAGGAATACCTCTTGTGACCATGGATATCATAGACTGGATAAGGGACTATATGGATCTATGTAGAGACTACTACCATAATCCAGGCAAGAGATCATCTTGACAAATTATACCTTTATTTCAAGTGTTATTAGTACAAGTGTAGAAATGTGGTCTAATACAGGATATACTTTGAAAGCAGAACTCACACAAGGACTTGCTGACAGATATAAGTCATGTGTGGAGAGGGGAATTAAGAATGATTTCAAGGTTTTTTTTTTTTTCCTAATAGACTGGAAAAATGGGATTGTAGATTACTGTATGAGCAATGTTTTAAGAAAGGCATGTTTCCGAGAGTAGATCAGGAACCTAGTTCCAAACATGATGATTTTGAAATTTTATCAGCAACTCAAGTGCTGATGTCAAGTGAGGATTTTGAAAATATTAATCTAGACCACAAGGTAGAGAACTTAATGGAGCTAAACATTTGTTAAGTTGTTAGCAGATGGATGTTCATCAAGCCAGGAGACAGGATAAGATCTGCTAGCGAATAAAGATAAAAAGAGGGGAAGAGTAAGTACTGAAGCTGGGAAATTATAATGGTGAAGAGGAGTTTGATGAGATAGAATGGACACAGGATGAGAAGGAGTAGCTAATGGTTTGAAAGGAGAAACATAAAAGTGCAATATCTAAATAAGAAGTCATCCTGACAGTAAGTGCCATCAACTGGGCCAAATACTTCTGATTGGTCCAGTAAAATAACAGTGGATCATTAGCTGACAATTGGATTTAGCAATGTGTATGCCATTGATAATGTTGAACAGATGACTTCAGTGGGATTTTGTGAATGAAGACTCATTTTCAAGGATCTCATAGAAGAATGAGTTCAAATAATGTATATCACCGTTTCAAGGAGTTTTCTTATTTTTTCCCTCCAGAGGGCTCTTTCTTTCTTTCTTTCTTTCTTTCTTTCTTTCTTTCTTTCTTTCTTTCTTTCTTTCTTTCTTTCTTTCTTTCTTCCTCTCTCTCTCTCTCTCTCTCTCTCTCTCTCTCTCTCTTTCTCCTTCCTTCCTTTCTTCCTTCCTTCCTTCCTTCCCTTCTTTCTTTCTTTCAGGATGGGAAAAATAGCATGTCTTATACTATGAATACAATGCCCTAAAGAAGGATAATCTGACCATTCTCTAGGGAGGGGAACAATTGATACAGTATTGCCCTTGAGAAAACAAGAAACAATGTGATAGAAACAAGGAGTTGGCCTTAGATAAGAGTGTGGACAGTTTCTGGATAGCACCAGAAGGACCAGCAGGCTGTGTGGGCACAGATGCAGGGATGAGGGTGTGTGTGGCTGGGAGCCTGGGTATTTTGTTCTGTTACTTCTGCATCTCTACTGTTTCAGGCAGTGTAGTCATTAAGTGATAATGAGTATAGGTAATACATCCTGGATGTGGGAGGAAAGCGAAGGAGGTATGAACCTGTAACTGGGAGAATGGAAGAATGACTGGTCCGAGCAAATGGAATAGTTTTGTTGGTTGTCTGTAAGGGTCTCCTAAGTCAGTGACCATAAATCTATCAAAGATGAGGTGTTTCCCTCCTAGCACTTTCAGCTAGGAGGATTCAGGCATAGAATGCAGGGGGGGAGTCAGATTCATCCAACAGTAAGTTTCTCTACGTTGTAAGACCAAAGAGATTAATAGGGAAAATGTTTTAGTCTGTGTTTGAATTGCTGTGACCAAAATACTGGACCAGAACAACTTAGAGAAGGAAGAACAATTTAAAGGAGGAGGCTTGTTTGAGGCTCATGGTTCAAGAGGTCTCAGTCCATAGACAGTAGACTCCATTTCTCTGGGTCCGGGTGAGACACATCACAGGGGAAGAGCCCAGTGAAGGAAAACTCCTCAGCTTATGGTGGGGTTAGGAAGCAGAGTTTGGGGGAAGGGCCTCAGGGAAGCTGCACACTTCAGGACATCCTCCCCGTGACCATCTCCTCCAGTCACACCCTACCTGCTTGTAGTTACCATCTAGTCAGCCCATTCAGATTAGGAAGGACTGACATTATGGTTTGGATGTGAGGTGTCCCCCAAAAGTTCACATGTGAGACAATACAAGAAGGTTCAGAGGAGAAATGATTGAATTGTGAGAGTCTTAACCCAACCACTGAATTAATCCCCTCTAAAGGATTAACTGAGTGGTAACTCAAGTAGTAGGGTCTGGCTGGAGGAGGTGGGAATTAGGGGCATGTCTTTGGGGTATATCTTTGTTTCTGGCGAGTGGAGACCTCTCTCTATGCTTCCTGACCACCATTGAGTTGCTTCCCTCTGCCACACTCCTCCGCCCTAAGGTCCTGCCTCACCTCAAGCCATGAGGAATGGAGCCGTCTGAAATGAACTGAGACCTCTGAAACAGTGAGCCCCCAAATAAACTTTTCTTCCTTTATAATTGTGCTGGTCAAGTTCTTTTAGTAGCAGTTGTGTAAAAGCTGCCTAAAACAACTGATTAGATTACAATCTAATTATTTACCTTTAATATTTCTGCATTAACAAGAACTTTGGGGGGACACCTCATATTCAAACTGTAACAGAAGGTTAGCTGCATGTGAATGAATAGTTATAATAGCGGTCCATGGAATATTAACTTAGAAAGAGGAATGTGAATATCTACTAATGTTTGAAGAAAGAGATATGTATTCAGGGAAGGGCAGAAACAGATTTCTACTACAAAATTGACCTTTACTGGACTTTGAATCCAATTTTATGATATAATAAAGATTGACAGTGGACTGACACACATACATACATTATGTATAATCTGAATATCTCCAAGTTACATTTGAAATAAATTGCACAATGTCTTAAAATAATTGACAACAAACTCTAAATATTAATTTTGCTCATTCACTTAATCATTTAAAATCATATGAGATAAATAATAACATCACTATTGCCTACATATTTGGTGAAGATGAATCTTAGGAATAAGCACTTAATTTTGCAAAGAACTACATTCAATTTTGGAGATTCACAACAAATCAGAATTGAAATGATTTGTTGATCTCTTTTTTTATTTTCTGGAACAGGAGAAAAAAGTGTTACATGCTAATAGGGAAGTCCAGATTAAGCGATTGATTATTCAGATAAATAAGAACTTACTTCAATAGGAAAGACATCATTCAGTGGGAAAAAAGAGAAAATGATATATGGTATTACATGTAATAGTTTTATAGATAATCTTGTTTTAAGCCAATTACATTTGAATTGGACTAAAGAACCTGGAGATTTTCACAATTACAATAATTTGGCTTAGTCACTATTCCCCCCAACTTCCCTCTAGTGTCTCTCCTCGGACTGAAGAGGAAAGAAAACTAAATTTTCTTCAGACTAATTTTCACTAAGTTTCTGGATCTTATTAAGGCTCTGCGAATCCAAAGCAGTTGCACAATATTTGCAAAAGGAGCTGGGTGGAGAGGGATGTGGGTCGTGGGGCATCCATCTTGCCTGTGTGGATGATTCAGGACCTGGGAGCACACTGTCAGTGTCCTGGCTTAGCAGCGTTGTGCCCTTACAGTCCCTGATGTGGGAGGTACAGGAACTCCCACATTGTTCTAGATTTGTAGTGCGGCTTTGAGCATCGCTCCAAGATGTTCAACCTTTTATCTGTTCCATCCTGATTCCTAAGAATTCTGAAAGTCATTCAATACCCGGCAATAAATCTTTTTCTGTTCAAACTAGTCAGAATGGAGCCTGTTCTCTGTAACAGAACTGCCAATGCAAACAGAGAAATATCCTTACAAAGTCAGAAATTTAATCTGACCCACGAATGCCCCACACATCACAATCACTTTGAATCAGTGCTGAAATGTACATTCCTGAAATTCATTCCCTGACTGATACTATAGGGACCCAGGAGTCTCTATTTTTAAAAATGCCCCTATATGATTCTGCTGTAGCCAACCCCTAGAGTAGTACCATTTGTTATCCTTTGATCCAGAGAGTTTGTTCATAGATTCTCAAGAAACGTGATGTTAAAAATATGACTGCCATTATCCTGTGGTGCGATTTAAGTGAACTTGTAGGTGAAAAAGAAGCACATTGACAGTTTCCAGCTCTCTGACAATGTAAGTGTAGCTGATTCCCAACTCTGGCATGACAGTATCACACCCACATCCATAGAGATACATTTTAATATATCTTTTTGAGTTAAAATTTGTTTTTTGGATATGAAAAAATAATGATGTAGAGTAACTGGTATCTATATTTAGCCCTCATTTTGATGAATAAACCTGGATCTATGTTACTAGTATTAAGCTGAGAATACAGTTAACAGAGCAAAGGGCTTTTATTGTTTTGTTTTATGTCTTTT